>NW_024528222.1:0-24265 GCF_017590135.1 Pyrgilauda ruficollis
AGCTGAGATAATTCATCACATGACAAACCATTCCAGTCTGATTTTAGCCATATGTGATGGGAAGATAAGGTTTTGCTGTATCGGGGTAAAAGGTCCTGTCACATCTTCCCAGGTATCAAGGTGAGGCTGACCAGCCTGTAGTTCCCTGGGTCCTGCCTTTTTTGAAGATAGGACTGATATTTACTTTCCTCCAGTCATCAGGCACCTCTCCCAATTGCCATGATTAATCAAAGATTATTAAGACTGGCCTTACAATGACATCAGCCAGCTCATAGCACTCATGGGTGTATTCCAACAGGACCCATGGACTTATGTGTGTCCAGTTTGCTTAAGTATTCCCTAAACTGATTGTCTTCCACTACAGGTAAGTCTTCCTTGCTCTGTCTTTTTTTCCCTGTCTCTGGGACCTAGGATCCCTGAAGAGTGGTCTTGCTAGTAAAGACTGGGGTGTAGAAGATAGTACCTCAGATTTTTCCATGTTCTGGGTCACCAAGGCCCCATCCACATTCAGCCCTAGCCCACATTTTCTGTAGTCTTCCTTCTGTCACCTATGTACTTATAGAAGCCCTTCTTGTTGTCTTTAACATCCCTGGCCAGATTCAATTCCTTTTGGGCTTTAGCTTTCCTAACATGTCTCTGCATGCTTGGATGGTGTGTCTTTATTCCTCCCAGGTTGTCTGTCCCTGCTTCCACCCTCTGTAGGCTTCCTTTTTGTGTTTATGTCCAGGAGCTCCTTGTTCACCCACACAGACCTCCTGGCATTTTCACCTGACTTCCTGTTTGTTGGGATGGACTAGTCTAGATCTTGGAGGTGGTGATTCTTGAATATCATCAACCAACTTTCTTGGCCCCCTCTCCCCTCCAGGGCCTTATCCCATGGGACCCTTCCAAGCAGATCTCTGAAGAGACCAGTCTTCTCTCCTGAAGTCCAGGGTTGTGACCTTGGTTTTTTGCCCCACTCCATCCCCTTGAGTATCCTGAACTCCACTATTTCATGGTCACTGCAGCCAAAGTTGCTTTTTACCTTCATATCCCCAATGAGACCCTCTTTTTCTGTGAATACGAGGTCCATCAAGGCACCTCTCCTCATTGATTCCTCTATCACTTGGGTTGAGAAGCTGTTATTGATGTTCTTCAGGAACGTCCTGGATTGCTTGTGCCCTGATGTGCTGTATCTCCAGCATATATTAGGGTGGCTCAAGTTGCCCATGCAGACCAGAACCTGCAAAACTGAGGCTACTTCTAGCTGTCTGTAGAATGCCTCATCTGCTTGTTCTTCCTGGTCAGGCAGCTTGTATCAGACACCCACTATAATGTCATCTTTACCTGTCTTCTCTTTAATCCTTACCCATAAGTTTGCAGTTGGCTTATCATCCATCCCCAGGCAGAACTCTATGAATTCCAGATGCTCTCTTACATAAAAGGCAACTCTCCTTGTTTTCCCAGCCTGTCTTTCCTAAAGAGTATGTTTCCCTCCATTGTAACATTCCAAACACAGGAGCTGTACCACCACATCTCCATGATCCCAACAAGATCACAGCCTTACAACTGCACACAGATCTCTATCTCATAATGTTTATTCCTTATACTGCATGCATTAGTGTACAGGAGCTTTCACTTGATGAAACTGAAAAGCCACAAGTCTATGATGAGATGCATCCCAGGGCCCTGAGGGAACTGGCTGATGTAGTAACCAAGCCCATCTCCACCATATTTGAAAAGTCATGGCAGTCAGGTGAAGTCCCTGGTGACTGGAAAAAGGGAAACATTGCTCCTGTTTTTAAAAAGGGGAGAAAAGAAGATCCAGGGAACTGCAGATGGTTAAGCCTCACCTCTGTGCCTGGGAGGATCATGGAGCAGATCCTCATGGAAGCAATGTTAAGGCACATATAAGACGAGGAGGTGATCTGAGACAGCCAGCACAGCTTCACCAAGGGCAAATTGTGCCTGACCAATCAGTGGGCCTTCTATGATGGAGTGACTGCAAAGGTTGACAAGGGAAGACTGATCAATGTCATCTGCCTAGATTTCTGTAAAGCCTTTGACACAGTCCCACACAACATTCTTGTCTCCAAATTGGAGAGACATGAGTTTGAAGAGTGAACTGTTCAGTAAAAAAGTGGCTGGATGGACACAGCCAGAGAGTTATGGTCATTGGTTCTATGTCCAGGTGGAGGCTGGTGATGAGTGGTGTCCCTCAGGGCTCTGTCTTGGGACCGGTGGTCTTCAATATCTTCATCAATGACATAGACAGTGGGATTGAGTGCACCCTCATCAAGTTTGCAGGTGGCATGAAGCTGAGAAGTACAAGCGACACAACAGAAGGAAGGGATGCCATCCATATGGACCTGGATAAACTTGAGAAGTGGGCCCATGAGAACCTCTTGAGGTTCAACAAGTCCAAGTGCAAGGTGCTGCACCTGGGTTGGAGCAACCCCAGACATGAGTACAAACTGGGAAATAAACTCATTGAGAGCATCCCTGCAGAGAAGGACTTGGGGGTGCTGGTGGATGAGAAGCTGGACATGAGCCAGCAATGTGCGTTTGCAGCTCAGGCAGCCAACTGCACCCTGAGCTACATCAAAAGAGGTGTAGCCAGCAGGTTGAGGGAGGTAATTCTTCTCTACTCTGCCCTTGTGAGACTCTACCTGAAGTACTGTATTCAGCTCTGGGGCCCTCAGCACAAGACAGAACAAGTCCAGAGGAGGGCTGCAAAGATGATCAGAGAGCTGGAGCACCTCTACTATGAAGACAGGATGAGAGAGTTGGGGCTGTTCAGCCTGGAGAAGAGAAGGCTCCAGCAAGACCTCATTGCAGTCTTCTGGTACTTAAAGGGGGCTTATAAAAAAGAGGGAGAGTGACTTTTTACATGGGCAGATAGTGATAGGACAAGAGGGAACAATTTTAAAATAAATGAGGAGAGAATAAGATTAGAAGTTAGGAAGAAATTCTTTACTGTGAGAGTGGTGAAGCACTGGAACAGTTTGTCCAGAGAGGTTGTAGATGCCCCATGCCTGGAAGTGTTCAAGGCCAGGCTGAATGGGTTTCTGAGCAACCTAATCTAGTGGGTGACTTCCCCACCCATGGCAGGGGACGTGGAACTCAATGATCATTAAAGTCCCTTCCAACTCAAGCCTTTCTATGATTCTATGAAAGGGGATAATAGTCAAAGGGTCTGACAAGCTTCAGCAGTTTCTCCATTGCATCTCAGATTCACACCTCCAGCAAGCAGCAAACCTCTCTATATGACCATCAGGTCAGCAGATTGTTGTCTCCATCCCTTGCAGCAGGGAGTCACTCACTACCACCACTCAGCACTACCTCCTGGTAGATCTTGCATGGTTTAGCATCAGTTGGCTAGGTAATTTGCTTGAAAGCACACATAACTCCTCCTCAGTTTTGAGGGCAGTGAATCTGTTCCATAGTTACAAGCCTTCTGGTGGAGCTGGTAGCCTTCTCCTTGTTGCCAGAAGTAATTTTTCACCTTTCCCTGAGGCTTCACCTGACATTCCTGCTAGGGACAGACTCTTGCCTGTGTTTCCACTGAAGCTGGGGTCCAGGGCTCTTAAAGCTGTTGTGTCTCTGAGAAGATCCTGATTCTATATGTGATGCTGCACAGCTTGCTGACTTTCTTGTCTAACTCCTCCACTTGACTAAAGAAGGCCACCTCTTCCATCCTTGGGGAAAGGCCACAGGCACTCCCTACAGCCTATACTTACAAGACGGTATTCACCATCTAAAGCTCTATCTGGCAGGGATAGCTGGATCTAATACCTTCTGAGAAATATGCCCTATGACATGTCACCACCATACCTGAGAACATATTGGCTGGTTTGAAATGTGATAAAGATTCCCCTCTGCAACAGCTGTTGCCTTTGGGAGGCTGTACTCCAGGCCTGGCTCCTTTATAGGCCTTTCCCTAGCACCAGCTAAGAGTTTGACCCTCTCTAATCAGCAGGTAACTAACAAAGGCTCAAGGCACCGTGTCAGGGGTAGCTGACTATGCTTTTATAAGCTGTTAGAGCTTCCTTGGGCCCACATCCTCATAGCTTCCCTTAGCTTGTCCTTATTTGATAGCAGCATGTTGTATTCCATTTTATTTAAATAGTATGCTCTGTCTCACCCCTCCAAAATGTATGGTATATTCTAAGCCTGTGGTCCTGCCCTGAACTATCCTGTACCTGTAATCCCATTGGCCCAGTGTGATTCCGCGCCCACTTCAATTCCCCTCTTAAGCTGTGCTATGACATCAGTCACTCGCTTAGCCCTTCCGCTCTCTCAGCCTCTTCCCCCCTCTTGCCCCTTCCCTCCCCTAGGCTCCCTCCCCCTTCCCCCCAGTAACCATGCTGTTCCCGGGGGTGGAATCCCAAATAAACCTTCATCTGATCAGCACCCTCAGAAGCCGTGTGGAGTCTCCTTGCCTGCCTGCTGCTGCCAGCCAACTCACAGCCTAGGGGGCCCTCCGGGGATATCCCCGGGGTGCCCCCACCCCAAAACGCACCGCAACAGCAGCAGATATCTTCAAGTTTCTCAGAGGGTTCCCAGGATCTCCCCAATGATCCTAGACCCTGTCCTCAGAAGCTCCCAAAGCAGAACCCAGAGACTGCTGTGCAAATTGCTGCATCTGTTTGCTGCCTCTGTTACCTGTACTCATCTTGATGGATATTGCATCTGGATACTGGAGCTGAGGCTCTCCTGGTACAGTCCTGGGAGGGACCCAGACAGGGTGCCTGTTTCTGAGTCCCTAATTCAGGTTGCTCACCTGCCTTTGTGCCTCTGCACTCTTCTGGGCTTGTGGAGCTGGGTCTTTGATAAGCTGATAGCTCTCCTGTGATGGACCTGGGAGGAGCCAGGGTAGGATATTATTTAAGCTCCTCCACCTGCCATTTTTTCTCTGTTCTTTTTTGTGGTATGTAGATAAGCTTTTTACCACATAGCATAACATCTGACACCAGTGTTATGAATACAGAGAGATAAAGGGATGTTTGGCACAAAATATTTTATTTCCTTGTGGCTAGAATTTTGCCATTCTGAAAACCATGGTAATTTAGGCAGGTAATTTTGCTGAACTCTTAGTCTTCTTAGAAGGACTAGATATTATATACCACAGGATGGTATGGAAGTGATAGGAACCTGAAAGGATGGACCTTGGATCAGGGAATATTCTGGACTTTTGTTCAGTCTCTGGCTAGATTACTAAGGACAGCACAACTGCAGTCTATATCAGTGGTCTCTAAAGTCGATGTGCAAGACAATCCATTGTGGTACAGGAAGAGAATATTTTGGTAGTGTTAATAAATAAAAAATATTTTAATACAGTATTTACTACATCTTTATATAATACTTTTTAATTTCTATTTTTGTGCATATTTATAACATAATAATACAATAGTACATGTGTATAATTTATAAATAAATATACATATATTCAGGGTGCATGTTCAAAAGACTTTATGATGGGATGCATGATTAAAAAATTTGAAGACCACTGGTCTAGATGATCTTGTTGTTACATGTCAAAAATAGAATTGTCTATGTCCTCTTGTAGTGTGTTCTGAAACTGGGGGGTGGGGGGAGGGGGAGCGGGGGGGACTTCTGCACAGAAATTGACTATTGTAATGACTGCAGAAATTTGTGCATATTGGGAACACAGGTAATCCAAAGCTTCCAAGAACTGATTCCCTTGTAATAAACTTTAATTGGGAAGCAGCTCATGTACTCCACCACTAGTGGTCTATGACCCACCCCTGTAAAATGTCCATAAAATGTCCACAAAACATCCACAAAATGTCCATTGTGCTCATTTAGTCCACCTGTTCTGGTGGTCACTCAGGATAAGAGAGGTGGTGTGTTGTGTGGAGTTACTGGGCACCAAATGCAGCTCAGGTAGGATCACTGCTGCACTGCAACTGCTTCATGTAAGACTTTTCCTCCACTGGTTTGGGTGGTTCCTGCTATAGTAATTCCTCTGGCTTAGACTTATCCACAGACTACAGTCACTTTGAGGTGCACCTGCTCCAGTATGGCCTTACCCAGTGCCACAGTCCCTTCGGAAGTAAACCTTTTCCAACATGGCCTTACCCATGTGTTGTGGTTTAGAATAGGAGGAAAATTTAAGGAAGTGATGTAGAAGTTTTTTTTATATAATTGATAATTTATTAAATTATTAAGGAATTAGATATGTTTTTGTGAAAGATATCTGTTAAAAATAAAAAAACTTGGGATTTTTTTTTTTTTTGGTTAGGAGTGAAGTAATATGGTTGGGTGGGTTCTGTTTCGGGCTGGATTTACTGGTCTTGTTGCGGGATTGAGTTCTTTTTCTTTGGGTTGCTTGCTGGTTCCCTTTCCTGTCTTTTATTTACTTTTAGGTAGGGAGAGGGGGTGTTGTGGGCTAGATAGAACTAACTTTATTAACATCTAACAATTTTCTACAACTCCTTAATCTGAAAACCTAGCTGTACTTGTTACACCCTGGGAGCAGTCCTGGGTTGGTACCGGGATTTTACTCTGTAGAAGTTACTTATAACTATTAAATATGAAAAGAAAGACTACATCCTCACCCCTCAATCCTGGTGTACTACTACTAAGTTCTAGCCTAACTAATTAAATCCAAGCCACTTCCCCCAACTACCATCTGAAGTACCCAACTCAAACAAGGATCAACCATTTAAAGGGCCCAGGCATAATATTAACCCTTTCAGTATTTCAATCTTCCCTCAGGTAAAAGAAAAAAACAAGATACAAACATGCAAAAGAACAACATAAAAATATCAAAATCAGTAAAAAAGAAGTTAAATCCCAGATAAAAAGAATAAAAAAATACCTTGTTTTCAAAACTGAAATCCTCTTATAAACTACAGAGAAAAGACTCTTTTTTCCTATAACACATAAAACTATGGGGAAATGAAAGTGTTCAAATTAATATCGAAGAAATGCCTCCATACTAAAATAAGTAGATGTTAAAATAGCTGTAATCCCATGAAAATTTTAAACAACAACAACAACAAAAAAAAAGTAGTCCTGCACTTCCAGGAAAAGAAAAAGAAAATTTCTGTTCCCAGAAATAAAGATGATTTTAAAGATAAATAATAAAAACTTTTACCTTTAAACAACTTATCTTTAAAGCAATACCCCATAAGTCGACATGGCTATGAGAGACAACTGCTCACTTTGAAAATTTTAAAAGGTTTATTAAACCTTAACAAAAATAGAACAAAAGGACTATATGAGGAAAAAGTTGCAGCACTGAGAACTACTTTTGTGGCTGCCTACCACATGGCCAGTTCATCTTCAAGATGGATGCTCAGTCTTTTGTATCCCTGGGGGTTGCATCAGCCAACCCTGGCCCCTCCCAAAGTCTGTCAGTCAGCTCTTCTTCGTCGTTTATCGGTGGAGACTGTTTTCTTGTAACTTGATTGGAGGGTCAGGTGTTGTCAGGCTGCACACTCCTAGCAACAAGCTTTTCCATTCCCAACTGCCCCAGGTAAGGGGCACATGTGCATGCCTTCTTTCTACCTGTCCTAGACAATTCAGGCTGTCTGATGGCAACAATACAGAGGGGGTGGAAAAGGGAACTATGGGGAGAACAGAGGTAATCTAAACTACAATAACATAACTATACATCACTAAAGCTTCTCTTAATATTCACACAATATTCATCCCTTAACTGAGAGAGCCAATCATCTCATTATCCACCTATAACATGGCCCATCAACAAGCTGTGAGAAGGCTTACAAAAATAAGAAAAACTTCACAATAGCAGGGTTCCCCAAACAGCTGTTATTTGTAACAAAATTAAGAACCACAGAAAAATTATTTTTCCCTCTTGTAAAGAAGTCTCCATAACCTTAACAAGAGAGACTTCTCTCCCTAAGTAAACTGAAAAGAAAACTATTTTAAAAGTAGTAAACTAACTAGAAACCTTAGATTTAGTTTCTTTACATTATCAGTAAAAAAAAAAAAAAGTTATAAAGGGAGAAAAAGTATTCTAAAGATCTTGTTTTAATTCTTACTACTTTTTTCCTTTTAATTACTTTTAATAAAATTTTCTTTATACCTTTTTAAAGTTTTGAACTTACTTTACCTTTCTCCTAATCCTATCTCACAACAAGAAATAAATACCTTAATAATTTTCCAACACTAAAACCCACTACACTCATCAACACATTAATTGAAAAATCTCAAAATTAAAGAAATCTAAAATTAACAAACCAAAACCACTAGACAAATTTGGTGTTTCTGCCTGGTTTCAAACTGAAATCACCACATCTTTTAGTAAAAAATATAGGCAATTAATAAACGCTGTGAGATGGAGAATTTATTCAGAGAAATAAATAGTGAAGCACATATTAAATCATAAAATTAAGTAGAATGATAGGGAAAAAGTTTTATTGTAATTATGGCAAAAATCTAGGAGTGGGGGTTGGTATAATTTTTTTCCCCTTCTTTACTTAATTTAGTTAGTTTTATTGTTCTAGATACAAGTTATACATGGAATGTAATTTTAATAATAATTCTTTAGCATGTATATTTCACAGAAGCAAGAGGTAGAGTGTCGTGGTTTAGAATAGGAGGAAAATTTAAGGAAGTGATAAAACCAACCTTACTAACATCTAACTACTTTCTACAACTCCCCAACCCTAAACCCAGCCGCACCCGCTACACCCCAAGAGCAGCCCCGGCTCGGAACTGGCATTTTACCCTGTAGAAGTTACCCACAACCATCAAACATGAAAAAAAAAAAAAAAAGACCACCCCACCACCCCCGCCCCCCGCAATCCCGGCGTACTACTACTAAGTTCTAGCCTAACTAATTAAATACAAGCCACCTCCCCCAACTACCATCTAAAGTACCCAGCTCAACCAAAAATCAAATAATAATTTAAAAGGCCCAGGCTGCAGTCCCTCCAGGGGTGTACCTGCTCTGTCATGGGCTTATTCATGGCCACACATTTTGAGGTCCTCTAGTATGACCTCATGCACAGCCACTGATGTTTCAAGATGTACTTGCTATGGCACATACATAACCACGGGCACATATGCTTTGAGATTTACCAGCTCTGGTATGGATTTATCCCTGGCCACAGATACTACAGGGTGTCCTGTTCCTGTGTGGACTCATCCACAGTCCCTTGAACTTGAATTCACACTGGAGTTCTAGCCTGTCCAGTACAGCAGCACAGAAACAGCAATGATGCCCAGGCCATCTGCCAGCCCATGCACATGGCTATTGCTGTTATCAAAATGTTCCCAGGCACAGCAGAGTAAGAAGATGAGCAGCACACCAAGCAGCAAAAAGCAGCCATGAGCAATAGACTCTAATATACAGTTAGACAAGCAAGCCCCATGGCAAGTACAAGAGCCTGCCCATTGAAAGCTAAAGACCACTGATGCCTTGAGAAGGCTGACCAAGAACAGAGGCTAGACAGAGTTAAAGAATAAAGTAGGTATTTATTAAAAGGCCTCAATGGATACACCTTGGGCAGTACAAGAGCCCAGCCAGGGCTACACCCAAGATGGACCCAAAATGGTCACAAAATGGACAACTGGTCACAAGGTCTCACACTTTTATAAGTTTTGGTCCATTTGCATATTGGAATTAATTGTCCAATTATAGCTTTAGGTTATGAAGTTCTATCCTCCTTGTTTTTCTCTCTTCAATTCACCATTGTTTATACTTTTTGGGCCTGCAGCTTGTAACAGTTGTCCTTGTTCAAGCTGGAAAAGGATTGTTTTGTCTACCTACACTGTGAAGAGAACTTGCTAACACTTAATATGAAACTCAGAGCTACACACTAAAGCAGCACAGAATCTGAAAAATATGAAAGCTAAAACTTAAGGCATCAGCACTAACAGATATAAATTCCATCTATCACATCCCAATCAAATCCATCATTATCCTGAACCCTTTGAGCCCCTCGTTGGGCACCAAAAAGGGCTGTCATGGTTTAAACCCAGCCAGCATCCAAGCACCATGCAGCCATTTGCTCACTGACCCACTGAGTGGGATGGGGGGAGAATGAGAAGAGTAAAAGTGGGAAAACTTGTGGGTTGAAATAAAGACAGTTTAATCATAGAATCATACAACGGCTTGGGTTGGAAGGGACCTTAAAAATCATCTAGTTCCAGCCCCTCTGCCATGGGCAGGGAACCTTCCACTAGATCAGGTCGCTCAGACCCCATCCAACCCAGCCTTGAACACCTCTAGGGATGGGGCATCCACAATTTCTCTGGACAACCTGTACCAGTGCCTCACTATCAGTGCTATGATGCCCAACAGGTGGGAAGAATGATGTGCAGAACTCCATGATATCAGAAGGCTAATTAATTACTTTATTATACTATAACTATATTACACTATATTACACTAACAAGAACTATCACTAACTAACTAGAAAACCTGTGACTCTCTGCTTGAGAGTCCTGACACACACACACGTGGATCTAATTGGTTAATGAATCTAAAACACTATCACTAGAATCTAATTAAGCAATCACTTTGGGTAAGCAATCTCTAGAACACATTCTACATGGGTACAAACACAGGAGCAGTAAATGAGATAAGAATTGTTTTGCTCATTCTTTTCTCTGCTTCTCTCACAGCCTTTCTCGGGAGAATCCTGAGAAAGCTAAATCTCTCTCTGTTCAGAGGGCATGTGAATACCACACCTCACCACTCTCATAGTAAAGATTTTCTTCTTAGCATCTAATCTAAACCTACTCTCTGTCAGTTTGAAGCTATTCCCCCTTGTCCTATCACCACATGCCCTTGGAAAAAGTTTCTCTCCATCTTTCTTGTAGACTCCCTTCAGGTACTGGAAGGCTGCAATTAGGTCACCCTGAAGCCTTCTCTTTTCCAGGCTGAACAATCCTAATTCTCTCAGCGTTTCCTCATAGCAGAGGTGCTCCATCCCTCTAATCATCTTGGTGGCTTCCTCTGGACTTGCTCTAAGAGCTCTGCATTCTTCCTGTGCTGAGGACCCCAGGGCTAGATGCAACACTTCAGATGGGGGTCTCATCAAAGTAGAAGGGTAGAATTCCCTCCCTCACCCTGCTGGCCGCAGTGCTTTGGATGCAGCCTATGACATGATTGGCTTTCTGGGCTGTGAGCACACATTGCTGGCTGATGTCCAGCCTCTCATTCACTAGCACCCCCGAATCTTTCTCAGCAGGGCTGCTCTCAGTCGGTTCATCCTCCAGCTGGGATTAATACCAGGAGTTGCCCCAACCCAGGTGCAGCACTTTGCACTTGTTCTTATTAAACCTCATGAGGTTCCCATGGGCCCACTCCTCAACCTTGTCCAGGTCCCTCTGGATGGCATCCCAACCTTCAGGTGTGTCAACTGAACCACTCAGCTTGGTGTCATCTGCAAATTTCCCAAGGGTGCACTCGATCCCCTTTGTCTATGGCATTGATGAAGATATTAAATAGCACTGGTCCCAATACAGACTCTTGAGGGACACCACTTGTCACTGATCTCCATCTGGACATTGAGCCATTGACCACTGCCTTCTGGATGTGACTGTCAAACCACATTCTTATCCTTTTAAGTCCACCTATCCAATCCATCTCTCTCCAATTTAGAGAGAAGGATGTTGTGGGGAACCATGTCAAAGGCTTTACAGAAATCCAGATAAATTACATCTGTAGCCCTTCCCTTGTCCACTGATGGAGTGTCTCCATCATAGAAGGCCACTAGATTGGTCATGCAGGACTTGCCCTTGGTGAAGTTGTGCTGGCTGTCTCAGATCACCTCCTGTCTTCCATGTGCCTCAGCAGAGCTTCCTGGAGGATCTGCTCCATGATCTTCCCAGGCACAGAGGTGAGTCTGACAGGTTGCTAGTTCCCAGGGTCCTCCTTTCTTCTCTTTCTAAAGATGGGGACAATGTTTCCATTTTTCCAGTCAGCTGGGACTTTACCTGACTGCCATGACTTTTTGAATATCATGGAGAGTGTCCTGGAAACTCCATCAGCCAATGACTATGGGATGCATCTTATGTAGTCCCACAGACTTTTGTACATTCAGGTTCCTCAGGTAGCCATGAACCTGGTCTTCTCTTAGAGTGGGAAGGACTTTGCTCCCCCAGTCCCCATCCTGCTGTCCATCCACTCAAGAGGTGTGGGGAGAGAGGTTGCCATCAAAGACTGAGGCAATGAAGTTAAGCACCTCAGCCTTCTCCTCATCCATTGTTACGAGTTTTCTAGTACTGTTTATCATTACACCTTCTTTGACCTTCCTTTTCTGATTAATGCCTGTAGCAGTCCCCTACGATAATGTCACCTGTCCCTGCCCTCCCTTTAATCCTGACCGATAAGCTCCTAGTCAGCTCCTCATCCCTCCCCAGGGGAAACTCCATTCACTCCAGCTGCTCATTTATATAGTCTGTTTAATGTACCAGTAGAAGCCCTTCCTGCTATTCTTTGTGTCCCTTGCCAGGTTTGGTTCCAACTTTGCCTTGGCCTTCCTCACTGTCCTGGTTTAGGGCAAGTTTGGGAGATAACCCCCAAAGGGGCTTCTCTACGAAAGCAGATTCTCATCCCTACACAACCAAACTTTATACTCTTTCCAGGTTACCTGTCCTTGTTTTCACTGCCTGTGCATTTGCTTCTTCCCTTTGTTTTTACTCAGCCATGCCAGTCTCTTGCCTTCATTGTCTGATTTCTTGCTCCTGGGGATTGCTGGTTCTTGTGCTCTATGGTAAACCAAAAGCCATGCAAGCAAAGCAAATCAAAGAATTCATTCACTACTTCCCATCGGCTTTATATCCTAAATATGATGTCATATGGTATGGAATATCCCTTTGATCAGTTGGGGTCAGATGTCCCACCTGTGTTCCCTCCCAGTTTAATTGTATCCCAGCCAAAACGAGTGCAGTGACACAGCTGGGCCTTGCGAAATTAAATCTGAAAGCAAAGGTTCTGTCATAAACACATCTGAGAAAAATTGCATTGCCTGATCATTACAAGTTCTCAAATCATAATCATGACAACTTACTTAAACTACATGAGAAAATATGTACCTTATAAAACTGAGTTAGAGCTCTTTTTTTTTTTTTTCCTCAAATCAGAAGTTATATTGGCCAGAGGTTGCTATTGCCAACACAACTGGTGACTAGTCAAAAGTCTTATGAATCCTGTGGTTTAGATGTTGTATTACTGAATGACACATTTATCCAGAGTTGGCACAACTCTTAATATAAAAGTGGGGTGCCAGATAAGACTGTGGCTTAGTTGTGGGTGTGGCTATTTTACTATATGCAGATAGAACTAAGTTGATCCTAGGAACAATATATATTAGTATAGATGAAGTGGTACAACCTCCCTAATGTGAATTCCTCACTACTGGTATGACTTCATATCAGGATAAAATACTTAACCTTTGTAAATGACTTCTATGGTACTGTTCCTTGGAAAACATTGAAGAGTGTAATATTATGCAAGTGGCAGATCCTATTAAGGACTAATTCTCAGTTTTATTTAATGAAATTCTTTTCACTGTGTCCTTCAGGACCTTAGCTCTAGCAGAGCTCAACATATTCTTTAGCATTTCTATATTATTTTACTACTCTATAGTAAACAAATGCTGATTATTAAATTCCTATTTAAATTATTCATTGCTGTCTGCCACAGGGAAATACAGGCACGAATGATCAGAATTTGTAATGCTGAGCTGTGTGTAGTGTGTGTGTTTTCCAAAAGCTTGGTAACTTTTATTGTATCTTACTAGTGTTAGAATAGATCATTCAGTGTTTGAATTGGCATACTGTACTGGCAACTTAATGTGTAAACTTCCTATTTCTCTCTAACATTTTCAGTTGTAAGGCGGCACTGGAGGGGTTCATATGTCTATTTGTTTTAATTTAGTTTGGTTCTAATCAACAAAACATAAAGGGAGGAAAAATATCTAGTTTTTCAGGCCCTTGGATGTAGTGTAGAAAATTGTGCATTTTGCATCATCTATCAGTTGATGACAGTTTGTCACACTGTTCCACTGAATTTGATGAATTTTCTTCAGGATGTAAAATGCTGCACAGTGTGATGTTGAACAGTGTGCACATGATGTGTGTGTGTAAACTAAAAAAACTGTGTCACATGCCATTTTGTTCACATTCTTTTTTCTTTTTTTGACATAGGAAAAGAAATCTAATATATATATTGAGGGGGAAAAAAAGATGGATTCACAAGATTGTGTCCCAACAAATTCAAAACAAGATATGAGCCATCACATAAAGGGTAACGCTGGTAAACATTATCTTTGTGGCTATTGTGCAGCCTTCACCAATATAGTAGTCACCTTTCCCATCCAGAAGGTCCTCTTTTGACAACAGTTGTATGGCTTGAAAACAAAGGATGCAGTACATTAGCTACAGAAAGATGGAATTCGAAATCTCTATCGTGGAATCCTTCCTCCATTAATGCAAAAAACAACTACCCTGGCTCTAATGTTTGGCTTGTATGAAGATTTCTCCTCCTTGCTCCATAGTCACACAAGTGCACCTGAACTTCTAACTTGCAGCATGGCAGCAGTGCTTGCAGGGACCACAGAAGCCCTTCTTACACCTTTTGAACGAGTCCAGACTTTGCTTCAAGACTACAAACATCATGACAAATTTACAAACACTTACCAGGCTTTCAAGTTACTAAAAGTCTATGGTATTAGAGAATATTCTTGGGGTTTGGTGCCTATTCTGCTCCAGAATGGAAGCAGTAATATCCTCTTCTTTGGCCTATGAGGACCTATCAAACATTGTCTGCCTGAAGCAACTTCTTATAGCACTCACTTGGTCAATGACTTTATCTGTGGCGGGCTGTTGGGTGCCATACTAGGATTCTTATTTTTCCCAATGAATGTTGTAAAAACTCGCATGCAATCTCAAATTGGTGGCGAATTTCAGTCTTTTTCAAGAGTTTTTGTGACAATATGGCTAGAACGTGATAAAAAAATTGATGCATCTTTTCAGAGGAGTCCATCTGAATTACCATCGTTCTGTCCTGTCCTGGGGCATAATCAATGCAACATATAAATTCTTGCTAAAGCTATTATGAGAAATGTTACCTTCCTTTGAAGCACCTCTATTCACTTGGGTATTTGTACATTTTAGGTCACTTTGTCTCTGGAAATAGGTTAATTTATGGAACTTTTTGTGAATAACATGAAGTACCACAAAACTTGGAGAGAATTCAAAGCAGCCATTACATTTCAGTAGGGAGATGGATGATATTGTTAGTGGCTGCTTAGTGTGGAAGGTAATTAGTCTTATGAATAACCTTGAGTATTTATGGGGTAAATAGCAATATATCTAAATCTTGATGCAATTCAATATACTTCTAAACAAGTTAAAGTATTTATATACTGGTGGATAAATTTACCCATAGTGGAATAACTAGACAAATGCAAAGTAAAATATAATCTGTATATTGGTCTAGTAGCTTATTCTATAATTTCCAATATTTCCCAATACTCATAATCAAATTTTATGCTGTGCATTGTATAATTTGAAAATAAAGAAGGAGCCAATGAAAGCTAATTCTTTTGTTTGAAACACTACAGAGGGTTAAAAACTGAGCTTCCAAATGTCTTGGGGCTCTGAATTATCTTTGGAGTTTAAACAGAAGCTGCCAATTTTTGATTAGGATGACTTTCTTTCTGAACCTCAAGTTTTAAACTGAGCCTACACAAACTATTTTGTCAACCATTTTACCACTCAGCTTTAACATGAGCATCATCTCATTCATCAATAGCTACTGAATATTAAACTTCAGTGTAAACTGACCAAGTGCAAAGTGGGATTGTGCCTATGTATGAGTGTGCCTTGAAATGGAAAGGTGGAAGGAGCAAGACAGCAATTTTATCTCAAGCTTTAAAAGTGTTACTTGTTGAAAAACCTATTTGCAAATTTGGTATACTCAAGTTTTCTGCTTTTGTATTGCTTTGTTTCTGTTGCAAACAAAAAACTGATCTCACTCTAATGTTCAAACAGTAATACATCTTCCTTTGATTAGCAAACTACTTGATTTACAGCTTTTTTTTTCTTTTGCAAATTATTTTTGTTTAATTTGTGCTGTGACAGAATTTTATATCAGCACTGACCAAGTGAGATTTCTGGGTATAAGCATTTAAGGCCTTAAAGGGAAAGCAAGCATAACTACCAAACAGGTGACTGTCTTAATTCTTTCTTAGTTCTTTTTTCTTTATTTGGTGGTGTGTTATTCTTGAAAAGTTTATGAAGTATTCTTTGTTTTGGATTTGGGGGCAGGAAAACTTTCAGAAACTATTTTTAATTGTTCTTTTCCTATGTTTTAGGCCCTGTATAACTATCAGTGGTAATACAGTAAAACAATAAAAGTAGTTGTGTGGCTAATAACTTACACTTCAAGCATTTGTAATTTGGTTAACAGATAACAAAATGCAGTAAAGACAGGGGTGTGGTCAGCTGCTATGCATAAAGGTTACTTGCATGTTTCATTCACCAACAAAGAGAAAGTTGTAAAAGGGTATTAGCAGACATAAACATGACCCAAATTGAATCCTAGAGTGAGGAAGAAAACAACCAAAGAAGCCATCAACATGAGCATCATATTCCTCATGGCTATGGAGAGCAGTAAAAGAGCAAGCATAACACCAGGGAAAGGAACAGAAACTAAGAAGGGTGGGGGTGTGGGGGTGTGTGTGTTGCAATTTGAAACACATGATTCTTTCTTTTCATGTAACAATTAGATCCAGACTAATAATGATTAGACTCTCAAGTTTTTAATTATACTAACAGTAAATTTTTGGTTTAACTTATGCATATCAGTGCCTTAAAGAACCTAGAAATGAAACAACACACTTTTGAGATAATATTAGTATAGGAGGTAATATAAAGGTTGGTCTTTATTGGAGGCCTCCAGGGGTAGATATGGAAAATGTCCACAAAATGCCCACCTCCACACAGGGTGAATACAGTTTTATAACTTTAGCAAATTAGCATAATTGACAAAAATCACCAGAGACATAAGTGGTTAGGCAATTTCCCTCCAGTTCAAGTCCCTTCTAAATCCTCCCCACTCAGATGGGAAGTAAACTTTGTTTATGAAAATGTGTCTCGAAGAGCTGGACTCAACCTTGGTTCCCAGGAAGAACCAAGATAGGATTGGGACCTATGTGATTTGCCTTTCTGCCTATCAGAGTTGGAAAAAGTACTGGGGCTAGCCAGGAACTATATAACTACACAACAATAGAGCTAGAATATGTGTGTAAAGAATATAGAGAATATATAAGCAAAAATCATTCTGGCAGCATTTCCCCCTTTAGTCTTGTCTAGTCTCTACTCTTTACATTGAACCACAGCATTGCATCATACAGCCAGCTATTATGCAAAGACTAACTACAGATACCAGTAGTATGAATGGTTCCTTTTATCCAGGCCCAGTTCGGTAACCATGAAGTGAGTGTATGGAAGGTATATTCAAAGTTCAATGAACCTTTTTAAAGTTACCCGATGTAGAATTTGAGTTTGCTTCCAAACTTCAACCAAATCCTTATTAATTCTTTGACTCTGATCTGCATGAGAACAACTAGTGCTAATGATTGTGCAGCTAGTAGGAAATTGAGAGTCATTCTATTTTGTAAAAATATACCAGATAAATCATGGATTTCTTCTTGTAAGGCTGAAATTGCATCTGAAATTTTCTTTTCAATATGTTCAATAATCCTCAATATTATCAAATATTATTATGTCTGGAATTACAGCCCCAAGGGCACAGGCCCGATCTTTATCTAGGGGCAAAACTTACCAGGCCTGATGTTCACATATCCAATACCACCTTGACATGCCATTCTTATGAAGAGCTTTTGGATACATTTTGGACTAAAGCCACATGCAAATTTTGGGGCCAAACCTGAATCATGGTTACCAACTGTGCAGATAACAGGCACAAAAAGAACAATTTAAATCACATTATCCTGAATTGTCTTGGTTTTTGTTTTCCAGTTGTTTCAGGAGCAGAGGTCTTCTTAACTCTGGAGCAGTGAATTCAGGGTTCTCTCCCAGCAACTTCAGTTTTGGTAAGGGTAGACAGGACTTGGAATGGTCCTCTCCACTGTTCTTGGTTTGGTTTGATGCCTATATAACTTAGGTCAAAGTTACAAGGTGCTTATATAGGTTGAGTTATAAGATATCTATATAACCTGATACCTATATAACCTGAATCATAGCTTTTTATACCTATATATTACCTGATAAAAATAACTTTTTATACAATCTAATGGCTAATATATGGTTAACTAGTTGCTTAATGCTGAATAGACAAAAAAAGAAGAAAAAAAACTTGCCAGGTAGATAGCTTTAGAGATCAATAACTATAGTACTAATAAAAAATTGGCAAGTGCAAAGCCAATTAGCCACAAAATAAAGAATTTAGACCGGTTAGGACCAGAAAGACCAAGGAACACCATAACTGTGCATGCTCTTGAAGCGATACGTGGAATAAATAGACTCCACAACCTGATGTAGTTATGAAGTGGGTATGTATTGTCAGCAGGTGGCACAAGCGAGATAGCTCTCCTGAAAACTTGTGCCCCAAGCCCTGGTCTGAGCCATATCTTTATTCACAAAGGTGTTCCATATACATTACATTGCACAACCTTTCCATGCATATTCAACCCCTGGCCCCGCCTGTCCTCACTTCACATGGTAATTAGATCCACGCCCTTCTGAGCATGCGTTGTTTACAGTGGTGGTCTCATGGGAGGTCTTTGGCAGTCTCTGAGGCTGAAAGCCGTGGTCTTCCTCATATTTGAGCTTTTGAACTTTCTTCTTTGCGCGTGCACTTTGATCCCTTGGTGCTTATCTGAGTACATCTGTTGATTTTGATCAGCTTGGAGACAGAGGAGCCCCTTTATCTGGGTTTCTGCATTCCTTGGTCTTCTCACGGTATTGTTCTTTATTGCAGGAAGCTTCAGAAATTTGCATTTTCCTATGCCCTTTGTACCATGGCAGAGGTTTCTTAAGTAAAAGGTTAAAATTCAACACATAATTCTACAAGCTAAAATTTAAATGCTTAATTCATATTGCTAACTTTAGTGAACCCCCAAAACCTCCATTTCACTCTGAAGACAGAGTTGAAAAGTTCAAATGCAAAGAAGATCTTGGAAGCCTTCATCAAAGACCCCTGATGACCCCTACATTGGGAAGGTGCAAACGCAGTGCAAAAGAACTATCTAATAACCATGAGATCATACTACGTAAATTAGTTCCAGCATGTATATGATGATGTTATAGTGACATAGTAACACTAAGCAATACTTACTGTATAAATAAACCACAGCACTTGACAAAGGTGGGTGAGTTAGGTGGAACTATCCCCCTGTGAAAAACAAGTTTCACTCTTTAGAAATTTTTAATAAAAGTTTAATAACGGATAAAAGGGATAAAATTCAGTGCTGGGGTGCTTGGCTATCTGCCAAAAGCACACTGTTAGCTTAAAACAATGTCCTCTATATACTGTTATATTACAGAGTGTACATGCATATTCATAAGAGTTTATACATATTCAAACATTCTTGTGAGCTTAGGTGTTCCATGAATTTTTGCTTGGTTTTAACCTTTGACTTGTCTGCATGCCATCTTTCAGATTAAATCAATATATTTTATTTCTTCTCATGGTTTCATCCTGTTGTTTTTACACCCCCTGATAACAAGGAGTCATTACATTGGGTTCTGGTTTTTGTCACCGTTATATTATTATTCAGATAGTGTACAAATGCGAGGAACTACTTAATTATCTTACACCAGTCTCTGAGTTAGTTACATAAAAACATTTTAACATCACATAGTTTCTAATATTGTGCTACAATCTAAGATATATTTATCATATTACTATTTACTATTTATATAAGCTATACAGTGCATACATAAACTCACAGATTATACTATACTAAAAAGCAGTTACAAGGAAATATAAATTGTACCATATGAACATTTTTGTGATTAATAATAATATGCAAAAGCTAATACACAAATGCAAAAGCCAATAAATATTGTCATTTATAACACCCCTCACCACCAGCGCTGCAATAAACAAATACCTGCTTTATAGATGTCATCTATGAGGATATATTTCCAGCCTATCTTTCGGGCATTAGGTTTTTCAGTGAATTTTCTCCCACCTACTTATCTGGAAGAAGGACAATGCATTTCTTGAGAGTCAAATGGAGGCAATTAGGAAACAAAATATGTAGCTGGGTGTCACAGCATTCCATTGAAATGGCCCTGGCTGGGGGCAGGTTGCAGGTGATAGTGGGAGAAAAAAAAGGTGAGGGGGCTACCCCAGAGGTTTGGCTGGGTTTTTGGGGAGTCCAGTTTCCAGGTTCAGGGGAGGAAAGTGTTGTTTGACATTTTCCCTGCTGCCTGACCGCTCGGAGCTCAGGAACAGCGCATGTGGTGCCAAAACATCAGGACCGGCTCTCGCCAGACCCTCTGCCCGCAAGGCGTTGCTGTGGCCACTTATGTGTGTTGCACTCCGAGATCCTGCTCTGCTGCGGTTTTCCTGTGCTGCAAGTCTGCTTAATTCTTTTTTTTTTTTTTTTTGGTTTCTGGCCGTTTGGGGGGGTCCTGAGCCAACATGTGGAGTGTTCCCATATGGGTCGCCTCTGCACAGTAGCCCAGCAATTAACCGTGTGGTCTCAGAGGTGGTGACACATGCCCCCTGTAGCCGCGGGGAATCATTACACCTGCCCTGCCCAGGCAGGAGCCCACCAGCGCCCCTGTCGGCTGTGACCATAACTAAACCAATGGGAAATTGCTTAAACTGCACTAAGAGACTGTATTTTGGGTTTTTCTGGTTTTGTTTGTTGTTGTTGTCATTATTGTTGTTTGTTTGCCTTGTTATACATACACATACTAGTAAAGAACTGTTATTCCTTTTCCCATATCTTTGCCTGAAAGCCCCTTAATTTCTAAATGTTATAATAATTAGGAGGGTAGAGGTCATACTTTTCCATACCAAGGGAGGTTCCCACCTTCCTTGGCAAACACCTGTCTTTCAAACCAAGACAGATTTTGGTGCCCAATGGTGGGGCCTGAGGGCATCAAGAGGAAAGGGTGAAAAAGGAATAACAGTTCCTAGATAACCTAATTTTTTGTGTGCTGAATATAGAAACCTCATGTCATGATCCATCCTGGGGGACAAGATTCGTGAAGGTTCTTTTCACTGATCTCAGGGTGCAAAAACTGACATGACAAGGGGATTTTCCGTAGTGGACCAGTCAGACCTGGATTTTCAGAACAGGATCTTCTCCTTTCCCCGGTGGTCTCAAACTTTCATGCCGATCGAGAGGCAAAGAATGCGAGAAATTTCGGACAGACACTCACACCTCATTAGGTGTCACCATGTGATCTAGTTTACCCTGTTTCAGGTGGCACATGGTTGTGGCTATATTTTTCCCATTTGCTGCTCCTTATCAATACATGGGTCCTATGACTAAGGCTACTGTAGCTGTTATCCAGTTTGCACAATGGGTCAATAAGGTGAGGAATTAATGGATTTTTAACTTCCTGTGTTGTGGTTTGATACACTGGCCAAATATCAGGCACCAACTAAAGTCGCTCCCTCACCCTCCCCTGCCACAGCTGGACAGAGGAGAGAAAAAAAATTAAATAAAGGCCTTATGAGTTAAGGACTGGGAGAAAACACTCCAAGGGCAGAACTGGCTCACCTTAGAGGTTCAAAGTGAGTTTATGCCGAACAAAATCAGACTAGGATAATGAGAAGTAAAATAAGCCCTTAAAACACCTTTTCTTCCCCCAACCCCTCCCTCCTTCCCACCGACAGTGCAGGGAGACAGGGCATGGGGGATTTGGTCAGTTCATCACCGAGATTTTCTTCCACTGTGCAGGGAGAGGAGTCCTTCCTTGTGAGACCGTGGGGTCCCTCCCACGGGAGACAGTTCTCTGTGAACTTCTCCAGCATGTGTCTTATCTCATGAGCAGCAGTTCTCCCAAAACTGTGGCAATGTGAGTCCCTCCCATGGGAAGACAGTCCTCCCAAACTTCTGCAGCGTGGGTCACTCTTTCACGGGGTGCAGTCCTCCAAGGACAGACTGCTCTAGCCTGGAAGCAGGGCCCCCCTCTCTTGACTGAGTCTCCCACTAGATCACAGCCTCCTCCAGGCATCCACCCGCTTCAGCGTGGGCAACTCCCCCACAGGCTGTGGGTGGATCTTTGCATCCCCCAGTGGATCCCCATGGGCTACAGGAGGGCAGCCTGCTTCACCATGGGCTTTACCACAGCCTGCAGAGGTATCTTGGTTTTGGCACCTGGAGCACCTCCTCCCCCTCCTTCTCCACTGCTCTTGCAGTTGCCATGTTGTTTTCCCTCAGATGTCCTCACCTCCTCCTCTTCTCTAGATGGAATTAAAACTGCGTGTGTACTTTGTTTTGATTTTCTTCCTAAATATGTTATTACATAGATGTTACCACCATGCTAGTTGGCCCAGACTTGGCCAGCAACATGTCCATCTTCAGAGCCATCAGGAATTGGCTCTGCCAGACATGGTGGAAGCTTCCAGCAGCTCCTTACAGAAGCCACCTCTGTGGCCCTCTCCCACTACCAAAAAACCAGGCTGTGCAAAACCAACACACTCTGGAAAGCAGGCACATGGCTACATGGCTAACACAGACTAAGCGTATGTTTTTTGGGGTTTCATCAATAATGGTACCCATTGTGAGGAAGTAACACCCTGGGAAGCTTTCTCCCAACCTGCTGGTTTTCAGCTTCCTTTTTCTACCTCTGTCGAGGTTGGGATTGAAGGCACTTGAGACGATAGTTCTCATTCAGATTCAGGTGTTTATTATTTCTTATCAATGTTACAGTCTCACAGCAGTGAGTTTTGCAGTCTTTCATTAGCAAGGCACAAAATGGCTAACTATCTCTTGTTACAAGGTCTAAACTATCCAATTAAGAAATGATACCTAAACTATTTTTCCTTTTAACCCAATAACTAATCCCTCGAAGTCCGTACTGCAGACTTTTCTGTCCAATTACACAAAACCATCCAAACCCATGAAGAAGAAGGAAGAAGGTGAAGAAGAAGGAAGAAGGTAAAGAAGAACAACCTGTTTCTGCCCTAAAACCTCCATCTTGCTTCATATTTGTTACTATATTCTAAAACCCCAAACTCTAAGTTTTCCACCCTGTGATATTACACACTTCTATTCAGACTACACACCCATAATCCCAGTGCTATTAATCAATTTTGGAAGCCGGTTCCACAGCCTCAGGTCAAATGCAGTGCTCTCCTGGGGGTCAGTGCCTGTCAGCACAGAAATTCTAAAATTCTCAGTATACAGGGTTCCAACACCAACCTTTCACTCATTTCTTTAAGCCTACTCCAAGAGCTTTCAAAGGGTTCAAATCTCTAAATGCTAATGATATCATACAGTGGCTGTTGTTGCTGATAGGCCTATTCTTTTTAGCATTAAGAGATAAGGTGAGATTGTCTTGGGTAAATACTCTCATGTCTACCTCAGTGACTAGGGATGCTGTCCCAGAGACTGACACTGCCCCACAGCTTGACACTGCCCAACAGCCCACCTCAGAAATTAACCAGTGGGATTGGATAGGGGTATTGGAGGAAATATGCCAGAAGCTGAGAGAATACACTTTCCCAGTTGGTGGGAAACCCTGTCCCTGCCTCAATGAGGGAGAGTCTGATGGTGCAGCAGTAGAACCCATGAACTTTACAACCGTCCAGGTTCTAGCTGAACCACAAGGGCAGTCACAGCCAGCAGCAGTCACCCCTGTGTAGAGAAGGAAGTATAAGACCAAATCAGTATGCCCAGTTAATGAGGATGAGGTACCAGGGGCCTCACAACCAGCAGGAGAGCTGGAGCCTGAAATGGTCATCAAGTCCCTGTAGTATGATAGTCTCCATAATCTGCAAAAAGACATTGTGCAATGTTGAGGACTCTCCGTGTGTGGAGACACGAGGCTCGACTCCATTTCAGAAGGCTGATTTATTATGTTAAATATTATATTAAAATACTACATTAAGACTATACTAAAAGAACAGAGAGATCAGAAGGCTACAACAAGAATAGAACAGAAACCACCCCCATCCCCTCTGGGCTGGGGACCAAAGGCAGAAGCCTCAGGAGCCACTTCCCGCACGCCACTGGGGCGTTCGGGGGACGGCAGGCACTCCAAACCCGAGGGAGTAGCCCCCGACCACACGCGAAATGACCCATGAACTGAAATGTATGGGCAGGAGATCTTTCTCCTTTTT
>NW_024528223.1:0-891 GCF_017590135.1 Pyrgilauda ruficollis
GGAACTGCAGACAAAAATAAGGCCAGACTTGGAAGAAGAAGAATTAGAAGAAGGAGGAAAATGGTTTGTGGATGGGTCAGTGAGAGTTATAGAGGGGAAAACGAAGTTGGGATATGCAGTTGTGGATGGTAAAATGGGAGAAGTAATAGAGTCAGGACCTCTGAGCACTAGATGTTCAGCTCAGGCATGTGAACTGTATGCAGTATTAAGGGCCTTACGGAGATTAAAAGGAAAGAAGGGAACTATTTTTACAGATTCAAAATATGCATTTGGGGTAGTCCATACTTTTGGAAAAATTTGGGAAGAAAGAGGGCTAATTGGTACTCAAGGACAAGGGTTGGTGCATGGGGAAATAATAAGACAAATCTTAGAGGCTATCAGGGAGCCAGAGGCGATTTCGATCGTACACATGAAAGGGCATCAAGCAGGAATGCAGTTTCGAACTCGAGGGAATAACTTGGCAGACAAGGAAGCAAAGAATGCAGCTATATTGAAGATAAGTACCCCGGAAGTCAAAGAAAGTGAGGCCCAGGAATATCCCCCATATCCTTCCCCAAAGGAAATTGAAGGATACAGGAAAATGGGGGGACGATTAGAAGAAGGCAAGTGGAGATTGCCAGATGGGAGAGAGCTACTATCTAAAGACTATACCAGAAAAAATTTAAGGAGATTGCACCAGCAGATGCATTGGGGGGCCCAGGCCCTTGCAGAACAATTTCTGAGATTCTTCGGATGTAAGGGGATTTATGAATTGGCAGAACAGGAGGTGCAAGGATGCATGATCTGTCAGAAGGTCAATCAGGCCAGGGCACCGCAGGTAGCATTGGGAGGTGGTCCAATAGCATACCGTCCTTTTGAAAGGATGTAGGTGGATTTTACTGAACTGCCCAA
>NW_024528224.1:0-889 GCF_017590135.1 Pyrgilauda ruficollis
CCACGGAAAGTATCCATTTCACTAGTCTCACAAGAGATCTACTGTTTTGTCTTCCTTTGTTTTGTGTCTGCGAAAGAACAATTATTTAAACTTTGTGAAAAGTGAATGATTTTGGCCTTCTATATGTTTTGTCTAGGAATGTTGTATTTCAGACTCCATTTTTCCTAATTTATAGGTTGCCAGCTGAGCTTCCTTACAATGAACTGCTGATGAAATTTTTACTCTTCCTGTTACAAGAAACATTGCTTTCCTGAGTATGCAACTGACCTAATATCCCTCCTATGTTGTTTGCTATTTCAAATAATATTGTGATCATATCAATCTACTATGCAATGTGGTCACCTTTTTCTCTGCTGAAATGCTATTTCTCCAGCCTGTCATAATGCTAAGAAATAAATGTAAACGTTAAGGGTTTTGGCAGTAGCTACATAATCCTCCTCTTTTCAGTCCAAACAGCAGGTGTCCCTTTTTCCATTCTTAAGTGCTCCTGAGGAGTTATTAATCTGTAGTTCATATTTTTCAGATATGTGTAGTTCTACATGGAAATTTCACCTTCTCCCCTGCTCACTGAAGTGCCAGTAGGAGCGTCCAGGGAAGTTAATGACATTCCTCAGGAAGATGAAAAGCCCATTTCCTTAGACCTTCTATAGAGTTTGTCCTTTGCACTTGAGCTTTTCCAGCATTTCACCACAACTGAGCAGGGAGGACACTGACAGGCCTGGTAGCTATTTCTGATAACAGCTATCAGCTTCATCTCCCTTTTCCAAGACATAATGACTTCATCAGGTCCAGTTTACCTAATGCTGTCTTGTCTGCACAGCTGGAACTACCTGGTCTTTTCAGGCCCTTGAGGAATGCTCCATGCACTTCCTCCTTTTTTTTTTTTTTT
>NW_024528225.1:0-889 GCF_017590135.1 Pyrgilauda ruficollis
CATCATCATCATCATCATCATAATTTTTATGATTATTATTGTTGTTATTTTTATTACTTCCATGCAAGTGGGGCACTTGCTATTCTGGGTTCATCCAATTACAGTCAGGTCTGTGGCTCAGGTCCCCAAGGTGAGGTGTCCCTGCTGCCCAGGCCATCCACTCTCCAGATCAGCCATTGTTCCTTTAAACGAAAGGGACACTAAAGTCCAATTATTGCAATAGAATGGGCTGCTTCTTTAAACTGAAGAATTTGACTCAGCTCAAGGGATATTTGTGATTGCCTCTGGCTTCCCTGGAGCTAAAAAATTATATGCTTTCCCTCTTCACTAAATTAAAACATAGTTGGATTGGTAGTGGGACTGAAGGAAGTCCCTGTCTGAAACCCCAAGTGTCAGCCTGCTTTGCAAACTCTGAGCTAGTAATTGGTTTGGAAATACTGAGTGAATAGGTAAAGAGGCTTCAGAATGATTTGTGCTGGATAATACAGAGTGCCTGGAACAGCAGGGTTTGCCTTTCCTGGGAGATTTTGCAAACGTTGAGTTGTTAATTTCAGGTTTGGGTTCGTAAACACAATTAACATTTGTACTCTGTAAACAGTAGATGTACTTCTGTTCCAATGGTGCCTTATCCTCATTTAAGTTCTCAGGAAGCAATTCCTTTGTTTCCCAAATGTCAAACTTGAGGCAGACCCACGGCTGCTGCTCCCTACACTCAGCCTCTAAAATGTGTCCTTCTGGCACCTGAGCTGGGGCTGGGCAAGGCTTGAGACAGTGACTATCACAGCTGAGAGGAGATGAAGCTCAGGGTGATCCCAGTGGGGCCCAGGGATCCCATCCTGCATCTGCAGGGAGCTGCAGGTATCTGCTGTGAGCACCCTTGGTCCTAGAG
>NW_024528226.1:0-889 GCF_017590135.1 Pyrgilauda ruficollis
GGCAGAAAGACAAAACATATTCCAAGGCCCATCCTATCTCAAGAACCAAGGCTGAAAACCAGCTCTTCGGGACACATTTTCATCAACAAAGTACAGATAGTACCAAGAGGGGGGGCATTCCAGAAAAGAAGGGGGAAATGATGAAAAAGGCATCACTGGTGGCAGCAAGGAATGAGAAAACCATGCAAGGCAGAAGAACACTGCAGCCCAAGGCTAAGCTGCTTGGTAAGGGCCAGCCTTGGCAGCCCCAAGCTGTGCGTAGCCTTGAGGAGGAACCTGCTTCCCCATTCAGGTGACAGAGGCCACTGGGCTTCAGGTGCAGGGCTAGACAGTGTCCAAGCCCAGGAACAACATAAACAGCCAGGGAATTAGATCAGAGATCTGGGCTTCTACCTGAGTCTTAAGAGTGCCACGGGCACTGGCTTTTTCAAAGCTGCTCTTTATTTCTTCACCGATCCAGAGAGAGATCCCACAATCACACCCAGTGCAGGGAGAAGAAGGAAAGCTAAGAGGGATGCCCAGATGTGGATGGCACCAGCTGCCAAACCTCTCTGTCCCCCCACCCTGATGAAGAGAGAGCAGAGGTACAGCCCCAGCCTTGCTTTCACAGCAGAGCTGCAGGCTGCACTGCTGTCAGAGGCTTTAGCAGGATCCTGCTGGGACCACAACCTGAAGCAGAATGGTGCAGGTGTGTTTTCAGACCATATCCTGGTGTGACTGAAAATTCATCTCCTTATTCAGAGGTCAGGTAAAAATCAAGGATGAACAGCCTGGAAATGTATCCCAGGTCATAAAAATATAAATATGTGTCATTTAACCCCATGCAACAACTAAGCACAGACAACTGCTCACTCATTGGCCTTGCATCAGGATGAGGAGAGAATTATAA
>NW_024528227.1:0-272 GCF_017590135.1 Pyrgilauda ruficollis
GGATTGTGGAGCTTGTCGCAAGTGGAGATGTTTTTTGCTCAGAGGTTAAACTTGACGTAGCAGCAGCAGTAGAGCTTGTCTCCGACAGCGTGGTGGTGCTTGTACTTGTGGTGAGACCTGGTGAACTACTCTCCAGAACAGAGCTTGTAGGAAGAGAAGAGGCGGTGGCAGAAGTTGGGCTTGTCCCAGGAGCTGCAGATGATGTTTGTGCACGCACCACAGAGGTCGCCGTTGTTCCTGTCCCATCCGTGGTGACCTGCTCACGTGTGGAT
>NW_024528227.1:367-901 GCF_017590135.1 Pyrgilauda ruficollis
AGAGGTCTCTGGGTGAGCTGAGGATGCTGAAGCCGTAGACTCAGGCTGAGATGTGGATTGCACAGCTGAGGTGGTGCCTTCCGTCCTTGTGGTGCTAGACACAATGGTTGACCCAACGGTGGATGTGCCCAGTTCTGCGGCTGAGGAGGCAGTCTCGACTACGGTGCTGGTGGTGGCTTTAGCTGTGGTGAGAGACGGGGCAGTTGTCTCAAGAGTAGAGCTCAGTGGAACAGCAGAAGTGGTGGCAGAAATTGGTCTTGACCCAGAAGCAGAGGTCGACGTTTGGGCAAGGACCGTGGTGCTCGCGGTTGCTGGCTCTGTTGCTGCACTGGTAACCTGCGAACCTAGGGAACTCTCCGTGGGGCTGGAGTACATTGTTGTGCTGGGTGAAGTCTTTAGTTCGGAGGTTTGTTCCTCTGTGGTGAGGAGTGTGAAGGTTGTCCCCAACAGAGACGTGTCGGCTCTAGTGGAAAAGGCCGGAGCCGTAGACTCGGGAGGCGATGTGGCCTGAGCACTGGAGGTGGAGAATCCTGT
>NW_024528228.1:0-881 GCF_017590135.1 Pyrgilauda ruficollis
AGTGCCAGCTGTGCTTCTGCTGGAGCATTGGAATGCCTCAATTCCTGTCTCCATGAAGAATTCCTTAGATTTAAAGGAGGGCCTGGCCCTTGTGTGTGTGCTCCAGCACTGGATGGGCTGGTTTTACCTTCCAGGGTGTCCACAAGAGCCCAGCTCGCTCTGAAAGTCTAATAATTCTATTTTATACCAATTTAATGCTCCTCTGCCTTGATTCCCTCACAGGTCTGGGCTATACTGGACTTCCCAATGGATTTCACAGCTTCCCTGGAGAATCCCTGTCCTACTCTGCAGCCCAGCACCCCTCAGTGAGCAGCCTGAGACATTCCTCTGTGGGGGAAGACTCTACCCACCCCCTCCTGGGGCCTGAGGAGCAGGTAAACCCATCCTAAACTCTGCTGGGTGCACTTCTGGGTTTCCCTCACTCAAAGCTCAGGGGATCCTCACACCTTGTCACTCTTTTTATTCTCTTTATTCATGTTACTCCTGGAGGCTCCTGCTCTTTGATGCTTCACTAGAACTGGTGTTCTGTCAAAAAAATCTGAGTTCTGTCCTCACCCCACTGGTATTTGGGTGGCAGTGACCTGTCAGCTGTCACACAACCCCTAAATTCAGACCCTTTTTATTTCTGGTTTTGAGGTTCAGCTCTTTGCTCGCAGCTGTAGAATTTTTAGCATTTTTCCTATGAAACCCAGCTGGTCTGAGCCACCCCCAGGGAGGCCTGGGCAGGTGTGAGGATGGTGGGATCAGCTGTGAGCCACTCGAGGACACAGCTTGTGAGACGTGCATCGAGCATGACACAGAACCCCTGAATCACTGAGGCTGGAAAAGATTAAATCCAACCATGCCCGATCCCCCCCTGAGCACTGAGTGCCACGTCCAGG
>NW_024528229.1:0-889 GCF_017590135.1 Pyrgilauda ruficollis
GGGGGGGGGGGGGGGGGGCGGCCCTTTCTTGTGAACGGGAAGAAACGGAAAACGGAGGAAGGAGAGAAAGGGGAAATAGCGGGAGGGAAGGCCGGGGGAAATCGGTAAAACCGGTGTGGGGGAAACGGTTCCTTCCTCACGTGACGCGGGGATGGAGGAGGAGGGGGCGTGGCGGCGGCGGGGGGGGTGTGGTTTTCGGAGTCACGTGATCAGGGAGAGGCGGGAAAAGACGGCGCGAGACGCCGGCGTCACGTGACACGGGAACGGCGGCGGTCCGGTGTCACGTGACGGCCGTGAGGGGGGGAATGGCGCCGCCTTCAGGGTAACGTGAGAGGCGGGAAACGTGAAGGGGAGGAGAAGGGGGGGGGAAAAACCTCGGGAGAACCGGGAGAGGAAGCGGCTCCTGTCCCCTGTGACGGGAGAGGAGGGGAAAAGGAACCGAGGGCGCCGCGGTTGCGTGAAACGGGATTTCAAAAAATAATTTAAAAAAAAGAATTATAAAGTAAAAGAACGGGGAGGAGAAATGGCGCCGCTCCTGCGTCACGTGATGGCGGAGGGGGGGGGAATCGTGAGGGCACGGGGTCACGTGATCAGGGAGAGGCGGGAAAACCGTGAGGGGAGCTCGGGGAGCGCCCCCTGCCGGCGGGAGAGGGAAACGTGAGCGTGGGGATCTTTAATTACCGCGGGTGTTTAATTAAAGGTGCTAATTAAGGCGCGGGGCGAATCGAAGGAGGCGAGGCACTTAATTAGCGGGTAATTACGGGGAAATCACTCGCAGCACCCACTCCATTTCCAAACCTTTTATTAAAAAAAAACCCCCACCAGGCCCCTCCCATCCCGCCAGCCCTGCCCACACTGACCCCGCCCCACTCGGCCCCGCCCCGCTCGG
>NW_024528230.1:0-888 GCF_017590135.1 Pyrgilauda ruficollis
TTTTTTTTTATGCTGGCCAACTTCTATTTCTATTATTTCAGGCTCTTGCAGATTAAGCCTCTAAATGTCCCATCCTGCAGTCACTTCCCACACTGGTAGAAGTCTTGATCTACAGTGATGAACAATAGAAATGAAAAGACTGCTGATTCCATGAATAAATATAAGCCGTAAGCTGCCTTATTATCCCTGGAAAATGTGTCCAAAAAGATGTCTTTGGGTAATATTTGCAATAACAGGCTGATAGTGTTCTCAGGACTGATGAAATCTGCCCCTTCTTGTTTCGAAAATTCTGATTTGCTCAACAGAGAATGCAGTGATGGGTGATGCAACTTGTTTCTAGCATAAGTTCATGCATGAATGTGAAACTTTGTGAGCTTTCCAAAGGCAACACATTGCAGATACTCCACAGGTAGAGTTGGGCACTGACCCAGGGTTTTTCAGGATACACTGTTTACAGCAAAGCCTGATCTGTGCACATGGCACTGGTCTCCTACTGCCCACCCTGGTGGGTGGGTTCTAAATGATCCTGCATCTCCTCTTGTCACCAGGGCAGGATAAGAGCCAGCTGGAAGAGGAGTGGGCTCAGTTTTGGCCTCTTTGTGGACTTTGGTGTTGTGTTACAGCATATGCAGGCAGTCACATGCACCACCTGTAGCTGATTTTTATGTGTGCACATATGACAAGAATATTTCATATGTGCAGTGACATGAAATGTGTAAATGAGACATGCATTAATTATCTGTGACAAGAAAATGGCTCACTCCGGTTTGCTCTCTCACACTCTAGCTCACATTTCACACTTGTGTGATTCCCTAAGGGTTTTATATTCCGGGTGAAAAGTCCACATTCCTGCATAGCTTTGTGTAACCATGTTATGGAACTTTCTGT
>NW_024528231.1:0-888 GCF_017590135.1 Pyrgilauda ruficollis
GCACAAATACATGCAGTGGAAAATGGTACCAGTTCAGTATCGTGGTCATGTAGAGATGAATTTCCTGAGGGGCTTCACTACCAGGGTACTGAAGGAGCCTGGTTGATGCTTCCCATAATCGGGAAATAAATTCCCATGTTTCCAATTTCATTCCAAACCCCCAGTGGTGGAAGTGAAGGGAAAGATGGGGGCAGATTTGGAGTGCCTTCTTTGCTCCTCGCACAGCTGTGCTGTGGGGTTTTTCTTGCTTTTCCTTTTCAAAAATTTTTAAAAAGTAGTTGCAAAGCTTAAAGTTACAGCCCCTCCTTTACAAATAGAGCTATGCTCTTAACAGAGTTGGAAGGTTTTAAGGGAGGCAAGGTTCCCCTGGAGCAGCTCCTCTATTTGAATGAAGGTAGCTGAGTGCCATGATCTCTGTCTCTAACGTGCTGTCAGATATCTTTACTGCCTTGATTTAAAGGGGAGGAGAGGAATTATATTTTATAGACCATAAAATGCATTCTTGGACTTCATGCAAATGCTAGTTACCAATTGTTCTCTCACTTTCTGGGAGATTGCCAGGATGAGAAATTGTGTGTCTGTACATCAAATTTTTTGGTGAGTCTTAGAGGCTGGTTAAACTGTGAGTCTAAGCAAGATGCACCTACAGAAAGACTTGCTTGAAATTTTTCAACTGTCCCAGTCTTCATCTAATGGAAACTCAGTGCTTAAGTGCAGCAGAACAGATTGCAGAGAAAATTTGGGGAAAGTAGCTTAAAAATGAAGTTGGGTTTTTTTCTGGTTTAAAGTAAAGTAGATAAAATGCTTATTCTTGTTCCTTGACTGAAATGATGCTTTTATTTGTACCTGTCTTTTGGATTAGCACTTTGCAGACTGAATATCTGAATA
>NW_024528232.1:0-888 GCF_017590135.1 Pyrgilauda ruficollis
GTTGCCCTTTTCCTCATGGAAAATTTAATCCCACTCCAGACCCAGCCCGAGGGGTCCACATGATCACCAAACCCATCTCTGTCCGCCCAGGTTTTCCCCAAGAGTCACATTCTCAGCGCACTCAAGACCATCTTTGAGAAGAACGTGCTGGGCTTCGCGGGCGGCGCCATGGGGGCCGTGAACGGCATGAGACCCGACGGCGTGCCCGACACCTCCAGCGTGCAGTCCAACGAGGTGTGGGTCGGCGTGGTCTACTCCCTGGCTGCCACCATGATCCAGGAGGTGAGCGTGGATGTGCTGCTGCCGCCGCACTCCCCAGCCTGTGCTCCTTGGCCGTGCTGATGGTCCTGTTCCCTCTCGTGCAGGGCATGGTGGAGGAAGGCTTCCGCACGGCAGAGGGCTGCTACCGGACGGTGTGGGAACGGCTGGGCATGGCTTTCCAGACACCGGAGGCCTATCGGGAGAAGAAGGTGTACCGCTCGCTGGCCTACATGCGGCCCCTCAGCATCTGGAGCATGCAGCTGGCCCTGGAGCGCCGGGCTGGCCGGGCACCAGCACCCGCACAGCTCCCCCAGGGCAGCACCCCCCCTTGAGCCTCGTGGCGCTGGGCAGGGCACGGGGTGCACCATGGGCTGGGGGGTGCAGATGGCAGGCAGGGACCCTCCCCTCCCTCTCTGTGCTAGTACTCACATTGCTGTTTTCCTTCCCTACCTCCACTACGTGCCCTTGACCTCAGGGGGCTTCCAGCTGCTGATGCTGAGCACAAGGGGGGGGGACCAGAGATGTGGGGGATGTCTCCTCAGAGCGTGGTGGCTTAAGGAGTTGCTGCTGGAGCCTGTGCCTCCCCTTCCCCATCACTCGGGGCTCTGCCAGCCTGCAGGCTCCCCA
>NW_024528233.1:0-24154 GCF_017590135.1 Pyrgilauda ruficollis
AGAGAATAAACATCTATACAGACTCAAAGTATGCATTCCAAGTCATGCATGCACATAGAGCCATCTGGAAAGAGAGAGGACTGCTGACCTCACAAGTAAAGAGCATCAAACATGTGCAAGAGATAATCCGGCTGCTGGAAGCAGTTCAGCTGCCTGAAAAGGTAGCAATTATGCATATTGAGGCACACCAGAGAGTGAGCTCTGAATTGGAAGAAGGAAATGAGCTGGCGGATAGAGAGGCAAAAGAAGCAGAAAAAGGTGAGGTAACTATTAAAGGAGCCCTAATTCCAGATGGACACATTTCCCTTGAAGGTAAGCCAGAATATAATAAGAAAGACAGAAAACTAATCAAAGATCAAAAAGAGACATAAAACCAAGAGGGGTGGGCTACCATTGAAGGGAAGCTGGTAAACCCTTCCCATTTGTTGTGGTCACTAGTAAGGGAGGAGCACCAGAAAACACACTGGGCAATAGATGCCCTGAATACCTATTTGATTGAAAGAATCATTGCCAGGAATTTATATGCCACTATTACTCAAATTACCTGACAGTGTGATCTTTGCCTCCAGACTAACTCCAAGAATACCCCCAGACCAAAACTTGGTCAGATTGGAAGGGGCCATGGACCTGGACAGCAGTGGCAAATTGACTTTTCAGAACTCCCAAGGAAAGGGGGGTATTGGTATTTATTAGTACTCACAGATGTATTTTCAGGGTGACCAGAAGCATTCCCCACCAGAACTGTCAAGGCTCGAGAGGTGATCAGGGTATTATTGCAAGAAATAATACCATGCTTCAGAGTTCCAGCCACAATATCCTCGGATAGAGGATCACATTTCATTTCCAGAATAGTGCAACAGATTAGTAGCCACCTGGGCATAGATTGGGAACTTCACACTCCATACCGCCCCCAATCGAGTGGCCAGGTGGAGAAAATGAATAATTTGATTAAGCAGCAAATTGTAAGACTGGGGCCGGAAGTTAATCTGCCCTGGCCCCAAGCTCTTCCACTGGCACTGTTGCGAATTCAAACTAAACCTAGGGCTAAAGAAAAGCTGAGTCCCTTTGAAATGCTTTATGGAAGACCATATGGAATACAAAAGGGAACGTCCGTCCACATTGGGGGGGTAACATTAGCTGCATACATGGTGACTTTAAGCAAACAGCTCAGAGAAATTGAGAAACGTGGCTGGAACTTGGAGCAGGGAGCTAGATGGACCAGTACATAACATACAGACTGGGGATTATGTGTATGTTAAGTCTCTTACAGAAAAGACTTTGGAACCACAGTGGGAAGGACCATTCCAGGTGCTTCTCACCACCTTCATGGCAATTAAGGTCAAGGAGCAGAGTGCCTGGATCCACCACTCTCGAGTGAAGAAGGCCCCAGAAGCCCCTTGGAGTGTTACACCAGGAGACAATGAATTGAGACTAAAACTTACTCGGGCAAAATGAGTATATTGCCACTGGGGGTAATTTGTAATTTCATTTACAGAATTGTTTTGTGTATAATTATAATTGAAGTGTTAGAATTAGAGAGTACCTCTATCCAAATTGATGCTGAATGGCCTTGCTCCCAGGCTTTTAATCAGTATACTGGATCCATGGGAGAACCTTCTGAGATAAAAGATTTAAACCTATCCACTGTAGTAATCCACAGGAATCAGGTATATGAGGAGCAGGAGTGGCAGGAACGGGATCTGTGGACACTTCAAAGGATCAGAGGAGAAGAAATCAAGGTAGGGTGCCAGGTGGTCAATGGGACAGCTTATGAGAGACCAGATGACATTAGTGTCTCAAACTCTTCTGTATACAGGCACCGGGAAGTTTGTGATAGCCCAAGCGAATCAGACTGTTGGTATAATTTCACTTTAATACAGCCTGTATCTCCAGTTCCCTACTGTCGGGATGACCCGAGAGTCCCTTTTTCCCAGCCCGACTGCAGAAGAAAGAGTCGGGATTCTTCAGCTCTGGTTCACAAGGTTGTTTATTATCTATTATCTAAAATATCTTTTCTCCGACCTGGAGAGGTCTGATCTGCAGGTCTGTCAAGGGCACACTGCACTGCCCTGAGGCAGTGCTATCTCTTTATACTAAGAACTACGTGTACTTCATTTACAATTATTTTCCAATACCTATAACCTATGTTAGATAGTTTGTCTCTAAACCAATCTAAAAGTGCCAGCATCACCCAGAATATGGAGGTTAGGAAGGAGAAAGAAGGATAGGGAACATCCAAATTCCTCCATCTTGGGACTCCAAACCCCCATTCTAAAAATCCCCAAATTCTACTTTTCACCCTGTGACAACAACTATTCTGGTACTTAAACTTTTGTGACTTGTAATTCTTCATACAAAGTTGGTAATTTGCTCCCAAGTGTCTTTGGCTTCCTGCCAGGGTCTCTGAGCCCCGGCCAGGGGCTCGAGCCATCCAGGGCACCCAGAGGGATGTCCTGGGTTCTGACCCCTGTAGAAGTGACTTGCCTTTGGGCTCGTGATGCTATCGGGTTCTCATTTAAATTTAAAATAGATACTATACTTTTTACAACGGCAAGACCTTATACAACTCACACCAGTACTCAAGCAGTTCAGACCCAACCCATACTTGAACCTGAAGTGTATAAAATAGGCCCATATGTAGTGAGGAATATCGGTGAACAACTGTTGAGGCGAACACCCCATGTGTGGAGACACGAGGCTTGACTCCATTTCTCAGAAGGCTGATTTATTATCTTATATATTATACTAAAATACTACATTAAAACTATACTAAAAGAACAGAGAGAAAAGAAAGATCAGAAGGCTACAAAGAACAAGAATAGAATAGAATGCATTACAAAAATTCTGTGACTGCTCACAGCCTCGGCACAGGTGGCTGTGATTGGTTGTCAATTGAAAACAATCCACATGGACCAATGGAAGATGCACCTGTTGCATTCCACAGCAGCAGATATTTATTGTTTACATTTCTTTCCTGATGCCCTCAGCTCTCAGGAGGGAAAAAATCCTAGGAAAGGATTTTTAATAAAATATCATAGCTACAAACAGCAACTGTTTTTCAATCCACAGTGGTGTCTCAAACATGTTGAATTGCTAATGCAAATTAACATCTCAAAAATCCAACCAGCCTGCTCCTCTTTGCTAAGAACATCCTCTGAAGGCTGGACAACGTGGTTACAAAGACAAGTATACCTCAGGAGCAGAATAAGAAAGGATCTAACTGGGATATTAGGGACAGGATTGGGAATTTTAAATGGAATTGATTCAGAAATACTGATGAACAAGCTGGCCACTACAGCAGGTGGCCTAGCAAAATTGAAGCAGCCTTTACAGTCATCTCTATTGGCATTAGGAACTAGCCAGTGGCAGATTTCAAGAGTACTGCCAAAGTGGGAAAAGGCTGGGGACCAAGACCACAAGCTAATAGTAGAAGTACTTAGTACAGTTCAAGATAATGTGTCCTTAGCTTTCAGTTGTATACAAGCACAGATATGAATGCAGGCAACAGCAGCTTTGATCATACGGGAAGTGGGTGAAGGTGATTTCCCAGCTGAAATTCAGAAGGTTGTCTGGGATAATGTGATTAATTTTGAAAAGAAATTTCAATCCTAGTAGACTATAGTTAATTTCACCTATGATCCTGCTTCTAATGTGGTCACTGCCTTTGTGCTTACTATACGTAATGCCACTGTTTACGTTATCCACCCCATTATTGCACTAGGATTAAATAATGAAAAAAGGGTGCTCTACCCTTCAGAACATAAGGTGTGGGCATGAAAGGTGAATGAAAAGTGGCAAACAGTAAACTTAGAATCTTGTTTCACTAGGGAACATCTAGGATTCATTTGTGAAAGCAATACTATTAATGCTCAAGATTGTGTCTTGACACTGAACAAAGTATTTGCCCTTCGAAATTCATCCAGTCACTGATCAGAAAACTGTGCTTGTATATACTGGTAAAGGTTGTGTGTGCTTGAGAACTGCTTGTGCTATTGCAAAAATTGATAACAACGATGTTATTTTGTCTAGTAGAAATCATTCTAATTTTTGTATTTGTAATTTTGTTAAGATTATCGGGTGTGATTTTTCATACTTGGCCCCAGTGACATCCCACCAGCTGATTAAAACCACCTACACAATGTATCACAGACTATCACCTACTCCTATTGGAATGGACCTCACATTGGTAAAACAATTAATTAAACACCAAGACCTATTAGATATCTTGAAGAAAATCCAAAACAGTGGAGAGAAAACCCTAATAACTGTCCAACATGATACAAAAGAAATAACCAGAATTCTGCAAAGAATAAAACAAAATGCAGATCATCACTGGTGGGATGTAATCTTTGGGTGGTCACCAACTGCAAATGAAATCTTTAATAAGTTGTGTCATCCCATGGTAGTTTTATTAATATTAGTTGGAGTAAGTTTAGGCTTATCTTTTATACTGCTAATTTGGAATTGGAGAATACTGCAGCGAGTAGCTGTGTTAACCTCCTTATCAAACGTACATGGTAAAGCATTAAGAGACACTGTCGTAGAGATTTGCATTAAGTAAAAGAATTTACTTATTTTCTAGGAAAGGGGGGGAAATGAGACAGAGTGGAAATTTTCCAGAGTAGAAATTCATTTTGATTTAGGTAAAATGTACATCTTTGAATTAAGTCTGTAGCTTACAAATATAGCTGTTTAGTCTGACTGCCTGTTCTTGCAAAAAACCTATGCTAGAAGAAACTGCTTCAACCGAAGGACAGAGATAAGCGAGGGCCCCTTGAACTCTGAAACAGATGGAGAGGTGGCTGCAGGAGACAGGGCAGGATAACCCAGGAGTTCTTTCTGATAAAAAATTATCTGCAAATGTAACGTGAAATCAGTAGAATGAATATGTATGAGCTTATTGTGAAATTGCATGCATATGTATTTGAGAGGGAGATAAAAAAGGATCTGGAGTTCCCAGAGGCACGCATGTCATTTTAAGGGGAACGATCCCCACATGTGTCCAGCGCTGTAATCAACATACAGGCTTTACAACTTTCACAAAAGTTATGGAGTTTGTTTGCTTCCACAAATCAGTGGTTGCGGAGTTACAGTTTGTTCTGTGATTCTGTATCCTAAATATTTCCAGGGAAGGAGTGTCTGTATTTTTTTCCTTTGCTATTGTGAGTCCTGCTTTCTCCACTGCTGAGATGACCTGATCTGTTGTCTCCTGCATTGATGCTTGGTCCTTTGCTGCTACCAAAATATTGTCCATATAATGCAAGATGAGGGAATTTGGGTATTGTACATGAACTGAGGAAAGTACTTTTGCTACATACCACTGGCATATACTCTGAGAATTGTGCATACCTTGAGGAAGTTCGAGCCAATGGTATCTTTTTCTTTTTTAAGGGGCCTTCTGATTTATTGATGGGATGGAAAAGGCAAATTGTCGTGTGTCATCTGGATGCAAACATATTGAAAAAGCAGTCTTTTAAATCAATAGCAATTAACTTCCAATCCTTTGGAATCATAATGGGAGAAGGTAAACCTCATTGTAAAGAACCCATTTCTTGAATCATTTCATTAACTTTTCTGAGATCCTGCAATAACCTCCACTTCCCACTGTTTGGCCTTTTAACTACAAAAACTGGAGTGTTCCTGGGGCTGGTAGTTGGAGTTAGGTGACCTTTATTTAACTGTTCCTGTACCAATTGCTCTAATACAGTAAGTTTTTCTCCTGGTAAGAGCCATTGGCTGACCCAGACAGGTGTATTGGATGTCCATGTGAGTTTTAGAGTGTTATGTCCATCAACAGCCCTTGTTAAAAATTGGTTTCTATTCTCAGACTCCATTGAGAGAGAATGTCTTTTCCCCAAAGAACTATATCAGCTCCTGCTATGAATGATTTTGTGGTGGCAACACGACCTTTGGGTCCCTCAAATGTGACAGTGTGAGCTACTAAAGCTTCCACAGTGACCACCAATACCTGCCAGTTGGTCCAGCGTGAGTACGATGGTCCTGTCCTGTGGCCATTTCGATTTCTATATCAGAGTGACGTCAGCTCCAGTATCTATCAGGCAAATGAGGGTGGTGGTTTCCCTGAGATGCTTCAGAACACAGGTGAGTTGAGGCTGCCCGTGGCTGATGTGCCTGGTCCAAGTGATGAGGGATGTGTTGCTCTGTGACTCTGGTAGGAGAAAAGCTTGCGCTATGATTAGTCCTTTAAGTAGAAAACATGGAGGGTCTGGACATAAAGCTAATACAGTGATTTCCTGTGAACAGGTGACAGATAACACAGGTGGAATGATATAGAAACCTTCTGCACAAGATCTGTTCACTCCCACAATTAAGAACTGATGTGATTGTGGTTCAGGGCTCAGCTGCCCTGTGGATATTGTGTGAGCAATGGCATTTTTTAGCATCACTGGCTGGGCTGTAGACAGCTCCAATCTGGTACCTGGGGACGTTGTGCTCGGTAGTCCTGCAAAGATCTGCTGCAGTTCTGTGCTTCGCGGCCTGTGGTTGTTACTGGCCCTTGGTAGAGTGGTTCTTGTGTCTTTGCATGCCACTGAACCGTGCTCGGCTGCAAGTTTCCCGGCAGATGGCATGGACAACCCTGTGCTGGGTGAAAACTGTTAGTATTTTGACAGGGACCTCTGTATCCACTGTTTTTTGGAGGTAGCCTCCTTCATAGTTTAGGACATTCTCTCTTATAATGCCCTTTTTGACCACAGGAATAGCGTGTATCCTTTGAAATCTCTTGGTTTTCAATTGCCCCTTTAAATGCTGTTAGACTCTCTGCTAAGGTTTGTGTTTGAATTTCTACATCTTTTTCCTGCTGCTTTAGGGTGTTTTCCTGTGCAGTTGTGATGGCATTAGCTAGTACCCCTGCCTGCATAGCTGCTGTGTGTTCAGGGGTATCCAGGCAGTTGCAAGCATCCACTAGCTGTGTTAAGGTAGGCTCGGGATCTTGTGGCAATGCACATAATATTTTTTTGCAGCTCTGATTTGCATTAGAAATTGCAAGCCATTTTAATTACTCTTGTCTGACACGATCTATGGGAATTTGCTTATCCAATGCCAATTTTAAATGGTCCAAAAACTTAATCTATGGCTCATCCATCCCTTGTTTAATTTCTGTGAAGTCTAATTCTGGTTTATTCCTGGCAGGCACTTGGAGCAGGGCAGTCCTTGCTGCTTCCTTAATAACCTGAAGGATATGTCTATTGAGTGTCCTTGCCTGTCTTTGTGGATCTATGTAGGCTCCTTCCCCAGCAAGCTGAACTAGAGCTGTATTTGCAGTGGCTGGAGTTCTTGCATAACCTCTTAAAAGGTCATTTAGTAAATGTTTTCATGCCAGTTCCCACAGAGAATACTCTGTCGGAGACAGCAAAGATGTACAAAGCTGTCTTAGGTCATGAGAGGTAAATACATTAGCTGAAAAGGTAGCTTGTAGTAAACCTCGGAAATATGCTGACTCTCTTCCATATGATCTCACCGCTTTGCATATCTCTTTTATTTCTGCAAGGCTTATTTGTTCCCACTGTGATCCCCCCCACCTCTGACATTATGTCGGACTGGAAACACTGATATTTTAGATGCAATTTCCCATTCTCTGTCCTGGACTGTGTCCCTTCTTATCCTCTGACAGGTAACTGTGCCTCCTCATATATAAAACTCGTCCTCAGATTTTGGGGGGACTGCCCCAGGGGAAGTGGGAATATCTGTTGGAAATCTGAACTTCTTCCAATATGGGCGCCACCATTTTGGATGGGGTCACTTCCAGGAGGTCACATCTGCTTCCCACAGTAGGCAGGGTCAGGGTGTGCCGCCCTGGGGTGTGGGCGGGGAGTAGGGGCAGGGAGACAGACTGGGCTTGGCCCACAAAAGGGGAGTGTCCTGTGTCTGATGGGCAGGAGCTTAGTGACTAAACAGAAAGGGAATTCTGTGAGTTAGAGGATGACACACACCCATGAAGGGCAAAGCTCAGTAGCTCTGAAACATGGTGCCGGCCATGTGGGCTATTGTCCTCAAAGAGCATGGATTCAGCTTGGCTTTTTTCAATTGCACTGCCAAAGTTCACTGATTTAGTGCATCTGAGGTTACTTTTGAGAGGAAATTGAGGGGAATTCATGAGGTTAGGGGAGTTAGGAGAGACAGGTTGCAAACTGGTCTGGCCAGGGCCAGTCTGTTTCCCCCCGGCAGATGGGGAGGGTGGACCAGACAGGGAGTGGCTGGCCTGGCCATCTCCCACCTGCCCTCCCGGTGTCGGTGTACTTCAGGAGGAGTTGGGGGACAGGGTTGGGGTCTCGGAATCTCTGTCCACCCTCCTTTCTTTCTGCTGCACCCTGCGGTAAGCTCTCTCTATGCTCTGAGGTGTTTTCTGGCTGTCTCTAGCTTACTTTTTACTCTCCAATGTTACAAATTGTAACACCGTCAGAAATATTGGATGTAGTTTTAGGCTGGACTTCTTATTCTTTTCTAAACTGTATAATCTTAGTCCCACAGCATCCCAAAACTTTAGAGTAAGCGTCTCAGATGTATTTATGGTCGGGAATTCTGTGAAAACCCATCTGATGAGTTTTTAAAGCTGTTTCTTCTCAAATTTTGTGTCTTGCATTTCTAATTTGTAGTTCAAGTAAAAATAAAGATCCTGCTCTGCTACAGATAACTTGTTCCCCATATTCTTACTCACCAAAAGATGGTTTTCAGAGCAGCTAACATCCTTGGTCTGAACTCCCCGGGTCTGGAAATGCAGCGGTGTCTCAACCAATAGCAGCTGTCTCTGAAGAGGTCCTTAGGACTTTGCTGTGTGTTCTCCAGCCCATCCCGGTTTCAGCCTCTTTTCACTGGTATAAGGCTTTGATTTTTGTGGCCCCCTCTAATGCCCTCAGATCCTCCGTAACCTGGGGCTTTTTTCTCTGGTGCCCCAAAAACCCAGTCGCAGGCCTGCACTCCCCAAAATGCAAGACCAAGGAAAAAATATCCTATTTTGATCGAGGGCCAATCAAAAATTCCTGAACTATATCTCTCAATATGAGAAATCACTGGTCTGCTTGTCCTGGGTTGACTATATGATGCTTTTATCCCCAACTGTCTGTTCTGTTTTTGCTGAATTGTCAGAACCCAGGACGTCCCGCTGATGGTCCTGGATGATCCGAGCCCCAACCAGGGGGCTTTGAAGCCCTGGCAGGGTGGTCAGAGACCCTGGCATGCAACCAAAGACCCCTGTGGCTTTGAGTTTGACCCATGGAACAAGTTACCACCTTTGTATGAAGAATTAAAGGTCAGAAAAGTTTAGATAGCATAACAGTAGTTGTCACAGGGTGAAAAGTAGAATTTTGTAGAATTTTACTATGGGGATCTAGGGCACGTCATCTCTTTTGGAGCAGCAAGAGGTTTTATTGTTTAATATTGTTTAGGTTTTATTGTTTAATAAACAGTTTTTTCCACTTTTCTCCAAGGAGGTATTTTCCCGAACTGGTTGGGAGAGGGGCCAATTGAATTTGCTTTTCTACAGGAACCCCTTTGGAGGTTGTCTCCCAAATTTGCCCTGAACCAGGACATTGCTCCTGCTAAAACACTTCACAAAAGCGATTATTTCCTTTGTTCTCTACTTTTTAAAGTGAATTACTTAGGCGGGACCTGTTTGGCTTCTGTCCAATTGGCTACCCTTAGGTTTGAGGGGAAGTCCCAAAGGTCCTATGAAGTGTCTTTTTACCACATTGTGGAGAGAAACTTCTGGGCTTTTTGCCTTTTTAAGGACTAAGGATAATTTGGTCACTCTGTCAACAGGGGGCACATTCCTACAGAGCTAGGGCTGGGTTGAAAGAATGAATGGAGAAATAAAGAAACACCTTTTGAAACGTGATAGAAACTAAGATGCCACTGCTACGGCTTTTGCCATTGGCTTTGGCAAGAATAAAGGCCAGACCCATGATGCCTAGAGAGGCTACCTGGAACAGAGGCTAGACAGTGTTAAAGGAATAAAGCAGGTATTTATTAAAAGGCCTTCAAAGGATACACCTTGGGCAGTACAAGAACCCAGTAGTGGCTCCACCCAAGATGGACACAAGATGGATGACCGGTCATGAATTTTCACACTTTTATAAGTGTGAAATTTTATAATTTACATATTGGGGTTAATTGTCCAATTACAGATTCAGGGTATGAAATTCCATCCTTCTAGACTGCCCTCCTCAATTTGCTGTTGTTTATACTTTTTGGGCCCAAAGCTGCAACCATGTCCTCGGTTCTCAAGCTGGAAAAGGGTTGTTTTGTCTAACTAAACTGTGAAGAGAACTTGCTAACATTTTACATGAAGTTCAGAGTCACACACTATAGCAGTAGAGTGCGGAGGATCAGGAACGGGACATCATGCCATGATCAGTATGATCAAGTGAAGCCGATTTATTGCAAAAAGCAAGCTATATTTATACTATGTTCTACTGTTCACATCTCAAGCTAATACATGATTGGTTAAATCCTTCTGCACACGCATTTTAATCTTTCAGTTAATTTTAGTTAGTCTTTCTTCTTCATGCGTCTTGCTGCGGTTTTCTTGTCTGCCTTTACATCCTGAACCATCTGCTTCTGAGCGTGTTCTTCTTCTTTCGTGTCCTTCAAGGGCATTGTGACCTTACTCAGTTTCTACGAAGGCTAGATTGTGCATATGTTGCATATGTCCATTGTCCTGCAAAAAACTCTCAACAGTAGAGAATCTGAAAAATATGAAAGCTAAAACTTAAATCATCATTTCCCCCTTTTAGAGGCTTGACAAGGCCCTTACCTTGTTGAGCCTCTATTCTAAATATCTAACAATAATAGGTATTTAATAATAGATAAATATCTAACAACAGTAAATATCTAACAGTAGTAATGTTTTGCACAGTCAGCTATCATGCAAAGAAGAATAATGATTATTATGAACAGTTCTTTAGGCACAGAAGAGGAATCATTTAAAACATGCTTTAGTCTGCATCAGTCTGTTTTTTCAGTTGTTTCAGGAGCAGAAGCTTTCTTAACTCTGGAGTAGTGAATCCAGGGTTCTTTGCCAGCAACTTTGACTGCAGTGAGGGTAGTCAGTAGAACTTGGAATGGTCCTCTCCACTTGGCTTGTAGAGTATCACTGTCCCACCACTTAACATAGATCCAGTCTTCAAGTTGGAAAGGATGTGCAGGTGTGTCCAGTCCTATAGGTCTGGATAGCATGACGTAATTCTGGAGTGACAAGGTCTAAGTCTGCCTCCTCTTTGTCTTTACACCCACTGCTCAATATTGACTGTTTCTTTTTACTTTTTCCCTCTTTTTTCTTTAAAACCAATATATGCTGTTCCTTTTTGTTTGCTGACGGGATTTTCTGACATGCTAAAACCATAAAAAGCCTAGCATATTCTCATTTGTCGAAATATCTGTCTTCATGTATGTGGGATATCAAGCTTGATATAAATCTCTTATTGAAGCTACCGAATTCAGGCCATGTCTCATCATTATCAAGTTCCTAAGTTGGCTACATTTTTTCTGAAAGTCTGAAAAGTTTGGATTTAAAAAGCAACAGCTCTCCACCAGCTAAGTCCCCCCAGTTTTTCAATACTAACCCTAGAGGACTATCTCTTGGGATTTTGTTATTACACTTACAGGAGAATACACACCCCATCTTAACACATATGAGTAAGAAAGCCCGTAGAAATCAAAAGAACCAGGGAGAGTGAGAGAGCAAGCAAGAACAAGTAAGAAATGGGATTAAACTCCCCACCTTCTGAGCCCCAGCATGGGACCTAACCCACTGCGCCACTGCTGGCGTCAGGCCAACACTTTTCACTGCAGTCCTAAAACTTTTTCAGAGGGCGTCCTGAGACAGAGAACAAAAGCAGCTCCACCTGGACCCCCTAGGGTCCTTCCACACTAAATAAAATTACAAGAGATCTCTTAACACATAACTCAGGTGCTAAAACTACTAAAACAAACAAGATACCACCTTTATTCAGTTACTCATGTGCCTCTGTGCCAGGTCCATGGGTTCTTGGGCTCTGACACCTTTTGGACTGAAGCTGGGGCCCCCCTGGGAGTGCCGGCAGGAGTGGAGGGGCAGCTGGGTGTTCCTCTGGTTCAGGAATTTTCCAGAACTGATGCCTTGAGAGGCTGACCTAGAACCAAGGTTAGGCAGAGTTAAAGGAATTAAGTAGGTATTTATTAAAAGGCCTTCAAAGGATACACCTTGGCCAGTACAAAAGCCTTGCCGGGGCTCTGCCCAAGATGGACGCAAGATGGATGACCAGTCATGAGTTTTCACACTTTTATATATTTTGGTCCAGTTACATATTGGAGTTAATTGTCCAATTACAGGTTCAGGTTATGAAGTCCTATCCTCCTGGTTTGCTCTCTTCAATTTGCCGTTGTTTATGCTTTTTGGGCCTGAGGCTGTAACGGTTGTCCTTGGTTCTCAAGCTGGAAAAGGATTGTTTTGTCTAACTACCCTGTGAAGAGAACTTACTAACACTTAATATGAAGTTCAGAGTCACACACTAAGGCAGTAGAGAATCTGAAAAATATGAAAGCTAAAACTTGAAGCATCAATACCATTCCTTTTTAAATATGTAAAACTATATGGGTAGAATCAAAGCTGTAGATTGAAGCCCAAAACTGGGCAAGAAAATAAAACTCTATAGTCAGATAGCTACAGAGCAGGTATTTGTTTATTTAGCACTGGAAGTGAGGGGGATCTCTTTGCCAAAAAAGCAATATTCTTTACCTTTCATTTACATTTTAGAAGTCCTTCCATGCAACATCACAATTACAACATATCATTAGCATACTCATATTTGCATAAAGCTGTGTCATGATTTTACAACAGTTTGTTGCTTTCACGCATGCATCAGTTCTGTTTGTGGTGGCCGTCAGTTTTCTGGTGGTCTTTTGATGAAGGCTTCTGTAGTCTTCCTCATGTTTGAGCTTTTTACCTCTATCTTCAGCGTATGCCTAGTGCTTCTTTTTCAGTCTAACTTGTTTTTAGCTAATTTTGCAGTTTGCAATATCTGTTAAAACTTGCTATCTTTCTCTTGATGGTGCTTGTTATCTCACTTGCCCAGCTACCTTGCTTTCTTTGCTGTCTTGCTTGCCTTACCTGCACATCTTGTTACAACGTTACTTGTGGTTAAACCTTTGTTACATACCACTTAGGATTCAAGATGAAGAATTAAGAGGACTTGAGAAACTATAATGTAACATTTTGTAAGTGTCTGTGCTTTCAAAAACTACATTCCGTTTTTTGAAATAATCATGCATCTCTCTGGTAGAGACTCAGGCACTTAAATTTGTTTTCTTTAACTGTTACTTTATCAGAAAACTAATTTCTAAAATTAAATTATATTCCTTTATATATCAGTAATTCAGGCTTACTGAAAAATACATAAATGCATGTCTTATAAATGACAATATAGTTATTGGCTTTCACATTTATGTATTGGCTTTTGCAAGTTATTGATTACAACAATCTTAATATAGTACTATTTGTAACCCCCTTTAACTGCTTCAGTATAGTATAATCTGTGAGCTTTTCTATGCACCATGTAGCTTATATAAATAGCAGTGTGATTAACATATATTGTAGTTTAGGTTTTTGCAAAATATTACAATAGAGACTATGGAATGTTAACTTTTGCAGGATGCTTTTATTTGTAACTAACAATAGTGAGAATAACTTAGATAAGTTTGTGGAAACAGCTAAAGCTTTCTGTATGATTAGATAACACTGAAGGAACCACACAGATAACATCAAAAGAAAGGATGTGAAAAGGACTTCTACCACTGACCCTGCGGCTATCAATAATTCTCCATTTGTCGTTGTGAGGAAATGGCATACACATTGTGAGGAAATGACACACACGACTCCCAAAAATCAAATCTACGCTGTTGCATGACAGGTCAGGGGTCAAACAAAGCTAAAGAATTCCTGGAACATGTAAGGAATGTTTGAATATGTATAATTCTCATTAATATGCCTTTAACCAATGTAATGAAAACATATAGAAGAAAATTGTTTTAAGCTAACAGTGTGCTTCTGGCTGTTTGCCAGGCATGCCACTGCTGAATGTTGCCCCTTTTATCCCTTATTAAACTTTTAAAAATTTTAAAGAGTGAGCCTTGTTTCTCACACATGCTTATTCTCATTCTATTAAATCTATGTATTTCCAAATCATTGTGGTAGGTTGACCTTGTCTAGCTGCCAAGCTTCTATCCAGCTGTGCAAAAGCCAGGTGCCTAATCAAAGTAAAAAGAGGAAAATTATTCACTACTTCCTATCAGAAGGCAATTATCTAGACACTTCCTGGGAAACAGACTCAGTTACCTCAGAAGACAAATGTCACAGCTATGACTATTCCCCCCCCCCTTCCTCCTCCTTTCCTTCAGTTTTTACTGCTGAGCACAATGTCATATGATATGGAATAGCCCTTTGATCAGTTTGGGTCAGCTTGATATAAGGGACTTATAACTAAGCTTATGCGACTATAGTTTGCTGTGCAATCAAGTGTGTTAAGAACAGATAATCCTTTGCTATGCAACAACAGGATTTCGCCTATGAAGACTGATAAAGCAGGAACTAGTGCTCTAAAAAGCGATAAAAACTGGATCTTTAGTTTGGACTGTGGCTAGAGGCCTTGAAGGATGACCAGACACCAAGAGAGCCTGCACAAGGACCAGGTTCATCCAGAGGACATCGTGAGGATGACTACTCACTTCATCCAGTGACCCCTACCCAAGACCACCAGAAGATAGTGCGCAAGCACAGAACGATGAATGGCTGATTAACATATGAAGCAAGAGGAGGCCGGGATAGGTCATGAATATGTATAGGCGATGTTGAAACATTCATAAATATGTATGATTTTAAGTGTATATAAACAGAGCATCTGCTCTGTTTGGCGAGCACGTTAGTGGGGGAACTGTCCTGTGGGGGAACTGTCCCGTGTGCCCAGCACTGAATAAACAAACATACCTACTTCACAAACCCGCTGGTTGTGGAGTCTTGATTTCTGTGTGTCAAGCTGTCCTGGCTATGTTCCCTCCCTCTTGCCCACACCCAGCCTACCGACCTTTGGGGGAGAGACCACTGAAGAGACAACTTTGATGCTGTGGGAGCACTTCTAAGAAGTAACCAAAACACAGGTGTCTTCTCAATATCTTTCTAGCTACAAAACCAAAAAGCACTGTGAGGGCCGCTATGGGGAAAGGAGCTCCATCCCAGCCAAGCCAAATACAGAAAGCTAGTTGCCAAAGCTGCATATGACGTGAGACTCTCATAGCTCCAATGTGGCTGAGAATAGCTTCATTGTTTTAGATAACAGAGATGAACTGAAACAGTGACAGTTCATGGGGCTTAAACAGAGTATAAGTACAGAGGGCATAACTGCACACATCTTTATTAGTACTGTACAGCTTGAAGATAGTGCCTCAAGGTACCAGATGTATTCATACTGACAATGTGAATGTGTACTCAAAATTGAAATTACAGAAGGAACACAATAATCAAAGAACAAACCACTTAGGTGGTGTTGGAGGTTAGGATTTTTCCTTTTTTTTCCTCTCATGGAATTTTGTCCCGTTTGTTGCTAAGAGACAATAACTACCAATACTTAAGAGAACAAAAGAAGTGGCCATGGTGGTGGGAAGGGGTGCAGCTGGCTGCAGCCTCAGAGCCAGGGGGCTTTTCTCTTGGGAAGGACAGAGATACCGCAAGAGTTTGGCAGGAGAGTGAAGGGCCAGGCTCAGTTTAGAGTTGTCTCTCTCTGCATCAGAGAGCAGACAGGCTGTGGTCACTGTGGGAAGAATTCACCACTGCTGCGGGGTTCTGTCTCCTGCTGTCTTCTACCATGAGTGAAGCTCTGCTCATAAAAGTGGCCATTGGACTGGGGACTTTATTAACACCATACCTCACTAGCGTGAAAAACACGTTCACTCTTCTGTGAAAATTTAAAAAGTTTATTAAAGGGCAATAGGAGACAAGGACCATAAAGCAAAGCTTAATATGGCCGGGTGCATCTTGGCACTCAGCCAAAACCACACTGCTACCTTTGGGGTACCCCTTAAATACCTTTTCCCTTACATCAGCCTGTTGCATATTCATAGACCCTTATGCATATCCATAAACTAGTTTACATTTTCCAGGAACTATTTTACATGGCCCCTCCTTGGGTCCGCCTTTTTAGAGCATGTGTGTTTCTTGGCTGTGGTTTTGGCTCCTTCTCCTTATAACCTCCAGTGGGGCCTTGGTCCATGCTTTCTTCAGATGGTGAGTGCTGATAGTTGGCATATCTGTAGCAGGTGTCCTCATCCTGTGTTCATTGGATGTTATCCAATCCAAGCAGGCATTTTAACACAGGCATAGCTATTTTGAAATAAATAGGGCAGGAGATCTTTCTCCTTTTTTAATGCCTTTATTAAAAATCAGCTCGGGTGGGGAAGAACCGATGGGTTGCGCACAAGCTGTCGCTGCTCCCAGGAGTGGCGTGGAGGAGGAGTGCAGCTGTGTCCGCTGGTAAGCAGGCAGAGCTGGGGCTTCCGTCCTCACGAGAGCAGCAGGAGATTCTGCTTTTTCAGTTTGACATTCGAGGTCCTCCCTCCAGCCGACATCCTTGTAGGTTAGGGTGAAAGGTAAAAAGGATCTTAGCAGGCACTGGATTCAGTTCCTCTCCTTTAGACATTACTTAAATCTCTTAATTCCATGGTGGCACATTGTTTAAGGGGTTTTTATTGCTACACTTGGTGAGGTGCTTCCTCATCTGAATACCAGCTCCGTCTCCTTTTTTAATGCCTTTATTAAAAATCAGCTCGGGTGGGGAAGAACCGATGGGTTGCGCACAAGCTGTCGCTGCTCCCAGGAGTGGCGTGGAGGAGGAGTGCAGCTGTGTCCGCTGGTAAGCAGGCAGAGCTGGGGCTTCCGTCCTCACGAGAGCAGCAGGAGATTCTGCTTTTTCAGTTTGACATTCGAGGTCCTCCCTCCAGCCGACATCCTTGTAGGTTAGGGTGAAAGGTAAAAAGGATCTTAGCAGGCACTGGATTCAGTTCCTCTCCTTTAGACATTACTTAAATCTCTTAATTCCATGGTGGCACATTGTTTAAGGGGTTTTTATTGCTACACTTGGTGAGGTGCTTCCTCATCTGAATACCAGCTCCGACGTCACCTCCCCCCCACAGTCCCAGGTGTCATCCTCCAGGAAGCAGCAGAGGGACACCCGACAGAGAGGGATTTCCAACCATCAACAACAGGCAATTAAAGAAAAACTCTTAACAACAGGTGATTGCATCATGAAGTTATTAACAACAAATAGTTAAAACTCCAACTTAGCAGCAATTGGTTTAACTTGTTAACGCTGCAACTTAAAAAAAATGGACAACTTTTCTATTCATAACAATTTCATTACTATGTCTAAGCTTAATTAACAGTAGAAATACAAACTATATCTTTATAGCGAAGTTACTTTAACATTACACATATAAAATCCATTTTAATATTTGCAAAAAGCCAATATTATAACATATATCTATAACAATCCCTCCTCTTTTTCTTTATAAATCATTTGGCTCAAGCAATATATTTGTCCACTTGCATTCTTTGGACTATGCTGGTAATCAAAGAAAACAGGGGATTAAACAAGGATGAAATATCAAAACAGTTGTAACACATAAAAGGAAGAAGCCTAATTTCTTCTACCATTCTATCCCCAATACATTACTCCACCAGCTAGTTTTTAATATTGTTTCCCAATTTTAGACCAGTATTTGGGTTATTTTTCTGATATCTTTTGCTTTTTCCAGGATGACATCCCCGTTGTCATCTATTTTTAACAACCTGATATATTAAACTTTCCACAAACACCTCTTTCTCTAGCCAATAAATAATCTAAAACCAACCTATTCTGATACACTACTGTTTTTGTTTGGCTTTGCTGACTTGATATTAATTCCAATGCCTGAGCAACTTTGTTTGTTATCATCCCTATAACTGCTTGGAGTCTATTACTATGATACAGCATATAATTCAGGGTCAATACAGTTAGATTGCTGTGCTGGTTTTACTTTTTCATTTACTAGTTGTTTTTTTACAGAATCTTGAACTATATCCCTAAGACCAAATGTAAAACTGTCCTAGGGTGATGTTATGATGCTTGTACCCCCATTTGTCTGTTCTGTTTATGGTGGATATTATGTTCTGTGCCTTCAAGACTGGCTCTGAAGAGCGAATGCTTTGTTTTGGTTTTGTTATCAGCCTGCTCGCCCACGGCTGGCGGGATACAGAGATGGGGCAGTACATAGTGCGGCTTTTGCTTTTTGCTTGGCTTTTTGCTTTGCTCTTGCTCTTGCTCCTGCTTTGCTCCTGCTTTACTCTTGCTTTTGCTTCTGCTCTTTAGTTGGTTTAGCTAAGCAGTCCGAATTTTTCCCTGGAGTGTTTTTCCTTTCCTTTTTTTGGAACTACTCGAACCTGCTCCAAACTAGGACCTGGGAAACACTGAGTTTGCACCTTGTGGCCTGTAGCAGCTATCCCCAGCGCCAGAGGGACTGATAACAGAGCGACCACTCCCAGGAGAGACTTTCTGAATTTGTCATCTTTTTCAGAGCAGTGAAAGAGTGTTGTCATCTGCTATTGTTCATTTTGTGTGCTGGGGGTGTTTTGCCTGTTAAATAAACAGGTTCTTTGCACTTCTCTGAGAGGAATCCTTCCTGAACCGGTAGGGGGGAGGGGCCATGTGGGTTTGCTTTCTGGGCGGGCCCCCTTTTGGAGGTTTTCTCCCATATTTGCCCTAAACTAGGACAAAAACAAATCTATCTCTCTCCTTTTAGACATTCAATTCCCCATCTATTTCCACTTTTTCCTAAGTTTCTTGTAACCCAATATTTTTCCCGATTTTGCCTACAGGTACTTAATTTGTGAAATAAATAGGGCAGGAGATCTTTCTCCTTTTTAATGCCTTTATTAAAGAGATTCAGCTCAGGTGGGGAGAAATCGACAGGTCGCGCCCATGCCGCCACTGCTCCCAGGAGTGGCACGGAGGAGGAGGACAATGCAGCTTTGTCCGCTGGTCTGCAGACAGAGCTGGGGACTGCGTCCTCATGAGAGATTAGCAGATTCCTACTTTTCGGTCCAACACTTCGGGTCCTCTCCCTAGTGAACATCCTTTCAGGTTAGGGTGAGAAGCAAAAAGGATCCAAGCAGGCACTGGACTACGCACCCATCCTCAGACATCACCTAGGTCCCCTAATTCTATGTTGGCTCGTTGTTTTTAGGGGTTTTCCTGGAAAACTGGAAGATTTGGTGCAATGCATTTCTCATCTGCATACGAGGTCTGATGCCACTCCCATTCTCCTTATGCTGCCGTGTCCAGGTGGGACACCAGGGGGGACACCAGGGGGGACACCAGGGGGACAATTGCTAATCACCAACCATTAACGGGCAATTGAAGAAGAACTCTTAACAATGAAGCTAACTTAACAGCAACTGGTCCAACCGGTTTTAACTCTGCAACCTTAAACAAAAAATAGATAACTTTTTATTCATAACAATTTGGATGGGTTATGACAGTGACTGTTGACATGGGTGTGTGTCATAAAAAAGGAACTTTGGTTTCTTTCCATGTAATGCTTTCGGTAGCATTTGCAACACAACCTTGCCGGTATCCCGAAAGGGAAAAGACAAATGAGTGTGAGACACAACTGCTGACTTTAAAAATTTTAAAAGGTTTATTAAACCTTAACAAAAATACTACCAAAAGACTAAATAAGGAAAAACTTGCAGAGCTGGGAACTGCCTTTGTGGCTGCCTACCACGTGACTGATTCATCTTCAAGATGGATGCTCAGTCTTTTATACCCCTGGAGGTTGCATCAGCCAACCCTGGCCCCTCCTAAAGTCTGTCAGTCAGCTCTTCTTTGCCATTTATCAGTGGAGACTGCTTTCTTGTAACTTGATTGGAGGGTCAGGTGTTGCCATGCCAAGTGAAAGAAAAGGAGTAACAGAGGTCTGGTATAGCTTATACCCCCACCTTCCCTGCCTATGGGGTTGCAACCCATAGCAGGTGTATATGATCTTCTCGGTGGCAAGTACAATGGTCAACCCAGGCTTGCCCTCTTTCTCCTTTGTCACTTCCTTTTTACTAATTTCCAGGCAAATTGTTTTTGACACTCCTTAACTGTGGTTTCCCACCATTCCTCAGGTATCTCTCATTCAACAGACACTAATAATTCCCATCCACAAAACAAAGTTATTATTTCAGTTGTTTTGAGTTCTATCTGGATAGGGGATAGATTTAGTACTCAACACTTCCTGCAACGAGAGCATAGGTTTTGTGAACTACAACACCAATTATTCCCACAATTTAAACATTTACATATAACCCAGCTAGCGTGTCCAGTATTGCGATGAATCAGAGTATACAGTATGGCACTGTTTGAAATTGGAATTCCTCCTCTTCTTTGTATAAGCCACAGGCTAAGGCCAGAATATGAGAACTCTGACCAAAACAGTCCTGATCCTTCTATTTGAATTGGAAGTATTCCTCCCCAAGGAGGTGTTGGAGGCGTCTCAGGGCTTATTCAGGCAGTACTTGAAACCAGTGATGTAAGCTTTGCCTTATTTCCCAATTAGGTGTTATTCTTTGTACATTCCTTGGATCATTTGGGTTTTCCCAAACCATTGCCACTCAGTCCCAGTTTGAAAGTCAATTTGGTATCACCCGGTTTAGATGTGATAGTCCATTCCTCAGGTTCCTTCACAGGTCCTTTGATTCTGCTGTCATGAATCCACCCTCTTTCCTTGGTTCGGATTGCTGCTTCAGTAGTACCTGAAAAGGACTTCTTAATAGTACAGGGACAGTGACAAAAGGAAGACACTAAGACATCAGCTTTTGCCATCAGCATTCCCCAAAACTTTCTGGGTTTAGCAAAAAGCTTTTTTCCACAGCCGCCTCTTCTTCTTGTATCCAGCTGTGCTAACAGCTGCAGAGGCAAATTCTTTTTTTTGTGAGCCACAATTAGTTAAACAAGAAAGGCCAGGCCGATTTTAACACAAGATGAATCACATCTATTGCTTTTTACCCTCTGGGCAATATTTAACTGTTTTAGCATCACAAACCCATTCCTCAGAACAAAAGCCCCCCCTCCTAACAGCAAGAAAAAATAAAAGAAACAAACAGAAAGAAAAAAGAAATCTTGCTTTAAAAATAAACCAACTCTGTGAGGTTTGGAGAATTAGCAAAAGACTAAGGCTATCTCTGCCTTGGTCTTATCTCTAGCGCTGGTCCCACTCTCCTTCTTTTCACAGCAGCACTTTCAATGCCGTCCCTCACCCTTCCCCCGCTGCCACCACTGCACCGCAGCAGCCCTCCACCACTGAGCCAGCCCGCTCCTCAGTGGCAAACCCACGCAATCCACGCCCAGCACAGCCACAACCCTACACCGTCAGGGACCCTGGCACAACTAAGCCAGCCCCCAACCCCCAGCAGCGCCCCACACAAACTGTGCCCTGCACTGCCTCCACTGGGTGGGGGGAACACTGGGAGTTGCAGCACTGGTTCGCCCCCATAAATCGGCCCCTGCTGCAGCCCCAGAGACCTTGCTGCTCGCACGAGAGCAGCCAAACACCTCCTAACCTTGACAACCCCCAACCTGGCCTCCCCAGGTGCTCCTGACATTCTTTTTCTTTACTACGCATCTGGACAAACCATCAACATATTTTCTTTTTCCTTCAAGGAGGGCTTGTTCTGCTAAACCTTCCCAAACCCCAGTTCGGCATTGAACAACCTCCAAACAATCATGTGTTAAGGCACTTCCCTGCCCTTCATACAGAAATTGTATTCAAACTCCTGTCCTCCTCCAGTACCAAGATATCATTCCACATTCCAACATCCTAGAGTCTGTTAACCACCCTTCTTCTTTTTCAACCTCTCTTTTTCGTCTTTTTTTTTTTTCCCCTATTTTTTTCCCTCTGATTTAAAACACTTTGGACCACACAAGGTGTACACACCACTAGTTTATCTCTAAAACTAAGTCCACAGCTCTCTCCTCTTCTGGTACAACCCCAACTTCCAGTTGCATCTTCAAGTATCTCCCCAACAAGCTGATGCCTGCCCCAGGAACCAACAAGATATCTCCTATCCCCATGCCAGTCTCTCTCCTAATTACTCCATCTTCAATGACAGGGATTTTAAACCTTTCTCCTTCTGCCCCTGCCACTTCCACGGCATCACCACCCATATCACACCTCCCTGGAATCTCCACCACAAAAGTTCTTTCCACCCCAGAATCAACCACAAATTTCAATAATTCCTCTTGGGGGCCTGCTTCCCAAGTTCTAAGTCCACAGCTCTCTCCTCTTCTGGTACAACCCCAACTTCCAGTTGCATCTTCAAGTATCTCCCCAACAAGCTGATGCCTGCCCCAGGAACCAACAAGATATCTCCTATCCCCATGCCAGTCTCTCTCCTAATTACTCCATCTTCAATGACAGGGATTTTAAACCTTTCTCCTTCTGCCCCTGCCACTTCCACGGCATCACCACCCATATCACACCTCCCTGGAATCTCCACCACAAAAGTTCTTTCCACCCCAGAATCAACCACAAATTTCAATAATTCCTCTTGGGGGCCTGCTTCCCAAGTTATCAAAGACTCCAGATTGACGTTGCATCCCAATCGTGGGAGATACCATTGGCATGTGTGCCAGGAGTGGCAGTGCCCCTCCTCTGCCGCCGGCAGGCAAGATTGCAGTTCAGCCATTGGCTGGGGTCCCAGACTGCCAGGAACGGCTGATAAACGCGGACCCACGTTGAAGAATTTGGGGTAAAGGAAAAGGAAGGACTCTTTGCTTGCTTCTTCAAGCTGCTTTATTTCTTTCCCGTGCAGGAGCGGTGCCGGGGCGGCGCTGCATGGGATCAGCAGCTCAGCACAGGTGTTATTCTTTCCTGCAGCGGGAGCAGTGCCAAAGCAAGGCAGGTGACGCAACACCATGAGGGCAGTGGCAGCGCCACGCAGACAGCACCACTTGGACAGAGCTGCATGGGCAGCGGCAGCGGCAGCACAGGCAGCGGCAGTGGCAGTGCAGGTGGTGGCGGGGCCACGTGGGCAATCTTTCTTGCCGCAGGAGCGGGGACAGCTGATGCCGCGCCGCACGGGTGTTCTTCTTTCTCGCGGTGGAGAGGGATGCTGAGGCTGCAAACTGCTGCTCTGCGTGAGTGCCGGCGGGGTGCGGCTCAAAGAGGTGGCAGTGGCAAAGAGCGGGAAACAGAAAAACAGAGGTTTTTATGGAGGGGGGGGGTGGAATCCCAGGAGGAGATTGTCTAATCAATGGCTAGATAGGAGGGGTCTGGGGGGACAAATGTAAACATAACATGGAGTGGGAAAGTCACATACCAATGGCAGAAACAGACTATCATAACTGACAATGAATTTTCTGGATAAAGGGGTATAATAAATTATGACAGACAAGTTGAAAGGGCAGGATTTTTGAGGATAGACAGGGAAAAATCTGGAATTATCATAACTGCCACCGGGAGACAGGTGATAAACAACTTGAGACAGAGACTAAACATATTATCTTCAAATCCCCACTGCTATAGGCAGGGAGAGACCAAACATCTTCAAACCCCCACTGCCACACCAGATGGCATTCATTCCCCAGAAAACAGAGCTCATGATCTTCCCACTCCTTCACAGGGCACTTCCCCTGAAGCACCTCCAAGTCTCCCTCTAGGTGAGGGTGGCCTCCCCCACTAAAGCAGACACAGGCATCCCTAGTCCCTTCCTGGGACCCTGACCACACCGGGGCTCTGCCCCCCTCCAGAACCCCTCTCATAGATATAGCAAGAGCTGGAATCACGGAGGAAGCAGAGACAAGAGCAGGGGTTGGCAGTGAGGCTGGAACCAATAAAGGGATGGAATTAGGAGCGGAAGTCAGCAGGAAAGCCGGAATCAACAAAGAAACAAAGTTAGGAGCAGGCGGCTCCAGAGTCACAGCTGGGATGGGAGTGATCACAGTCAGTACAGGCGGGGAGGGCTGAAACTCCTGACACAGGCAGGGAAGCTGATATGGGTAGGGAGACTGGAGCTCCTGACATGAGCAGAGAAACTGGAGACAGGGAGAGGCAAGATTTCCAGGGGGTCTGTCATGGATTGACCCTGGCACAG
>NW_024528234.1:0-889 GCF_017590135.1 Pyrgilauda ruficollis
CTCCCGGCGGGCCCGGGGCTGGTGCCGATGCTCCCCGGCTGACCCGGGGCTGGCGCCGCTGCTCCCGGCGGACCCGCGGGTGTCGGGTCCGCGCCGGCCGGTCCCGGGGCCGTGGTGCTGAACGGCGCCCGCCCGGTCCGTGCGCTCCAGCGGGCGTGTGAGCCGCTCCCCCGAGCCGCTCCCACTGGAGCTGGGCACGCGTGCTCTGGGAAAAGCGGCAGCTTAAGTTGCGGTCCCAGTCGGGGAATAGATGCACCATCTGTGGAAAGGTGTGAGCACCCCCAGTTCTTGGTCTGCCAGCATAAACGGCCCTTCACCAGCCGCCTCTCATCACAGATGCTGGGCTCTGTGGAGACAGGTATGCGTTGGAAACAGAACGAGATTTTGAGAGAGGATCAATAAAACCACCTACTCCACACCAAGCCATTCCAGTGTTCCCTCTCCCAATTCTCCAGAAGCAGAAGTGCTGCAGCAAGGGAATAGCTCGTAAAGGGAGAATTCGCAGCAACTGCATGTGAAGCCTTCAAGATGTTTTGTGGTTTATTTCTTTCATATTAGATCTGTGAATGGAAACATTTGTCATCAGCAAGTGGCAGTGTGCTCTTCCAGCACGTGTGAGGCTGTTGAGTGGTCAGCTCCTCGGGAACTGGAAGTTCATTAATTCCAGACCTGCTCTTATGTCTTAGAGAAAGCACATTTGTTATTCTATACCACCTCACACCATTGTCGAGGGTGAAGGAAAAGGACTGTATTCCAGGAAGAAGGGGTTCCTTCCAGTCAAAAAAACGTGGTGGAGGGAGCCTGTCCAGTCTATTATTGGGGTATTTTCATGTGAAATGTTTCTTTTCTCCTACCTTCTGTCATTAGTATTGTTGCTATTACTGTTCAT
>NW_024528235.1:0-888 GCF_017590135.1 Pyrgilauda ruficollis
TTTTTTTTTTGTTTAAATAGCTTCATCTTTTGGCAGTGCAAGAACATGAAATTGTTGTTGCTGCTGGATTCCCTAGAGCTATGCCTAATGCAGGTAGAGCAAGGGCTCCCTGTGGCCACAAATGTGGTCACTTACACAAGGATTTGGGATTACAGAGCTCAGCTGCAGGAAGTAACTGGAGGGTGTGTGGAGAGAGGCCATGAAGGAATTGTGGAAAGAAGCAGTGCAGGAGCCAAGGGGCAGTGAGGGGAGGTAACCTTGTGAAGCTGGGATGTGGTGTATGATGTGCCTATACCTAAAATCAGTGCATCTGAAAATGTTCTTGAGCTCCAGGATTCTGAAGAGCTCTGATTGCAAATTACGAGTGCCTTGTGTGGCTGTGGATGGTGATTAAAATGCAGAGGGGCAGCTGCCTGCTGGATCTCCCCTGCCAGACAAGCCCAGAATACCTGTGTGCTATAGAAATCAATGATTTGTTTAACCTTGCTATCCCACACTGACCTCATATTCCTTAGCACTGTCCAAAGGTTTTTTTGTGCTCTGCAGATATAGAAACTTGTAAGATACAAATGTTTGTTAAAATAATTCCTTTTCTAAGCACTTTTATCTTGGATGTCTGAGGATAAAGCTTAACCTGTTGATTTTTAAGTTATTAGGAGAGCATTTTTTTAACCTATCCCCTTTGCTTTGAGTGACTCTTGAAAGGAGAAGAGATTTATTGGGGGGGACATGTTAATTTCCTCAAGTAGGTAGGAAAGAGCTGTCTCTTATCTCAGTGCCTCCCATTTCTTAAGCAGTGCAGGCTGGCGGAAACAAGCCAACATTTGGGATAAGACTTACCTAATTTAGTGATGGAACACAGTAGCACAAGCCAGGGAGTCTGACACT
>NW_024528236.1:0-888 GCF_017590135.1 Pyrgilauda ruficollis
AAAAAAAAAAATTGTCAGATATGAGACTTTGAGAGGATGGGAAGTTCAAATACAATATAATTATAGATGTTGGAAGATGGAAAACACTTTAAATATCAGGTTTGTTGCTACAAGCATAATGTAGATAATTAAGCTTGATCAGTTGTGAGATAAATAAAAAAAATCACAAGACAGTCATATAAATACTTGAAAAGTATTGCTGTTGGAGAAAAGTGGATACATTGAAAATGAAATTGCACACAGAAATTTCTTCCAGTGGACAAATAACAAAATATAAGGAGTGAGCAAGAAATCAAGTAAAGAGGGCAGGAAGCCTGCATGGATGAGCAGAGAGCTTTTGTCAAATATCAAAGAGCATAAAGATATTTTATGGGATGTGGAAAAAGAGACAAGTCACAAGGGAAGACTATAGGAACATTTTCAGGAATGCAAGAGGAAGGCCAAAGGCCACTTGGAATTGAATCTGGCAAGGACAAGAAGATGAGCTTCTATAAGAAAATCAGCACCAAAAGGAAGATTGGTGAAAATGGGAGGCTTCTGCTGAGCAAAATGGGTGATGGAAGACACAGAGAAGGTGGAAATATTGAATGTCTGCTATGCCTTTGATGTTACTGCTGAGACAAGCCTTCAGGAATCCTAAACCTTGGATTTAAGAGAGGAAGACTGGAGAAAGAGAGACTTCTCCTTGGTCAGAGATCAGCTAGGCAGACTTAATGCCCATAAATCTGTGGGCCCTGATGGGATGTACCCATGGGTGCTGAGGGAGCTGGCAGATGTTGCTAAATCACTATGCATTACCTTTGAAAAACCATGGAGAACAGGAGAGGGGTCCAGTTACAGGAGAAAAACCAATGTTACTCCCATACTCAAATGACAGGAAGGAGGACA
>NW_024528237.1:0-880 GCF_017590135.1 Pyrgilauda ruficollis
ATGCTCATTCTTTATGTCAGCAAATAACTAAGAGGAAAAATGTTTAAAGAGGGTACAGGGAGAATTCAGGATTTGCACGAGGAAAGAGGAATAACATTATCTTCTGCCTCTTTCTCAAACAAAGCTCAATGTTTTGTGTGCTCTGCAAAGACCAGCAGGCTCCTGGAATATGAGAAAACCTGTTTTCTGTAAACCGATGTGTCTTGGTCTCCTGATGGACACAGAGCTTGCAGATGAACTGGAAGAATGAGGCTGGAGAACTCAGCTTCTGCAGGACCAGGTAACAGCTGAGGAAAGGTTCTGAAGAGATGTCCATTGGAGCAGACCTTTTGGGGAGGTAGACACAGTCAAAGGTGACTCCCCCAAAGTGCATTTTTGCTAATTGGTAACATCCAATAAGCATGTAAGAAGAGGAGCCAGGACAACTCTGAATGCCCTAGCAGGATACTGCAATGAGGTGGGACCTTTCCTTGTAGAGCTTTAAGACCTGTCTCTTCAAAATAGGCAAAAAAAAAAGAGGTTTTATTAGAAATGTCCACAGCAAATATCCCTGCGTGGCTTTGCACAGCCACGGCTGTGCTGGATTTGAGCCCAAGAAGCCAGACTTGCCCGAGCAGCCCTTGGCTGTCACGAGGTGGCACTGCAGAGTGGGTTTGCAGCTACAGCCCTTGGGAATCCCTCAAGGGCACATTTCTCCCGGAGAAGTTTGTGATTTCTGCATGACTTCAGGCTCCTGGTTTTCCTCAGAATCAGTCTGGAGACCTGGACAACTTGCAAACTGCTTGCAGCCACAGCGTGAAATTACATTTTCTTGAAATTATTCTTATGCAAGTCTTTTTAATTAAAAATTAAATAGTGTTTTACAGGTATGATGAAGACA
>NW_024528238.1:0-887 GCF_017590135.1 Pyrgilauda ruficollis
CCCCGCCGCGGGCACACAGATGGCCGCGGGCGGCAGGAGGACGCAGAAGGCAGCGGACAGCCGCGGCGAGCAGCGGGCAGCGCCGCGGGCACGGGCACGACGAGGGGCAGCACCGCACAAGGCTGGCCCCGGCCCCCTCCTCCTGGCACCCACAGGGGAGCGCTTCGCTTTTTTCCGCAGGAAAGAGCAATCTCTGATGGCTGAACTGGCTGGCTCTCAGGGCAGCGCACACTGCCTCTGGAGCGGCCTGAGTGGTGATCAGTCAACGTCTTGTCTCCCTCTCAGGGTGCTCGGTGTTTCTCATTTGGACACCTCCTGTCTCCCTCTGTCACCTAATCTGACAAGATGCTGCTTGGTTCTCCTTTTTGTCAGGAAAGTAACGATAATTCGCAAATACACAGATCAAAAGGCATATTCTTCTGTTTGCAGGAGAGGGACCTTACAGTTGTTAGGACTACAGCAATGTAATAAAAACAAAACTGAGAACAAAGCACTTCACAAGGGGCAAAAATGAGGGAAAAGACAAAGCAATGAAGAGCACACCATGCTCCTATCGGCTCCAAAGCCCCGTGGCTGCGGCAGCTCCGGCCATCTGGGTTTCTGTGGCCGTACGCACGTTGGGCTCGCGTGCTCACACCCAGGACAGCACTTGCAGGGCCGTTCTTGCCCTGGCTGATCCCTGACAACATTCCACAGGGACACAGCACCCCTGCCCTCTTGTACCCCTGTCAAACCTAGATTATGTCTCTGGAGGAGAGGGGATTGCAGAAACCTCCCTGCTTTAGGGTGTGAGCCATAACACAGAGACCACTTAATGCAGACCAGGGGAAAAATCCTGACCGTTCACACCAGAGAGTGATTTACACATTAAAAGCCAGATAAACACA
>NW_024528239.1:0-887 GCF_017590135.1 Pyrgilauda ruficollis
CTAAAATAATAAAAATTAAGTAAGTATAGCTGTGAGATAGGCACCATGAGAGGGAGTTCAGTTTGGAAAGCCCTAAGAAAACAACACACACCCAAAAAAACCGAAGTTCCAGGCTTGCTAAGAGTGGGTGCTCTTGTCATTGCGCAAGGAAGAAAGAATGGAAAGGGCAGGAGACTGGGAGTGGGAAAAGGAGGGAGCTTCAAGGAAGTAGATAAAATCTGAGGGAAGGTTTTTGGGGTAGGGAGGACCTCTAAATGTTCTTGATTCACAAAAGTCATTGTCATGGTACTTTAATTAAAGTAACTTATTTTTGTTGAAGAAGTGAACCAGTAAAATGTAAGCTTTGTGTGTAAACTCTTAGAGCTTAATGTGCTATAGTTTTTGAGCAGTCGTACTTGGTGTAGAAGCACTGTAACTAAATAAAACTTTGATTAGCAGTTGACAGCCTGTGGCTGGTATGAAAAGAGTTTAAACAAACAAATGTAAATAATAATAATACTGGGGGGAAAAAAGCTATCTGAAAAATACTGCATTATTTGAGTTCTATTTTGTCTTCCACAATGTCCCCACATACTTTTCAGAACATGTAATATTTCTGTAACTAATTCATCAATTAAAACAGAATAAAAAAGATGTCTTTAACTACAGTTTAAATGTTGTTTAATTAATATGACTAAATATTTACTGCTGGACTTTTCTGTTATGTGATACTGTGGCAAAATCTTGTTTACTATCCACTATGCAATTAACTTTGAGTATTGTCATCTGAAAAAATTTCACTGAATGGAAAAGTTACTATCCCGTACTCAGATCTGACAAACTGAATAGGGCAAACCTCCTGTCTCACAGGAAAATTGAAAACCAAAACTCCTGCCTATATTTTTTTT
>NW_024528240.1:0-887 GCF_017590135.1 Pyrgilauda ruficollis
TTTTTTGGGGATTTTATTGGGATTTTTCAAGGCTTTTATTGGGATTTTTTCAGGATTTTATTGGAATTTTATTGGGAATTTTTGGGATTTTTTGGGGGGATTTTTTGAGGATTTTATAGGAATTCTTTGAGGATTTTATTGGAATTTTTTCAGGGTTTTATTGGGATTTTTTTGGGCGGGATTTTTTGGGGGACTTTATTTGGATTTTATTTTATTGGGAATTCCAGCTCCTCCCCCTGGGAATTCGGATTTGGATCCTGGAAATTGAATTTATCCTGATTGGATCCCAGGATTTTGTCCCTGGAAATGAAATTCCTAAAAACTCCCCGAAATTTTCCAAAATCCCAATCCCAGATTCCCCAAATCCCAAATTTCCAAAATCCCAAATTCCCGAATCAAATCCCAGAAATCCCAATCCCAGACCCCGATATTCTCAATCCCAAACCCCAAATCCCATCCCAGATCCCAAAAATCCCAAATTCTCAAAAAATCCAAATCCCAAATTCCCAAAACAGCAAATCCCAAAATCCCAAATCCTTTAGGACCGGAATTCCCCCCGATGTTCCCCGAGTCCATTTCCCTCCCGGCTGACCCCAAGTCCCAAAATCCCAAATCCCCAAAATCCCCAAAATCCCAAACTGCAAATCCCAGATCCCCAAAATCCCAAATCCCCAAAATCCCAAACTGCAAATCCCCAAACCCCAAATCCAAAATCCCAAATCCCCCAAAACCTGAAATCCCAAATCCTTTTAGGGCCAGAATTCCCCCTGGTGTTCCCGAGCCTGTTTTCCTCTCGGCTGAACCCAAATCCCCAAACCCAAATCCCAAAATCCCAAAATCCCAAATCCTTTAGGGCCGGGGTTCCCGTTCCCATTCCCGTTCCCGTT
>NW_024528241.1:0-887 GCF_017590135.1 Pyrgilauda ruficollis
AAAAAAAATGTTTCTGAAAGCATTAACTTGGCCACTCAACTTCACAAACTCTAAGCCTGATTAATTTTAAGTTCATCAAAATTTACCAGAGGAGAGAAATAGAAGAAGAAGACATAGAAAGAGGGAAAAATAAGATTTAGAGAAGCACACACACAGCTTCCAACTCCTGGATTCCAGCAGTGTTCAGACAGAAATTCCAAGAGCAGGTAGGGTCATTTGTGTGCTTGCCTTGTGGTCAGCCTTCAATACTCCTTGCTCTTCCTGGGCCCTTCCCCCAGGTGGGACTTGGGCTCATTTGGTCACTCAGGAGCTGGGCTGGGGCTCCAGAGGTGGCTGTGGAGCATTGCCTGTGCTGTGCCAGGGACTGGCAGACACTGCTGGGCTGGGATAGAGGCTCTGGGGGGATTGGGGTTCCAGGGCAGGGCAGTGCTGGGCTTCCAGGGCAGGGCAAGGCTGGACCTGCCCCTTCCTCCCCCACACATGAAATGTTTCCAGCCAACAATCTCCTCCAGTCTGGCACAATAGGGAATGTTGGAGGTGAAATCCCAGTTCTGGCTGTGGGCACCTGGAGGAGAAGAACAGTTCTTTTCCACAGGAAGGAAAGCACAGAGCCCCAGTGTTTGGAAGGCAGGTGTGAATCTCGCTAGGCCAAAGCCAGCCAGACTTATCAGTAATGGCAGATTTTGTCTGGGAGCTGTCTTTGCATGTATGGAATTTTGTAGTTGGAAAATCAGTCTTGGCCATGGGTGCCTGGAGAAGCAGGACATTTCATTCCAACAGGAAGGAAAGCAGGGAGCCTTCCCCAGGTTTCTGGGGACAAATGAGAGCTGACCCTTGTGAAACCACTGCCAGCCAGAGTCGTCCTGGCAATATTCCTATGGGAACAA
>NW_024528242.1:0-887 GCF_017590135.1 Pyrgilauda ruficollis
CAGCTAGGGCACACCTGCACACACCTGGGGACACATGAGCACACCTGGGGGCACACCTGGCACACACCAGGGCACACCTGAGCACACCTGGGCACACCTGAGCACACCTGGCACACCTGGGGCACACCTGGGCACACCTGGGCACACCTGGCACACCTGGGCACAACTGGGGACATACCTGGCACACCTGAGCACACCTGGGCACACCTAGGGCACACCTGAGCACACCTGGGCACACCTGGGCACAGCTAGGGCACACCTGGCACACACCAGGGCACACCTGAGCACACCTGGGCACACCTGGGCACAGCTAGGGCACACCTGCACACACCTGAGCACACCTGGGGACATACCTGGCACACCTGAGCACACCTGGCACACCTGGGCACACCTGGGCACACCTGGGGACATACCTGGGGCACACCTAAACACAACTAGGGCACACCTGGGCACACCTGGGCACACCTGGGCACACCTGGGCACACCTGGGCCCCGTCCCTACCTCCTTGCTGGTGATGAAGGTCATGAAGACGTCGTCGCTCACGGTCGTCGTGGCCACGTTGGGCCCGGGGGCGTCGAACTCGGAATTCCCAAATTTCTTCCAGTTCTGGGGGGAAAAAAGGGGGAACAGGAGCCTGAAAATCCCGGGAAATTCGGGATTCCGGCCCCGCTGCCATGGCAACAGTGAAATTCCCAACCCCATCCCAGGTCAATCCCGTTTTCCCAAATAAATCCCAATTTTCCCAATCCCATTTTCCCAATCCCATTCCCATTTTTCCCATTCCCAATCCCATTTTTCCCAATCCCAATCCCATTTTTCCCAATCCCAATCCCATTTTCCCAATCCCATTTCCCAATTCCCCATTCCCAATCCCACTTTTCCCATT
>NW_024528243.1:0-887 GCF_017590135.1 Pyrgilauda ruficollis
GCTCCCCCACCCCATTTTTGGGGTCCCCCTCCCCAAATTTTGGGTCCCCCTCCCCAATTTTGGGGTCTCCATCCCAATTTTGGGGCCCCCCACCCCAAATTTCGGAGCCCCCTCCCCAATTTCGGGGTCCCCTCACCTCCTCCTCCTCGGGGCAGATTTCGGGGGGCACCGGCACCGCTGGGGGAGGGGCGGGGGCGTGGTCAGAGGGGGCGTGGTCACAAAGGGGGCGTGGCCACCACACCCCGCCCCCGAATTGAGGCGTTTTGGGGGATTTTTGGGGGGGGATTTGGGGGTTTGGTGTCAATTTGGGGAGGGGTCTCACTCTGGGAGGGATTTGGGGTTGGTTTTTGGGAGGTTTTGAGGGGATTTTGGGATTTTTGGGCTGTTTTGGGGCAGATTTGGGGCTGGTTTTTATTTTATTTTTGGGCTGATTTGGGGAATTTTTGGGGATTTTGGAGTAATTTGGGGAGGGGTCTCACCCACGCCCCCATCCAGGGCAGGATTTGGGGGTCCCGGGGGATGATTTTGGAATTTGGAGCTGAATTTTGGGATTTTGGGGGCAATTTAGGGCTGATTTTTGAGGAAATTTTTGGGATTTTGGGGGGGATTTTTGGGGTAATTTTTAGGACCCTCCCCCAAATTTGGGGTACCCACGACCGCCCCCCCAAATTTTGGGGTCCCCCCTCTCACAATCCCCTGAATTTGGGGGTGGAGAGATCAAGGGGTCCCCAAATTTTGGGCTTCCCGCCCAAATTTGGACCCTCCCCCAAAATTTAGGACACCCCTCCCCAATTTTGGGCTCCCCCCTCCTCCATTTTGGGATCCCCCTCCCCAAATTTTGGGGTCTCCACCCCAATTTCGGGCTCCCCCACCCCATTTTTGGGGTC
>NW_024528244.1:0-1116 GCF_017590135.1 Pyrgilauda ruficollis
CCAGGGGGTCCAGGGCGCCCTGGGAGTCTCAGGGTGTCCTGGGGGGATGTTTGGGGTGGCTCTCGGGGGTCTCAGGGCGGTTCCTGGGGGTCTCAGGGTGTCCTGGGGAGGGTCCCGGGTGGCTCCCGGGGGTCTCACGGTGTCCCCAGGCTCTCGGTGTGTCCTGGGGGGTCTCAGGGTGTCCTGGGGGGGGGTCCAGGAGGCCCTGGGGAGGTGTTTGGGGTGACTCCCGGGGGTCTTGGGGTGTCCCGGGGGTCTCGCTGTGCCCCTGGGGGGGTTCTACTGTGCCCCCCGGGGGTCTCACACTGTCCTGGGGGGGTTTGGGATGCCCCCCGGGGGTCTCATGGTGTCCCGGGGGTCTCAGGATGCCCCGGGGTGTCCTGGGGGGTGTCTGGGATGCCCCCCGGGGGTCTCACGGTGTCCTGGGGGTCTCAGGATGCCCCGGGGTGTCCTGGGGGGGGTCCCGGGGGTCTCACGGTGTCTGGGGGTGTCTGGGATGCCCCCCGGGGGTCTCACGCTGTCGCGGGGCTCTCGCTGCGCTCCGGGAGGAAGGTTTGGGATGTCCTGGGGTGTCCCGGGTGGGCTCCGCCGTGCCCCCCCGGTACTCTCACGGTGTCGCGGGGCTCTCAAGGTACCCCGGGGGGTCTCCGCCGTGCCCCCCGGGGGTCTCGAGGTCTCGCAGCCCCCGCAGGGCGAGGGCGCAGTCCCGCACCAGGCGGCAGAGGCGGGCGCTGCCCTCCACGCAGCCGCTGCGGGGCAGCTCCCGGGCGGCCCAGAGCAGCTTCTGCAGCACCGCCGCCCTCGCCGCCGCCACCGCGGCACCGGCACCGCCGTCGCACCCGGGATCCGTGCCGGGATCGCTACCGGGGGGCTCCGGGGGGGCGGAGGGAGCGCCCCGAAAAGCCGCGGCCGCGCCCTCGCAGTGCTCGGGGCGGGGAGGGGCGGAGAGCAGCTTCTGCAGCACCGCCGCCCTCGCCGCCGCCACCGCGGCACCGGCACCGCCGTCGCACCCGGGATCCGTGCCGGGATCGCTACCGGGGGGCTCCGGGGGGGCGGAGGGAGCGCCCCGAAAAGCCGCGGCCGCGCCCTCGCAGTGCTCGGGGCGGGGAGGGGCGG
>NW_024528244.1:3878-23719 GCF_017590135.1 Pyrgilauda ruficollis
TAGCGGCATCGACCCGGTCACGCGGGGAGGGAGGGTTAAGGGGCCTGGGATGAGCTGGGGGGGACTCGGAGAAGCGGGAAGGGGAACCGGGGGGTCACGGGGAGGCCCCGGGATGAGATCGGTCCGATCTGGGGAGGGAGGGTTAAGGGGCCTGGGATGAGCTGGGGGGGACTCGGAGAAGCGGGAAGGGGAACCGGGGGGTCACGGGGAGGCCCCGGGATGGCGGGGGGGGTCCCGGGAAGGTCCCGGTGGTGGCGGGGTGGGGTTCCGGGGATGATCCTCAAGGCTCGGGGCGGTCCCGGTGGCGGGTGGGGGTTCTGGGGTGACTCCCGGTGGTGAGGGAGGGGTCCTGGGGGGGATCCGCGCCCGGGGGGTCCCGCCGGTGCCTCACCGCCGTTGAGCGCCATGGTAGCCCCGGAGACGGCGGCGCGCCGGAAGTGACGTCATCAGAACAACTCAAGTCCGGGCAGAAACAGCGACGCGAATTTGTGAAATAAGTTCCGGGCGGCAAAATAAGTCCCACGGTCCGTGACTGAAATGGGGTCGGGTCCCCCTTACGGGTAAATTTGCATAACTCCGCCTTTCTCTCGGCATAGACTCCTCCCTTCTTTTCCGGCAAGCTGATTGGCCGCTCGCGCACGCGATTTGCATTCGCTCCGCCCCCTCTGTGTCGGAGCTAATTTGCATATTTCGCGCGGGATTTTAAAAAAGCCGCTGGCGCTGCGCTCTGATTGGACAGAATCGGCCCCGCCCACCGCAGACTCCGCCCCCCGCTCCAGGCACGGCCCAGACACGGAAACTCGGTGACAGAAATCGGTGACAAAGTTTATTTTGCTGGAAAAGGGGCGGGTGAGGCCGGGGGTGTCCCCGCCCGGGCAGGGGGCGCTCTGGGGCAGCTCCGTACAAAAAGGGGGCCCAGGCCTGAGGGGCGGCAGGGAAGGGGGGGGCTCGGTGAGACCCTCCCCGCACAATCCGGTTCCGCTGAGGGGTCGGAGCCGCTCCCGGGAGGGGGAAGGTTCCCCCACCTTTCCTAGATCCTCCTCCGGCTGATTCCCGATGGGGCCCCCCTCACCCCCAGGGGCAGGGGGCCCTTCAGGGAACCCTGAAGCAGAGACCCCCTCAGGAGAGACCCCCCAGGCTCACAATGAGCCGGGAGACCTCCAGGGACCGGCAAGTCCCGAGTGGAGTCTCAGCCCCGGTTGTGCTCCGTGAGCCCCCCGCCCATGGAGGGGGACCCGCGTCTCCCCCAGACCTCATCCCGCTCCCATCCGGGTCTCAGCCCCCTCGTAGGCGCCTTCCCGAGGCTGCGGGAAACCGTGCAATGCTTCCCCACAGACAGCAGGGCCCCGGCTCTCTCCCCGCTCCTCCCCAGCCCCTCCCGGTCCCTCCGTGCCCGTCCCGGGCCCCCAAGTCTCACCGCGCCCGCCCCTCGCCCGGTACTCGATGACGGCAACAAAATGGCGATGCCCGCCTCACGCGGGACCACGCCCACCGAGTGCGCTGATTGGTCGAGAGCTACGGAACGGTGCGACGCGATTGGTTGAGGCTCTACGAAGCTCCGCCCAGCAGCAGCCCGGATAGCCTCTGGCACAAGGCGCTCCTGCCCTCGAGACGGCCAATGGGGAGCGGCGGTGCGCCGGAAGTGAGGGGGAGGCGGGGCTTTCAGGACACGTGACGGTAGTGTTGACCAATCAGAGCGCGGGGGAGGGGCGTGGCCTGGCGGCGCCGCGGAGCCGGGAGGATCCGAGCCGGGGAACCGGGACCGAGCCGGGAGAACCGGGACCGAGCCGGGGAACCGGGACCGACAGGAACCGGGACCGACAGGAAGAGGGACCGAGCCGGGGAACCGGGACCGAGCAGTGGGAACCGGGAACGCGGACCGAACCGGGGACCGGGACCGAGCCGGGGGACCGGGACCGACAGGAACAGGGACCGAGCCGGGACACGGACAGACCGCCTCTACCAGCACCGACATCGACCGGTACAGGAACAGGGACAGCGACCGACTGCCTCCACCGGCACCGCGACCGACTGGGACAGACCGGGCCCAAGCGCTGCCATCGGGATCGATCGGCACCGGCACCGGCACCGGGGCTGGCCGCCCCTAGCGGCATCGACCCGGTCACAAACAGCGACCGCCCGGGGTGTCGCGGCCACCGGGACCGGCCGGCTCTGACCCCGCCCCTCCGGATTAGCCACGCCCATTTCACCGTAGCCCCGCCCCCGCCATGTCCCACGCGGTGCTGCTGCTGCGGCGGCTCCGGCACCGGCACCGGGAACAGAGCCGGGACAGCGACGAGGAACAGGACTGGGATCGGGATCGGGAGTGTGACAGGGACCGGGATCAGCACCGGGACCGGGACGAACCCCACGAACGGCACCGCGATCATCCCCGGGCTCAGGCCCGACACCCCGCACCGACCCCGCCGTCCCGGCTCTCCCTCCCCGTTCCCCTCGCCCCATCCCCATCCCCGAGCCCCCGCCGCGGCCGCCGCCGCCGCCGCCCGTACCCGGCGCAGCGCGTTTACCGGGTGCGCTGCTCCTTCCTGGAGCTGAGCGACGAGCAGGCGCTGCGGCGCTGCCGCCTGGACCGGGCCGCCATCGCGGCGCTGTGCCGGGAGCTCGGCGCCGACCTGCAGAGCCTCACCGGGCGCAGCCACGCGCTGCCCGTGGCCGTCAAGGTCACGTCGGCCTTGGCCTTCCTGGCCTCGGGATCCTTCCAGACGGCGTCGCGCCTCAGCACGGGCATCAGCCAGTCGGCCATGTCCAACTGCCTGGCGCAGTTCCTGGCGGCCTTACAGCGGCGGGCGGCGCGCTACATCGCCTTCCCTCCTCCGCCCGCGCCCCCCGGGGACCCCCCGGCGCTGCCCGGCGTGCTGGGCTTGGTGGGCGCCATGCACGTGGCGCTGAGGGCGCCGGCCGACGACGAGCCCATGTTCCGGAACGCCGCCAACTTCCACTCCATCAACATGCAGGTGGTGTGCGACCGCCGCGGCCACATCACCAACGTGGTGGCCAAGTTCCCCGGCTCGTGCGCCAACGCCACCGTGCTGGAGAACTCGGCCCTGGCGCGCCTCATGGAGGGCAGCAGGCCCGAGGGGGTCTGGCTGCTGGGTGAGGGGGGTTTGGGGGGTTTTTGGGGGTTTTCGGGGTGGGGGAATCCCAGAGATGTTGGTTCGTGGAAGGAAGGGGCCGCTGCTCCGGGTGTCACTCAGCCGTGTCAGGTGTCACTCAGCCGTGTCCCTGGTTCTGTGGGTGTCACTCAGGTGTGTCAGATGTCACTCAGGTGTGTCAGGTGTCACTCACTCATGTCCCCGCTGCTCCGGGTGTCACTCAGCCGTGTCAGGTGTCACTCAGCCGTGTCCCTGGTTCTGTGGGTGTCACTCAGGTGTGTCAGATGTCACTCAGGTGTGTCAGGTGTCACTCACTCATGTCCCCGCTGCTCCGGGTGTCACTCAGCCGTGTCAGGTGTCACTCAGCCGTGTCCCTGGTTCTGTGGGTGTCACTCAGGTGTGTCAGATGTCACTCAGGTGTGTCAGGTGTCACTCACTCATGTCCCCGCTGCTCCGGGTGTCACTCAGCCGTGTCAGGTGTCACTCAGCCGTGTCCCTGGTTCTGTGGGTGTCACTCAGGTGTGTCAGATGTCACTCAGGTGTGTCAGGTGTCACTCACTCATGTCCCCGCTGCTCCGGGTGTCACTCAGCCGTGTCAGGTGTCACTCAGCCGTGTCCCTGGTTCTGTGGGTGTCACTCAGGTGTGTCAGATGTCACTCAGGTGTGTCAGGTGTCACTCACTCATGTCCCCGCTGCTCCGGGTGTCACTCAGCCGTGTCAGGTGTCACTCAGCCGTGTCCCTGGTTCTGTGGGTGTCACTCAGGTGTGTCAGATGTCACTCAGGTGTGTCAGGTGTCACTCACTCATGTCCCCGCTGCTCCGGGTGTCACTCAGCCGTGTCAGGTGTCACTCAGCCGTGTCCCTGGTTCTGTGGGTGTCACTCAGGTGTGTCAGATGTCACTCAGGTGTGTCAGGTGTCACTCACTCATGTCCCCGCTGCTCCGGGTGTCACTCAGCCGTGTCAGGTGTCACTCAGCCGTGTCCCTGGTTCTGTGGGTGTCACTCAGGTGTGTCAGATGTCACTCAGGTGTGTCAGGTGTCACTCACTCATGTCCCCGCTGCTCCGGGTGTCACTCAGCCGTGTCAGGTGTCACTCAGCCGTGTCCCTGGTTCTGTGGGTGTCACTCAGGTGTGTCAGATGTCACTCAGGTGTGTCAGGTGTCACTCACTCATGTCCCCGCTGCTCCGGGTGTCACTCACCCGCTGAAGCCGTGGCTGCTGACGCCCAGGTGTCACTCAGCCCTGTCCCCCCCTGTCCCCCCGCAGGTGACGGCTCGTACCCGCTGAAGCCGTGGCTGCTGACGCCGATCCGGGGCCCGCGCGGCGCGGCCGAGCTGCGCTACAACGCGCTGCACTGGCGCTCGCTGGCCCCGCTGCGCCGCACGCTGGGGCTGCTGCGCCGCCGCTTCCGCTGCCTGGCGGGCGGGGGGCTCCAGTACAGCCCCCCCAAGGTCTGCCAGATCTTCCTGGCCTGCTGCATCCTGCACAACATCGCCCTGCGCCGCCGCGTCCCCCTGGAGCCCCCCGAGGGGCTCCCGCCCGCCCCCGGCCACCCCGAGCCCCCCCCGCAGCCCTGAGCCCTGATTTGGGGGTCCTGAGCCCTGATCTGGGGGTCCTGAGCCCTGATCTGGGGGTTCTGAGCCCTGATTTGGGGGGCCTGACCCCTGATTTGGGGGTTCTGAGCCCTGATTTGGGGGGCCTGACCCCTGATTTGGGGGTTCTGAGCCCTGATTTGGGGGGGCTGAGCCCTGATTTGGGGGTTCTGAGCCCTGATCTGGGGGACTCTAGGTCATTGAGGGGGTCCTGATCCCTGATTTGGGGGGCTCTGAGCCCTGATTTGGGGGGCTCTGAGCACTTTGGGGGGTCCTGACCCTTGATATTGGGGGGTTCTGAGCCCTCTGTGGGGTTCTGACCCTTGATTTGGGGGGATCTGAGCACTTTGGGGGGGTCCTGAACCCTGATTTGGGGGGGATCTCGGTCCTTGAGGGGGTCCTGACCCCTGACTGGGGGGGCCCCGAGTCCTTGGGGGATCATGACCCCCTGATTGGGGGTGCTCCTAACCCCTGGTTTGGGGGGTGCTGAACTCTAATTTGGGGGGCTCTGGGTCCTTGAGGAGGTGCTGACCCCTGATTTTGGGGGCTCTGAGTGCTCCGTGGGGCCCTGACCTCTGATTTGGGGGGTCCTGACCCTTGATTTGGGGGGTCCTGACCCTTGGTTTGGGGGGCTCTGGGTCCTTGTGGGGGCTGATGTCTGGTTTTGGGGGGCTCTGAGCCTCTGGAGGGGCTCTAACCCCTGGTAGGCGGGTCCATCATTTTGGGGGTGTCCTGTTTCCACCCCCGTGATCCCCAGATTTCCTCCCTCAGCCGTGTCCGTGCTCATTTCGGGGCAAATAAACGATTTTTTTTCAACTATTGCCCCACAGCGTTTTGGGGGGAGTCGGGGGTGAAGTTCTGGTCATTTTTAGGACCCCTTCAAGGGGATTTTGGGGGTCCCTGCTGTGTCCCCATGGGCGGGATGAGCCCCCGACCCTGCAGTCCCCCATCCCCCCACAGAAAACCCCAAATTTCCCCCCCGGGGACCCCCCAAACTCCCCCTTCATCCCATAGGACTCTGCCTTTCCCATTGTCGCGTTCCCAGAACCCCCCTAAGCCACCAAAACCCTTCCGCACCCCCAAAACCCCCCCCAAACCCATCAAAACACCCCAAATTCCCCGTCGGGCCCTTCCGGACCTCGCACCGTTACCATGACGACAGAACGCCGGAAGTGGCGCAACCTCCAAACCCTTCCCCCTTGTGCGGCTGTTTCCGGTCCGGCGCCAGAACGGGTCCGTTCCGCCGCAGTGACGCCAGAGCAGTTCCGGGGCCAGAGTCCGCGGCCATGGCGTCACCGGAGGCCGGCGGGAGCAGCTGCCGGGTCGGGACCCCCGGGACGGGCCGGGGGGTCGGGACCGGGGGGGCGGAGGGGCTCGGGGAGTGGGGGGGTGACGGAGGGGCTCGAGGGCTGGGGGAACGGAGGACGGGCGGTTTTGGGGGTGAAACGCTCTGGTTTGGGGAGATCTGGGGGTGCACGTTCCCTCCCACGGCGCTTTTGGGGTGCAGGACCCCTCGCGAGGGGGGGGGCTGGGGGTTCAGAGCCGCGTGAGAGGCATTTTGGGGGTGCAGGACCCCTTCACCGGGGGAATTTGGGGGTTCACAGCCTCACCCGTGGCAGTTTTGGAGGTACAGGACCCATCCCGGGGGGGGGGTTTGGGGGTTCGGGACCCCATGAGAAGCACTTTTAGGGGTGCAGCATCCCATGAAGGGGTGCAGGACCCCCTGGCAGGGCGGCTTTGGGGGTTCAGAGCCTCAGGAGCAGCTTTTGGGGGTGCACAATCCCACCCTCAGCGCTCTCCCTGGCAGCCCCGCGTGTCCGCAGCTCCTTTCCCTCCACTTTTGGGGCTCCACCTCCCTTTCCCCCCCCCCCATTTTTGACGTCCTGACACTTCCCCTCTCATTTTCCCCCCTTGCCCCCCAATTTCGGGCCGCGACCCCCCCTTTTCCCCCCCCCCAGCTGGAGTTTGACGTGCAGATGAGCTGCCAGGGCTGCGCCGACGCCGTGCGGGCAGCGCTGGAGGCGGCCCCGGGTGAGACCCCCGACCATTCCCCAGACCCCGGGGAAGCCCCCCAAAGTTTTGGGGGACCCCCCCGAGCCCCTGTGTGCCCCCCCAGAGGTGAAGCTGCTGGAGCTGCGGCCCCAGGAGCAGTCGGTGCTGGTGGAGACCACGGCGGCGGCCGAGCGCGTGCGCGAGCTGCTGGAGAGTTCGGGGTGCAGGGCCGTGCTCAAGGGCATGGGGGGCTCCTCCGAAGGTCCGTGGGGTTTTTTGAGGGGGTCCTGGAATGGTTTAGGGGTGTCCTGAGGGGGTTTTGGGGATGTCCCAGTGGGGTTTGGGTGCTGCTGTGGCCCGGCACAGTCAGGGATTTGGGGGTGGGGGGTTGTGCTCGAGGGATTGGGGGGCTCCCCTGAGGGCCTGGGAGGGTCTGGATGCCCCTGGCGGAGTTTTGCTCTCCCCGGCTGGGGTTTAGTGTCACTTTTGGGGACCATTTTCATCTCCCTGACGTTATTTTCATGCCGGGTGGGTTTTGGGGGTGCCCTACCCTGACGTTTCCCCCCCCAGCTCCCCCCGGGGGGGCGGCGGTGGCGGCGCTGGGGGGTCCCGGGGGGGTCCGGGGGCTGCTCCGCTTCCTGCAGCTCTCCCCCGGCCGCTGCCTCGTGGACGGCGCCGTGTCCGGGCTCCCCCCCGGCCCCCACGGGCTCCACATCCACGAATTTGGGGACCTCTCGGACCCCTGTAACAGGTGAGAGGGGCGGGGGCGGGGTCTAAAAGGGAAATTTGGGGGGGTCTTTGGGAGGATTCTGGGCAATTTTGGGGGGTCTTGGAGGGGTTTGTGAGGCAGTGAGGCAATTTTGGGGGGGGTCTCTGGAGGATTTGGGAAGGTCTTGGAGGGGTTTGGGGAGACAATGAGGGGTCCGGAGGGGCCTCTGTGGGATTTTTGGAGGTTTCTGTGGTGCAATGAGGGGATTTGGGGGGGGTCTCTGGAGCCTTTGGGTGGTCTCTGTGGGGTTGGGGGGTGCTCTGTGAGTTTTGGGGGGCTCCTGACGCCCCCTGCCCCCCCAGCACGCCGGGGACCTGGGGAACATCTGGGCGGACGCCGAGGGCCGGGCGCAGTTCCGAATCGAGGACTCGAGGCTGAAGGTGGGAATTGGGGTCTGGGGGGGTCCTGGGGGGTCCAGGCTCTGCCCCATCACCAGGGAGGGTCTGTCCCTATATCTGGGGGGGGGTCTCTATGGGGTTGTGACCCCCCAAATCCCCCTCCCCAGGTCTGGGACATCATCGGCCGCTCCGTGGTGGTGGCCGAGGGCGAGGACGATCTGGGCCGGGGGTCCCACCCGCTGTCCCGTGTCACCGGCAACTCGGGCCCGGGGTGAGCACTGGGGGGGGTGTTTTTTGGGGGGGGGTCTTTGCGGGGTCACCCCCCCTGACCCTCCCGTGTCCCCAGGCTGGCCTGTGGCGTGGTGGCTCGCGCGGCCGGGCTCTTCCAGAACCCCAAACGCGTCTGTTCCTGCGACGGCGTCACCCTCTGGGAGGAGCGCGACCGCAGCCGCGGGGCTCTCCCGGGGACCCCCGCCATGGAGACCCCCAGCCCCCACCTCTAGGAGCCCCCCGGGACCGAATAAAGAGTTGGAGCCCCCTCGCTCGGCAGCTGCTGCGGCTCCTTTAAGGGGGGCGTGGCTAGAGCTAACTGGGGCGTGGCTTAAAGGGGAGATAGGCGGGGCTAACACGGCGGGAAAACGGGGGGCGGGTCTCGCGCGCGCGGTGCGCACGGCACGCAGGCGCGCTGAGGGAGGGCGGTGCGCACGGCACGCAGGCGCGCTGCGCACGGCGCCGCCCCCGCCGCCCTCAGGAACCGCCGCCATTTTGAAGCCGCAGCCGCCGCTGCCGGTTCTGTCCCCGCCGCGCTCCCCCCAGCGATCCCCGCCGCGATGCGTCCTGGCATCAAACTCTTCGTGGGCAACGTCCCCGAGGAGGCGACGGCGGAGGAGTTGAGCGAGCTGTTCGCAGGCGCCGCGGGGCCGGTGCTGGGCGTCGCCCTCATGAAACAGTTCGCTTTCGTGCACCTGCGGGACGAGGCGGCGGCCGCGCGCGCCATCTCGCAGCTCAACGGGCACCAACTGCACGGCCGCCGCATCGTGGTGGAGCCATCCCGGCCGCGCCCCACCAACACCTGCAAGATCTTCGTGGGGAATGTGTCGGCCGCGTGCACGAGCGGGGAGCTGCGCTCGCTCTTCCAGCAGTACGGCCCCGTGGTGGAGTGCGACGTGGTGAAAGGTACCGGACCCGCCGCCGGGGCCGCGCGGCCCCCGCCGCCCAGCTCGGCCCGCGCCGCCGGGTGATCCGTGGCACCCGAGTTCCGTCCGACTGCGGCGTCGCCCCCGCCCGGACCCCGGCGCGGCCCGGGCTGGTGGAGCGGAGGGATTCCTGCCGCCTCCCCCCTGCCCCGAGCGGGGCCGTGCGAGCCCGAGTGAGCTCCCGTAACCCCCCTTCTGCCAGCCACGTCCTCCTCCATCGCCTCCGCCCGCCCCGGCCGGGGCGGTGCGGGCCTGTGTGGGCGGTCCAGCCCCCTTAATCCCCCCTCTGGCAACCACGTGTCTTCGATCGCCTCCCCCGGGCTCAGGTGGGGCTGTGCCAGTCCCTGTGGGTGCCCCTGACCCCGTAACTCCCCCGATAACCCTCCTCCAGCCGGCCTCGTGCTCTGCAATCGCCTCCCCGAACCCCCGGTGGGGCCATATGAGCTCGTGTGGGCTCCCCAACCCCCTCAAATTCCACATTATCTCTTCTCTAGCCAACCTCCTCATCTTCCCTCACCTCCCTCAAGTGGCCCAGGTGGGCTCCCCACACTCCTGAACACCCCCATAACCTCCTTCCTGGCAGCTTTGTTCTGTGCCAACAGCACCCCCAGTCCTGGGGCGGTGACCCCCTGCCCACTGCTGCCACCTCTGCAACCAAATCACCCCCAGGCCACGGCCTGGCCTCCATAGACATGGAGCAGGGACATGCACAGAACACTGCGTGAAACCCCTGAGGGGTTCAATGATTTCACATTGGGGATCCCCAGCACAGCCTGGTGGGGTCACCCACCTCCCCCAGCTCAAGTGTCACCCATGTCACACTGATGGACTGACAAGTGTCACTCCACTTCCCTCTCCTGACCCTGCTGTCATCTCATCCCTTCTCACCTGACCCTGGAGCCGCAATGATGTCCCCGCAGTGCCCATGTGCCACTGCCCACAGGAGGGGGACATTGTTCCTCTGCTCTCTCATCCCAGGTCGCAGCCACCGGCACAGCCTGGCAGAACCTGCCCCGTGTCCCCTCAGGTTTGGGGGTGCCATGGCTACCCCCAGGGGGTGGCAGCAGGGCTGGGGGTGACATGGAGGGGACATCTCTTTGGGCTTCCAGAGTGGGACGTGGATGTGGGACAGGAGCCAGGAGAGTGGGATGGCACCGGGGGGACAAAGGAGAGGGTGACATGGCACTGATGCTCAGAGATGGGATGGGTTTGCTTGGCCAGTGATGCTCCCAGCACACCACACACCCTTGGGTGGATTGTCACTGGTTCTGGTGGTCTTGCTCTGTGACTGCAGGGAAATACCACAGGGTGGATGCCCTCCTGCCCTGTGCCAGCCCCGGACCCGTCATGCCACGGGGGGTGACCCCCCGACCACCATGGGGGCATCCAGCCCCCAAACCTGCTGGGCCAAGTGCCACAGGCAGCCACCAGAGCTGCCGCCAGGTCCTGCTTCCCTGCTCCTCGCTGTGCTCAGACGCCTCTGTGCTGCCAAGCCACAGCTGTGCCCTGTGGCACTGGCTCCTCGCCATGGCCGGGCACTGATGGGGGGTGCTCAGGCCCTTCCTTCCCTCCCTCCTTCCCTCTTCTTCCTCTTCTGTGTCTTAAGTCCCTGTTCCCTTCTCTGTCCTTGTCTTTTTCTGTCTCTTCTCCCCACTTTCTCTGTCCTGCTCTCTGTGCTGGCGCCGGTTCTCTCAGCTTTGCTCCGCTCACTGCCAGGACATCCCACTGAGCCCACGGTGCTGGCACTGCCAGCCCAGCCCGGGCCCTTCGTCCCCATGTGCCAGGGAGGGGCTGGGAGGGGGCACAGGAGGCAGAGCCTGGGGGGCACAGAGGGAGCCAGGCGGGCTGGGGGAGGCTGTGAGCTGGGGGACGCCGGGTGGGCTGTGACCAAATGAGCGTGGGGCAGAGCCGATGGTGCTGGTTGTGTCTTCTCCGGCGAGCGGGGCCGGCAGCGCCGTCCCAGGGCCAGCAGCGCCCGTCCTGCGCCCGTCCCGCTGCCGCCACACGGCTCGTTAGTGCCGGCTCCTGTAACGAGTTGTGTTTTCTCCCCTCACTGCTCTCTCTGCTGCTTTGTCAGACTATGCCTTTGTGCACATGGAGAACGAAGCCGATGCTAAAGTTGCCATCGAAAACCTAAATGGGAAGGAGGTCAAGGGGCGCCGGGTGAACGTGGAGCTCTCCACCAACGTGCAGAAGAAGGGCACGGGCCAGGCGCCGCCGCCCGCCCTCGGCGTCGACAAGACCAAGCGCATCGGCCTCGAGTACCGCGAGAAGTTCCAGCCCAAGATCGAGGGCTTCGACCAGCAGCGCCGGGTGGCTGATGCCACCTTCCCCTCGGCCACAGGCGCTGGCTATGCCGCCACCCCCTCCCTGTACGATTACCAGCAGCGCTTCGGCGCCAAGTACGACGCCTTCGATGCGCAGCCCCGACCCGCCTCCCCCACCTACTTTGGCAGGGACCGCAGCCCGCTGCGGCGCTCGCCCACCCGCGCTGGCTACGCGGCGGTGACACTCCCCATGACAGCGCAGCCGGCCGCCTACCGCGCCCAGCCCTCGGCCTCGCTGGGAGCCACGTACCGAGCCCAGCCCTCGGCCTCCCTGGGCGTGGCGTACCGCCCGCAGCCCACCACGGGCCAGGCCGCCGCATACCGCGCGCAGCCCTCGGCCTCGCTGGGCAGCGCCTACCGCTCCCAGCCCTCGGTCGGCTCCCTGGGCGCTGCGGGCACTCAGCCCGCTGCTGCCAACTCCCTCGGCTCCTACAGCGCCCAGCCCGCCGCTGCTGCCTCGTACGGCGCACAGCCCGCGGCCGCCAACTCCCTCAGCTCCTACGGCGTCCAGTCCGCTGCCCTGGCCTCTTCCTACAGTGCCCAGCCTGCCGCGGGCTACTCAGCCGGCTACAGCGCCCAGCCCGCCATCGCTGCCTACGGCGCCCAGCCCGCTGCCGGCTCTGCTGGCTCCTACAGCACCCAGGCCGTGGCTGTGCACGTGGCATCCTACGGCACCCAGCTGGCCGCAGGCTCCTACGGCGCCCAGACCATGGATGGCCACGCCGGCTCCTACAGTGCCCAGCCCGGCGCAGTGCTGTCTGCTGGCTACAGTGCCCAGGCTGTGGCGGTGCACGCCAGCTCTTACAGTGCCCAGGCCGTGGCAGGTCACGCCGCAGCTGCCTACCAGCCTGTGGCCGGCCACTCTGCCTCCTACGGTGCCCAACCCGCGCTGTCCACCTCATACGGCGCCCAGCCCACTGTGGGCCACTCAGCCTCGTACGGAGCCCAGCCCGCCACAGGCCTGCCCGCGTCCTACGGCAGCCAGCCCGCGGCCGCCGCGCTCCCCGCTGGCTATGGCGCGCAGACGGGCTCCTCGCTGGCTGCATCCTACGGCAGCCAGGCCGCCGTCGCTGCTGCCTCCTACAAGGCGCAGGCCTCTGCCCCGCTGACGGCCGCGTACCGGGCGCAGGCCTCCGGCGCCATGGCGGCCTCCTACCCGGCGCAGCAGCCATCCTCCACCGCGCTGGCGGCTGCGTACCGAGCCCAGCCCGGCAGCGCCTACGACGGGCCGAGCCAGCTGGGGCAGCCGGCGGGCTCCTACCTGGGCCTGGCGCAGGCCGCCGCCGCACCGCCCTACGAGCGCACCCGCCTCTCCCCGCCTCGCAGCGCCGCCTACGACGACCCGTACAAAAAATCGTCCTCTCTGGCTAAAAGGTACGGTGCCGGGCGGGGCACCGACCCCCGCCCCTGCCTCCCGCTGCTCGCCGGCTTGCCGGGCTCCGGCACACCAGTCGCGGCTTGACCGGTGCCATGTGGCACCGGTGCGGCTCGCTATTGCCCGGCGTGGTGGGCGCCATGGCTCCGCTCGTGCCGCGCAGATCCCGGGGAGGGGATGGGACTTAGTGTGGGTGAGGGGAGGCAGTGGCACACAGCGGGGCCTCCATGGCATCCCGTGTCCGATCCCGTTCTGCGCCAGCTTTGCCCACTGTGGTGCGTCCCCAGGTGGGACACGGTGCCGCCAGCGGTGGCGGATCCAGGTGCCGTCCCCCCTGGCTGATCCCCCTCTCTTCTCTCGCCCAGGTACGGCTCCGAGCGCCGTCTGTCCGAGCTGGCCGATTACCGGCGCTTAGCGGACTCGCCGCTGGCGTACCGCCGCTCGCCCACCAAGTCCCCGCTGGACTACCGCCGCCTGCCGGACGCGCACACCGAGTACGCCCGCTACTCGGGCGGCTACAGCGACTACCTGCCCCCTGCCCGCATCCACTCGGGCTACCAGCGCCGCCTCTGAGCTGGCCACGGCCCCGCTCGCCGCCCCGCTGGGGCACGGACGGTTCTTTTTCAGCCGATTCTTTCTGGTTTTGCTGTTTGAGTTTTTTAGAAGGTTCCGCGGTTACGGTTGGCAGTGGCCGCACGGTTCATCCCCCGCTGGTGCTCGGTGCCGGTTCATGACCCGCCAATGGTTGCAGCCACGTGGCTCGGACTCTTTTATACCACGAATTGTCTCATTTTTTGGGTGAATTCCCCGTTTCCAGCGTCAGGCCCGGCACGGTGCCGGCAGTTTTTTATGACTGTAAATAAATGCTGGGGTCTGCTCCGGTTCCCGATGCCTCCCGCCTGGTTCTTTCCCAGTCCTGGGGGTCCACTTCCACCCCTAGGGACACCTCCCAGTGCCACCATCACCACCCATCCCAGGCTAATGCCACTCCCGGTGCTGGACCCGCTTTCCCACCAAAGAGGAGTGGATTTGGAGGATGAGCAGTGTTCAGAGCTGGCAGCAGGAAGTGCCAGACTCAGTCCTGCCACGACACCATCGGACGGGATCACCGGCACTGACCTGTGCTGGGGCTTGTTTTGGGTGAGGAAAGCTGGTTTTGAGGGGTGGTGCGTGCCACGCCAGGTACCACTGTCACCACCATGACCATTCCTGCAGGTCTTTCCTGTCCCCCCTTCTCCCCAGGGACCAGTCACAGCCCAATCTGGCTGTGCCACAGGAGGGACGGCCAAGGCACATTAACCACCGTGCAGAAGAGCCAGGCAGGAGGATCTGACACTTGTCCCCTGCTTTCCAGGGTGGTCACACACACCTGGGCCTGGCCCCAAGTCCCCAGGTGTGGCGATGGCAGCACCCTCGGGTGACCATGGAACCAATCGGCGCTGGCGAGGCAGAACTGGCAGCATCACCAAAGGCATGTCTTGGGCTTAATGACCGTAATGAACACCAAGAGGCAGGAGCAATCTGGGGACAAACGAGCCACTTTGGGGACAAAATGAACCAGTTTGGGGACTAATTAGCCCTGGGCAGGTTAAGTGGCAGCTCCTGCTGCCCATGGGAGGAGGAACTGGGGGTTAAAGCCCCTCTGTCACCCCTGGGTGCCCCTTTGGGGGGCCCCAGGACTGTTTTGGGGGTGTGGACGTTTACAGCAGCCCCTCCCTGGGGGCTCTGGTCTGCGTGGGCAGAGCCAGACAGGGCACAGGCAGCACCGGGGACTCCAGAATGTTCCGTGTCATGTTCTGAGGGGATGTGAGTGCAGAGAAAGAACCGGGGGCGGAGCCAGCGCCGTTTGTTAAAAATTTTGAGTTTTATTTTACCGGAAAGTGGGGTCGGGGGACTCTAAATCACTCGGGGGGTTCCACCCCCGCCGGCGCGGCGCGGCGGCCTCCGGTCAGCTACAGCGTTGGGCTAAAAACCTGGGCTTAATGACTGTAATGAACACCAAGAGGCAGGAGCAATCTGGGGACAAACGAGCCACTTTGGGGACAAACAAGACAGTGCAGACTAATTAGCCCTGGGCAGGTCAAGTGGCAGCTCCTGCTGCCCATGGGAGGAGGAACTGGGGGTTAAAGCCCCTCTGTCTCCCCTGGGTGCCCCTTTGGGGGGCCCCAGGACTGTTTTGGGAGTGTCCACATTTACAGCAGCCCCTCCCTGGGGGCTCTGGTCTGCATGGGCAGAGCCAGGCAGGGCACAGGCAGCACCCGGGATTCCAGAATGTTCCGTGCCGTGTTCTGAAGGGATGTGAGTGCAGAGAAAGAACCGGGGGCGGAGCCAGCGCCGTTTGTTAAAAATTTTGAGTTTTATTTTACCGGAAAGTGGGGTCGGGGGACTCTAAATCACTCGGGGGGTTCCACCCCCGCCGGCGCGGCGCGGCGGCCTCCGGTCAGCTACAGCGTTGGGCTAAAACCTACCACTGGATTATCCACCCTCTTAAAAAATAAAGGAAAAAAAAAAGGCAAAACGACGACTCGGGAAGAGCTCCGGGGGAGCGAGGGGGCGGCGAAGCAAAGCAAAGCTGGCGCTGGGGGACGGCTGCGGCTGCGCGCTCACACCTGAGCCTGGGGTGGGGACCCAAAACTACCTGGAAAAGCAAAATCCTGCCCAGGGGGGCGGGGGAAGCTGGGGGAGGGGCTGAGCTAATCCTGCCCGGGCTGAGGACGAGCCGCGCGTCCGTAAGGAACGGGCCCGGGAGCGGCACGCGGCGGCGGTGGCACCCGGCGCGGCCCGAGACGCGCGGCGCCGAGTTGGCGTGCGACGGGACCCCGACGTCCAGCCGCACAAATCTTACCTGTAAGAGAAAAGAGGAGTTGGCGCAGGTGCCCCCGGGGCCGATCTGGAACCGTGCCGAGCCCCGGTGCCCTGGGGAGCTGCGGCTTCCTGGCAGCAAGAGAGTCCTGACGTGGAGCATCGGTGGGGCTCTGGCCCCCGCGGACCCTGGGCCCGCCAGGACCTGGGCACAGCCTGAGCGAGCAGGAGCTGCCCCCAGGCCGGGGGCTCTGCGGGAACCCCCCACCCCGCAGGGACTGTCAGGACAGTGCCCGGCCCAGCAGGAACGTGAGTTACAGCCACGAGAGTGACGCCAGCACCGCTTCGCTCACCACGGCACCTCCTCGCCACGACTGGGCTTTAACGCCCGTGGGGCCTGTCCGTGTCACTGTGACCCGTCACCCGCCTCAACCTCAACTGGCACAACGGGGACCACCGGCAGCGGGGCCCCCCCGCGGTGCCGAGAGCCACCAACGCGCTCACCTCCGGCTCAAAAGGCGGAGTATCGCGCCCGGTCCGCGTACGGGTCCCGCCCGAAGCGCTGCATGTCGTAGAGGGACGCCCGGGCCACCGAGGAGACGGGCGACAGCTGCCCACGCTCGTACGTGTACGCCTCTCCGACGGTGCTGGCCGCGGCGGCCGTGCGGCGCAGGGGGCTCCTGTCCCGGGTGTAATACGTGGAGGACGCGGCGGCGGCCGCGGCGGTGGCGGCGGCGGCAGCGACGGCGGCCGCCGCGCCCGGGGTGGGCAGCAGCGCTCGGTCGTACGCGTCTAAGGTGGTGGGGATGCGGCCGGCCATGGCCGTGGTGGCGGCCATGGCCGAGGACTGGACTTGGGAGTACTGGGCGTACTGGGAGTACTGGGCCATGGTCTGCTCCGCGTAGGCGTCGTACGCCGAGGCCGTGGCGTAGGAGCGGACGCGGTAGCGCTTGTAGTAGTCGGCCATCCCGCCGTAGGCCTCATCGTAATACACGGTCTCCCCATAGCCCGCGGTGTAGGGAGTGCGCACGGCTCCGTACTGCTCGTTATAGGCCTCGGCAAAGTCCGCCACTTGCCCCGGGCGATCGACCGGGCACTCCTTAGACCAGTGCCCCTCCTTCCCGCAGCGGTAGCAGCCGCTCTTGTCTCCCATCCCGGGCGCCGTCCGCAGCCGGCTGGTGGACAGCTGCACGCGCATCCGCTTGCCTTGGGGAGAGACGCGAGAGGCAGGGTCAGTGCGGCCGTGCCGGGGCACCGGCGGGACAGGACGGGACCGGCTGCCACCCCCCCAGCCCTCCGCAGCCACTGGCGCGGGAGGAGACACCGCAGGACCGAGCGTGAGCCACCAGATGGACGCTGGACAGCAGCTGACTGGGATGTGCTGCCACAGCCGAGCACGGCCACACCGGCCAGCCCGGCAAACCCCCGGCAGCCCGGGGTCGGACCCAGCACTGCCGGCCCCGTGTGACGGCAAAGCTTCGCGCCGGAAAACGCCGGAGCGGCGGCAAGAGGGATGCGACACAAGGAAGCACCCCGGAGCGAACGGGGCCTGGCCCGAGCGCGGCACGAGGCAAAGCCAAGCGCGGACGCGGCTGGGACAGCTCTGGATGCAGCTGCGCCGGCCCGGGTGGGTCGCTGTTTTTTGGGGAAGGCCCGGAATGGGGGCGGCAGGACGTGTGGAGCCCCAGCAGCACCGGGAACGCCCGGTCTGGCCCCGCCGCCACGTGGGTGAAGCGCCGGACGCCGCCCTGAGCACCCGGCCGGGAGACGCGCTCGCCATCACCGCCGCCAGCGCCGCGGCTCGAGTCCGGCCGCTCGGCCCCGTCGAGCGCCCGAGCGACGCCGGGCGCGGGGTCGGGCGCCTCCGTCACCCTCTTACCAGGCTGGGCAAGGCTACAAGGGCGGGCGGCAGCCTGGCGTCACCCGCTGCTCCGGCCCGGCACAGGACGTCGCCGTCGGGGTCCTCCTGCGGGGCGGCCGTGCTGGTTAATCAGAGATGGGTCAGTCCCGTCCTCCCCGGCCCAGAGCCCCCGAGCCCGAGCCCTCGCTCCGGCCGCGCCGCGCGGGCGGCCCCGGGAGCTGCAGCGGAGCGGGCACCAACCGACACCAACCCCAGAGCCCCGAGGGCGCTTCACGGCCCCGTGGGGCCGGCCGTGGTAACATCCGGGATCGACCCCGGAGCCGGGGCCAGCGGGATCGTCCGCCGAGAACCCTGGAGCCCTCCCACCGCCCAGCCCCGTGCCTCACCTTGGAACTCGGTGTTGTCCAGCCCCCGGATGGCCTCCACGGCGTCCTCGGCCCGCTCCATGTGCACGAAGGCGTAGTCCTTGACGATGTCACATTCTATGACGGGGCCGTACTCCTCGAACTTGGCGCGCAGCTCGAGGTTGGTGCAGGCTGGGCTGATGTTGCCGACGTGCAGCTTGGTGGAGGCCTTGCTCTTGTTCTTGCTGGCCTCCACGTTGATGCAGACGCCGTGCAGCTTGTGGTGGTGCAGGTTGCGGATGGCGTCCTCGGCCGCCGTCTTGTCCTCGATGTGCACGAAGCCGTAGTTCTTGATGATGTCGCACTCCAGCACCTTGCCGTACTGCTCGAACAGGGAGCGGATCTCCTGCTCCGTCGCCTCCCGCGGCAGGTTCCCGATGAACAGCTTCACCATCGCGACCCGCCTGCGCCGGACAGCGCCGCCATGAGCCCCAACCAGCCCCGAAACCCCCCGAGGAACAGCCCCAGGAACAGCCCACACAGAGCTCCAAAACACCCCGAGGAACAGCCCCAGGAACAGCCCACACAGAGCTCCAAAACACCCCGAGGAACAGCCCGAAGAACAGCTCACACACAGCCCCAAAGCGCCCCAAGGAACAGCCTGAGCCTCTGTAAGTTTGAATTCCCTGAATCACCCTGAACCTCTCTATTTGTACCCAGAACTGTGCCCCCAAAAAACAGCCTGAGCATCTGTGTATGTGCCCAGGGCTGTGCTCCCCAAAAACCCCCCAAGAAACAGCACAAGCCTCTGTGCGTGTGCCCGAGGCTATGCCCAAAAATCCCCTAAATCACCCTGAACCTCTCTTTGTGGGCCCAGGGCTGTGCCCACCAAAAGTCTCCCAAAAAACAGCCCGAGCCTCTGTGTGTATGCCCAGGGCTGTGCCCACAAACACCCTAAATCCTCCTGAAACGCCTCAATCCTCTGGGGCTGTGCCCCCCAAAACACCAAATAAACACCCTGAATCTCTGTGTGTGTGCCCAGGGTTGTGCCCCCAAATCTCCTGAAACACCCCAAACCTCTGTGTGTCCCTGGGGCTGTGCCCCCAAATACCCCCAATCCTCCTCAAATACCCCAAACCTCTGTGCTCAGGGCTGGTCCCCCAAACACTCTTCAAAAAAAGCCCCCAGATGTCTGTGTGTGTCCCTGGGGCTGGAGTCCCAAAGACCCCAAATAAATCTCCTCAAATAAACACCCCAAAACTCTGCCCCTGCTCTTTTAGGGCATAGCCCCAAACACCCCAAATCTCCTAAAAAACCCTGAACCTCATGCTGGCCCCCCGGGGCTGAGGCCCTCTCACAGGGCACAGCCCCAAACACCCCAAATCTCCCCCAAATTTTGCTTCTGCTCCTTCAGGGTGGAGCCTCAAACACCAGAAATCCCCCCCAAAATAAACACCCCAAAGCTCTGCTGTCCCCCTCCTACACTGTACCCACAAACACCCCAAAAAAATCACCTAAAACCTCCGGCACCCCAAAAACCCACCTTAAACCCTTGATAACCCAAAATCCACCTAATTCTGACACCCCTCTTCCTGCAGGGCAGAGCCCCCAAAACTCTGCACCCCCCATAGAGCAGAGCCACGCCCCGAACCCCAAAACCCCCCAGGCCTGAGACCCCTCCCCAAACCCCTCTTGATCCCCCCAGGCCCCCAGTCCCTCCCAGTCCATCCCAGCCCCCCCCAGCACACTCAGACCCCCAATCTCTGTCTCCAATCACTTTATTGGGGTGGGGGCTGCACGGTGACATCACCAGGACTGGGGGAGGGGGACGGGGGGACACTGAGCCCCCCTCGGGACCCCCCCGCGTCCCTCCGTGCCTGCGGGACCCCCACCCAAACTCTACTTGTTCTTCTTGAAGAAGCTGAAGCGTTTCTCCCTCTCCTTGGGCTCGCGGGCCCGGGGGGCTCCCTCGGCCGGGGGGGGCACCGGGGGGAGGCTCAGAGCCCTCGACATCCCCTTGGGGGGACCCCCGGGGACCCCCGAACCCTCCCGGAGCCCCCCCGGGCCCGGCGCGGCGCCGGCGGCGGCTTCGATCCCCCGGAGCCACAGGGCCATGTCGGCCTGGGGGGGGC
>NW_024528244.1:23724-24151 GCF_017590135.1 Pyrgilauda ruficollis
CCCCAATTCCCCCATTCCCCCCAATTTCCGTACCCCAGCCTGAAGACGTGTTTCCGTTTGCGGTAGGCCGTGGCGGGCTGGCAGCGCGCCCCGTGCAGGGGGGTGGGGGGCTCGCCGTGGTACGGGACCCCCGCGCCCGCCCCCCGCGCGTCCTTGAACACGCTCAGGGCCCCCCCCCGCAGCACGCAGTACAGGCTCTGCCAGGACCTGGGGGGGGGCACGGGGGGGTTTTGTGGACCCCCAACCCCCCAAAATCAGCCCCGGCTCTGCCAGGACCTGGGGGGGTCACGGGGGGGTTTTGGGGACCCCCAACCCCAGAATGAGCCCCGGCTCTGCCAGGAGCTGGGGGGGTCATAGGGAGGTTTAGGGGACCCCCACCCCCCATGGTGTCCCCAAGTGTCCCCCAGCTGTCCCCAGATGTCCCCCA
>NW_024528245.1:0-887 GCF_017590135.1 Pyrgilauda ruficollis
GTCTAAAAGCCTGAACCAGGCCTAAAAGTGGAACCAGGCCTAAAACCCTGAACCAACCCCAAAACCTGAACCAGGCCTAAAAACCTGAACCAGGCCTAAAAGCTGAACCAGGCCTAAAAACCTGACCAAGGCCTAAAAGCTGAACCAGGCCTAAAAACCTGAACCAGGCCTAAAACCCTGAACCAACCCCAAAACCTGAACCAGCCCTAAAAACCTGACCAAGGCCTAAAAACCTGACCAAGGCCTAAAAACCTGAACCAACCCCAAAAACTGAACCAGGCCTAAAAACCTGAACAAGGCCTAAAACCTGAACCAGGCCTAAAAACCTGAACAAGGCCTAAAAGCCTGAACCAGCCTCAAAAACTGAACCAGGCCTAAAAGTCTGACCAAGGCCTAAAACCCCGAACCAGGCCTAAAAGCAGAACCAGCCTCAAAAACCTGAGCCAGTCCCAGAAATGGAACTGAGCCTAAAAACCTGAACAGGCCCCAAAATTGGAACAAACTCCAAGACCTGAATCAACCCCAAAACCAGCCCCAAAACCTGAATCAGCCCCAAAATTGGAACAAACCCCAAGACCTGAATCAGCCCCAAAACCTGACCTGGCCCTAAAAACCAGCCCCAAAACCAGGACCAGCCCCAAAACCTGAATCAACCCCAAAAGCAGCCTCAAAACCCAGCCCCAAAACTGGAATTAGCCCCAAAAACCAGCCCCAAAATCAGGACCAGCCCCAAAACCTAAATCAACCCCAAAACCAGCCCCAAAAACCTGAATCAGCCCCAAAATCAGCCCCAAAAACCTGAATCAGCCCCAAAACCCCAGCCCCAAAATCAGGATCAGCCCCAAAAACCAGCCCCAAAATGTGAATCAACCCCCTAAAACCAACCC
>NW_024528246.1:0-481 GCF_017590135.1 Pyrgilauda ruficollis
TTTCCATGGAGAAATCCCAGATTTAGGTGCAGGGAGCAGGAATTCTGTGAGATTCCCAAACCACCGGAGCCAGGAGTTTCCCTGAGCCTTTCCCACTTTTCCCCAGGACGGGATCACCCCCAGTCCAGGTTTTTCATGGAAAAATCCCAGATTTAGGCAGAAGGAGCAGGAATTCCAGGAGATTCCCAAACCACCCCCGAGTCGCTCCTGCTTTTCCCCCTTCAGGGCTGCACCCACATCCAGGATTTCCATGGAGAAATCCCAGATTTAGGCACAAAGAGCAGCAATTCCATGAGATTCCCAAATCATCCCTGAGCCAGGAGTTTCCCCGAGCCATTCCCGCTTTTCCCCAGGACGGGATCACCCCCAGTCCAGGTTTTCCATGGAAAAATCCCAGATTTAGGCACAAAGAGCAGCAATTCCAGGAGATTCCCATCATCCCTGAGCTGGGAGCTTCCCTGAGCCGCTCCCGCTTTTCCCC
>NW_024528247.1:0-887 GCF_017590135.1 Pyrgilauda ruficollis
GGGATAAACCGGGACAGGGGGGATGAACCCGAGACTGAAGGGACAAACCGGGATAGGGGGGACAACGCAGGACAGGGGGACAACCCGGGACCGGGGGGACAAACAGGGACTGAGGGGATTAAACCGGGACAGGAGGACAAACCGGGACAGGGGGGACAAACCGGGACCGGGGACAAACCGGGATTGAAGGGATAAACCGGGACTGAGGGATAAAATGGGACCGAGGGGACAAACCCGGGATTGAGGGGACAAACCGGGACTGAGGGACAAACTTGAACCGAGGGGACAAACCGGGACTGAGGGACAAACCGGGATTGAAGGGATAAACCGAGACCAGGGGACAAACCGGGACCGAGGGATAAACCGGGACCAGGGGACAAACCGGGACCAGGGGACAAACCGGGACCGGGGATAAACCCGGGACTGAGGGGATAAACCCGGATTGAGAGGATAAACCGGGACTGAGGGGATAAACCCGGGATTGAGGGGACAAACCGGGACTGAGGGGACAAACAGGGACCGGGGATAAACCCGGGATTGAGGGGACAAACCGGGACTGAGGGGACAAACAGGGACCGGGGATAAACCCGGGACAGGGGGACAAACCGGGACGGTCCCGCCGTGACCCCGCTGCCGACATTTGCTCCCTTCCCGTTCCCGGAGCCGGCGGGGAGCTGGGGAGGGAGAACGGGGAGGAAAGAAGGAAAAACCCGGGTGAAAATTTCAGGGATTTGGGAAAAAAGCACGGAAAGGAATCAAGGAAAAAGCCTGGACAAAAATTTCGGGTGTCTCGGCTAAAAGGACCCTTTTTTACTTTGCCTTTTTTTTTTTCCCTTCTTTTTTTTTCTTTTCTTTTTTTTTAAAAAATTGATTTTTTTTTTTTTTTT
>NW_024528248.1:0-887 GCF_017590135.1 Pyrgilauda ruficollis
AAAAAAAAAACCCCAAACTGCAAGATTTTATTTGACTACTGATTTGTGTCAGTAGTCAGTGAGACATTCCAGCAGGTGGTTTGAATCACTGACCACTTCTCAGATGAGTAGGTCTTTTTGCTTGATTATGCACTAGCAAAAAGATCTGCTGTGTGTAATTGCAGGTATTGCTAGAATACTGTAGAAATAGAACATGGTCCTTATGTTTTGAGATTTCTCTCAAGATGCAGAATTATGCAGAAAATGTTAGAATTTAATTATCTTATCATCTTTCCACAGTATTTCTGATTTGAGTTACTCCTATCAGCAGTCTGAACTGAAGTACCTTTCATTAAAGCTGCATTTGTAATAAAAGCACTCATTCTTGTTCACTGTTATCATGTTATTAGAGAAAGATACATATTCACTTGAACAGAGGGGTTATCCATGGCTGAGCAATGGGAAAGTCATGATTTCTCTTTTTTCTGGGATGTAAATATGTCACCAAATACTCCCTCATGATCCTTTCTTCTGTTGGTTCCTTTCCAGGGGCCAGGTGACCTCTTCCACTGCATCGTTGTTTCAGACCATAAACAAATTATACTCTTGGGCATTTACATGGTTTCTAGCTTGAAAGTTGCCTTCTGAGCAAGAAGAGGGAGTATTGTTAACAACTTGCAAAAATTTCACAATACAACAAGAGCTTTCCAGCGCCTGACCACCCCATTCAGAGGATGAGGTGGTACATACTTTCTAGGAGTGGGAGGAAAAGGTTGGAGGAAAACTTGTGCAGTGCACTGAGCTCCTCAACCTGCTCTGAAATGATAAAAGCTCTGGAAGCAGGGTTTCATGGGTCCTAACTCTTTCAGTGGGCTGTGTGGGGGTGGAGAAAGCAACATTTTTTTTTT
>NW_024528249.1:0-887 GCF_017590135.1 Pyrgilauda ruficollis
GGGAAAATGAGGGAAAAAATGGGGAAATCCAGAAAACACCAGAAAAAGAAGGAAAAATTCCAGGAAAAGGAAAAAAACAATGGGAAAACCAGGTGGAAAAGCGGGAAAAAGAATGGGAAGAACAACCGGAAAAGAGGGGAAAAATTGGAAAAAACACCTGGAAAAGGGGGGAAAACAACTGGAAAAGCTCCAGGAAAAGCCAGGAGAAACGCGTGGAAAAGCGGGAAAAAGAATGGGGGAAACACCTGGAAAAAAGGGAAAAACAATGGGAACAACACCTGGAAAAACAGGAAAAACACTGGGAAAAAAAAAGTCAGAAAAAGGGGAAAAAAAACCAGGAAAAACACCAGGAAAAGGGGGGGAAACAATGGGAAAACACCAGAAAAAGAAGGAAAAACTGCAGGAAAAAAGGGTTGGGATCCCAAAATTCCCAAATTTCCGGGAATTCCGGAACGTTCCGCACACCTCGGCGATGGGGGGAAAACACTAGGAAAAACAATGGGAAAAACAGCCGGAAAAGGAAAAAAACCAGGAAACACACCAGGAAAAGGGGGGAAAAAACAGGAAAAACACCGGAAAAAGAAGGAAAAGCTGCAGGAAAAAAGGGTTTGGATCCCAAAATTCCCAAATTTCTGGGAATTCTGGAACGTTCCGCCCACCTCGGCAATGGGGGGAAAACACCGGGAAAAACAATGGGAAAAACAGCCGGAAAAGGAAAAAAACCAGGAAACACACCAGGAAAAGGGGGGAAAAAACAGGAAAAACACCGGAAAAAGAAGGAAAAGCTGCAGGAAAAAAGGGTTTGGATCCCAAAATTCCCAAATTTCTGGGAATTCTGGAACGTTCCGCCCACCTCGGCAATGGGGGGAAAACACCGGGAAAAACAA
>NW_024528250.1:0-887 GCF_017590135.1 Pyrgilauda ruficollis
CCCAAAACTGGAAGAAGATACTCACATGCCCTCATCAGTTCATACACCTTGGGAGGGCACCCCTCTGGCTGCTCCATCCGATAGCCCTTTTCCAGCAGATCATACACCTGAGAGAGGTCAATGCCTGGGTATGGTGACATCCCATAGGTAGCAATTTCCCATAACAGCACCCCAAAGGCTGTAAAAGGAGGAAAACAAAATTGCTGGTCAGAAGTCTGCCTTTGTGTTGTTCATTACTCTGTGGCCTGCATTGCAGCTTGAGGCAGCATTGTTTCGTTGCAGGTATTTCAGGCCAGTCTACGTGGAGATATCACATGCTAAAAATGTTATTGATTCATGAAGTTCTGGCCTGGCATGTGACTCTCTTCACAAGGGTTTCTGCCCAGGCCAAAAGCAAGTTGTTCTCTGGGCTGGCAGAGAAAAACCAAAATGAACAAGAAAAGGACAGTGAAGGTGAGTTTTCTTACCCCACACATCTGATTTGATTGAAAAGGTGTTGTAGGCCAGGCTCTCGGGAGCTGTCCATTTGATTGGGAACTTGGCCCCAGCATGGGCTGTGTAGGTATCACCAGTCATGAGTCGACTCAAGCCAAAGTCAGCCACCTTCACCACGTGGTTTTCTCCAACTAAGCAGTTCCGTGCTGCCAGGTCCCTGTACAAAGGAACAAGGACACCACTGCAGCAGGAGCAGGGCTTTTGAATGCAGTTTTGGGGCCCTGCTCCCTGGGTCAGGAAGCACTCTCTGTATGCAGCAGGCAGAAGCAAGGTGAGCTTTGTCTGAACAGTGTCAGAAACTGAGTGGACTTATTCTTAGGAGCAATGAGGTAAATCTGGATAAGGATTAACTTTTTAAATTCTATTAAGTTTTCAGTAATGGTGGCTGTTAC
>NW_024528251.1:0-887 GCF_017590135.1 Pyrgilauda ruficollis
CAAGCCCCGTCCAACCCGGCCTTGGACGCTTCCAGAGGAAAACCAGGATGCCTCTGAGGGGTGTGATGTGGCACTTGGGGACGTGGTCAAGGTCCCTTCCAACCCAAACCCATTCCATGATTCTATTCCTGGGCACGGCCTCTCTTTGTTCTGCCTGGAGCTTTTCAGGGAAGCTCCAAGTGAATTTCTCTGACTTTCAAACCTCGATTAAAAACGAGATGCCAACAACTCAAGCCCGCGAATTCCCGCTGTCTCCGTCACCATGGAAACGCGAGGCTGTTGTCTTTTAATATTTTTAAGTTATATAAAGGCTTGGAACAACTCTGATTAAACAAGAGGAGGAGTGGAAAAATTAAATCCACTTTTCCACCAAGGAAATGATGGGAATCTTGAAGGGCTCTCCCAACCCAAACCATTCAATGAATAAAATCCAATCCCATTTATTCCGCTCCCATTTATTCCACAGCCCAAATCTTGGAGTGCTGATGTTTTAATCCCATATTTTAATGCACTGCTCACTCTCCGTTCCCCCTGGCCTGTTGCAAATCCAACCTTAAGGAATGAAGCTGCAGAACAAGACTCCTCCATTTTTTTGGGATTTTTTTTTTCCCCATGTCGGTGAATTTGCTTTCCTGGCTCTCCTGATGTTCACACAAGCCTGAATATTTCTAAATTAATATAAAATCTTAATTTCTGTTTGCTTGGCTTCTCCAAAAGGTGTCCGTGCCCAGCTGGGAAATTGGGAAATGTTGTTGTTGTCCCACCTGGGAGCGGGAGCCGCAGGAATTCAGCCACAAAATCCTCTTGAGTAACAGTGGATTTCGGGAGTAGAAAATGTAATTTTAGTCCCGGAGAGCCTCTGCCTGAGTCCTCTCCTGGTTCTTGAG
>NW_024528252.1:0-872 GCF_017590135.1 Pyrgilauda ruficollis
GCACCCAGTATTCCATCTTGAGGCACAGATTTGTCTCTTCTGCAGCCAAAATTGCAACATTAAACATTATAATTGTAATCTCCTGGCCACAAGACCAGATTTTCCCCTTCTGCCTTGACCAGGGGTCAGCACTGATGTGCAACACTTCATCCAAAGTGTTTGGCAGCAGCTACTGCAGGCAAAAAAAATAAATTCCACGCTGCAGGATTTTCAGCCAGGACAGAAAAAAGAAAAAAAAAAAGGGAAAAAAAGGCCAAATGGGAAAAAAAAATATGCCAATATGTGAAAAAAAAAATAAGAAGGCTGATTTTAGATAATTAAGACTTCAGTCCTCTCATCTCTTTGGAAGAAAGCAAAAGAGTTTCCAAATATTTTCTTCTCTTTTCAAGCCTACTAAAAGCACTCACAATGTAAAATACACACGCACAACGGGTATTTAGGATATTTTTCAAATTAACATCTCGAAATTCAGAGGGAAAAGAGAGGGACAGAGAATCACAAAGCCTCTCTTTCCCACCCAACGGAGCTCAGTAAATCAAGCAGCTTTCCCGAGAGCCAGGGAATGTGTGCTCCCCATGGATAGCAGGGGCTGGCTCCCCCCGGGTGGTCACCACGGGCAGGCACTCGCCTCCCTCTCCCATATGGCACAGCAGCCCCAGCCAGCTCAGGTAGCAGAAGGCACTCCAAGAATCCAGCCTGACTTTCCAGCACATGAAGCATGGAAGGGTCGAGCTGTGCCTCATCTGTGTCCCTACAAAACCAGAAGCACTGGCATCTGCAATCCAGAGCATCATTTGGCACAGTGCAGGATTTTAAAGTAATTTTCAGGTTTTTTATGCTGTTGGTTTGGGTTTTTGGTTGTTTTTTTTTTT
>NW_024528253.1:0-887 GCF_017590135.1 Pyrgilauda ruficollis
TGGATGTTGGCTGAGCAAACAAACTAAAACCACATCCTCTGCCATTAGTGATATGTTAACCAATGTTGATAGTGTTAGACGCACTACCCTTCAAAATAGAGCAGCAATTGACTTTCTTTTACTGGCACAAAGGCATGGTTGTGAGGAATTTGAAGGACTGTGTTGTATGAACCTGTCCAATCATTTGGAATCCATTCACAAAAGCATACAAAAACGGAAAGATTTGACAGCCCAAATTAAAGAGGATGGTAGAACCTAGTTGGATGATCTCTTCCAAGGATGGAGCTTTACACCTTGGCTAAGGCAACTTTGCAAGATAGGTCTCTATATATTGGGTGTTTTAGTAATGATATTGATAGTAATCCCCTGCATACTTCAGTGTGTGCAACAAATGATGAACAAAACAGTCAGAAAAGTTTTTGTCATGCAAGAGAAAGAAATAAGAAGTAGAAGCACAGAGAGTATTCGAAATCTCATGGAAATGATAGATGAAGGTATAGAAATGAAAGAGGGTTTTGAGTTAAGACCCTGAAATCAACAAGAGTTTTTTGAACAATGACTCATAACTATTGTCAGACGTGATTCATATCTTTTCACTGACTGGGCCTTCACAGCATTAAGTTGCTGTACTGTAACACAGCAATAATTAGTGTCTGCAAGAATAGACCTCAAGCAAATAGTAAGCAAAAATGTTATAGTAAGGCTATGAAATGCAAATAATAGACGACACAATTTTGAGAGTTTCTTTTTAAGTTAACAGAGAGGGGGAATTGTGGGAATCCATAGGATTAGAGGATTTAGGAAAGTTGGGAAAAAGCAAGGCCTCAGAGACAGTAAAGATAGTAAAATGCTAAAGCAGCAAAGATATATTGGCAGTAGCGAAGACA
>NW_024528254.1:0-886 GCF_017590135.1 Pyrgilauda ruficollis
GAGTCCTGGATGGGTTGGATTTTCCTGTGTATTTCTTGTGTAGAAACACAGTTGTTCCAGGTCCCTTAATTTCCAAGGTGTAGCTGGGAGATGGTGTCCTGACCTTGGTGTCAGATGAGAACTGAGCATGGCACTGGGAAGTGAGGGTACTCTCAGTTATCCTGGAGAACTGCTTCAGACAGGATGAGGAAACAAATCAAGCTTTGCCGTCCACTCTTTTAAGTTGACAACTTTTTAAAAACAGTCTAGCATATTCCTTAAGAACCTCTTGGAATATTTTTGGATCATGCACTTTTCATGGCTTATAAAGCCTTCAGATCAAATGATTACTGAGTTTGCTTCTGAATCAAATGTCATAGAAATCTTAAAGCAGCTCTTAAGAAAACCATCCCATGATTGGGAAGCTTCACAGCTGTGAGGGTAGCATTCAGGTGTGTTCCTGTTTCAGCTCACCATATTAGCCTTACATGTACAATCCACATAAACTCCAGAGACAGATCCAAATAAAAGAAGCAGGAAAGGTAACAGGGTAGCTTCCACTGAAGTTTTAGGCAACCATTTAAGTGCTATTAAGTCCCATAGACCCATTGCTCTTGATGGGAACTCCAGAGCAATGGGGCCTCTCCCTGGGGTGCTTCCCATGGGTGCAGTCCTTGGCAGCAGGTCCATGGTGGGGCCCTGCACAGCAGGCCAGCCTTATGTCCTTAGTAGTGAGGGTGGAGGATCAGTCTTACTTTGCCTCCCTCTGCAGTTTATATATTCTGTTTCAGCTTTTAAAGACTTACAGAAACAGTTCAGAATCACTGTGAAAAGAACTTTCCTTAGGAGATAGCCTGACTCATCACTATTCTCAGAATTCACAGAACGACCAGGTTGGAAGAGACCT
>NW_024528255.1:0-27752 GCF_017590135.1 Pyrgilauda ruficollis
CCTGGTGGGATGAGTCCTGTGACTGGACTGCCCTGTTGGACAGTTCCAGGTTCTTCAGGAGGAATAGGTAGGGAAGGTGAGGCAGGGGGTGGCACTCTATGTAATAGGAGGATTAGAATGTATGGAGCTCACAGTTGGCAATGGCACAGTTGAGAGCCTTTGGGTAAGAATCAAGGGATGAAAAAGTAAAGCAGATGTCATCATGGGAGTCTAGACCTCCTAGCCAGGACAATGACACAGATGAATTATTCTTTGAGCAACTAAGGGACACTTCCAAGTAAACTGCCCTTGTCCTTATGGGTACTTCAACTTGACGGAAATTAACTGGGAGCATCACACAACCCAGGCCAGAAGATTTCTTAAAAACCTGGATGACAACTTCATGGAACAGGTCCTAAGGAAGCCACCTTGGAAAGATGCCCTCCTTGACCTACTGCTTGTCAACAGAGTGGATCTTGTGAGTGAAGTGGTGATTGGCAGCCACCTTGGCCACAGCAATCACAAAGCAATTGAGTTTAAAATCTCTAGTGACAAGAGGAAAAGTACCAGCAAAACCTCAACCCTGGACACAAGGAGAGCAGACCTCAGGCTGCTCAGGAAACTCGTGAGTAAGGTCCCCTGGGAAAATGTTTTTACAGGTGCTGGGGTGTTGCCACATTTCTCTTCACAGAGAAAAGCAAGGCACAATTCTTCCCAAGGATTTCTGAGATTCACATTCTCTGAACCTCAGAGAAAGGAAAAACACAATTCTTATTTGCTATGCCTGTGTTGTGCCAAAGTAGAATGCAATATGGAGATTGTTTATCCAAAGGGATGGTGTTTTGTTTCCTTGGCCTATGAGGTCCAAGAGAGTGTGTGTCGGGACTATCGGCTGACAGTCACGAGAGTCATGAGATTCTGTGCAGAGTGGTGCAATTGTGAGCAGAGATGAGTGCTTGGCAGATTCAGTTTAGATGTAATATAGTGTAATATAGTATAGAATAACATAGTATAATAAAGTAATTAATTAGCCTTCTGATAGCAATGGAGTCCTCCTCATCATTTCTCCTTCGTTGGGGTCTTCCCAGCACAGTAATACTGGGGTCCATCAGTGCTCGTCACTTTTTAAACATCACATCCTAAGGGCAAAGGAGCAGGTAATTCCCAAATGTTGGAAGTCAAGCAGACAATGCAGAAGGCCGGCTTGCCTGAACAGGAATCTTCTCTTGTAAATAAGACAAAAGAGGAGCATGTATGGCCAGTGGAAGCAAGGTCAGCTAACATGGGAAGAATACAGAGATGCTGCTCATTTGGACTGGAAGGGACCTTTAAAGATCATCTAGTCCAACCCCCCCTGAAATGAACAGGGACATCTGTTGGGAAGGATGAAAGTTTGACAAGAAAGTCTCACAGATATGGCCAGAATCTTGGATGTAATAAACTGCATTTTGAAGAGCCGCCTGGAGTCCCGCATCTCTCATTTAGGCTCTTACAGACATCCTTAACTAGATCAGGTTGCTCAGAGCCTCATCCAATCAAACCTTGAATGTTTCCAGGGATGGGGAAATATTTGAATCTACCCTCTTTTAGTTTAAAACCATTACCCCTTGTCCTATTGAAAAAGGCCCTGCTAAAAAGGCTTTCTCAGTCTTTCTTATAAGCCCCCCCTTGAAAGACCACAATAAGGTCTCCCCAGAGCCCAGCCTAAACAACCCCAACTGTTTCAGCCTTTCCTAATAGGAGAGATGCTCCAGCCCTCTGATCACTTTTGTGGCCCTCCTCTGGACCCACTCTAAGAGGTCCATGTCTTGTACTGAGGACTCCAGAACTGGATGCAGCACTGCAAGTGGGGCCTCACCAGAGCAGAGAGGCAGAATCACCTCCCTTGACCTGCTGGCCACACTGCTTTGGATGCAGCCCAGGACATGGCTAGTTTCTGGGCTGCAAATTCACACTGTCAGCTCATGTCCAACCTCTCATCCACCAGCACCCCCAAGTCCTTCTCGGCAGGGCTGCTCTCGATCTGTTCATCCTCCAGCCTGGATTGATACCAGGGGTTGCCTGGCCTTGGCCTTGCACTTGGCCTTGTTGAACCTCATGAGGTTGTTATATGACTACTTCTCGAGCTTGTCCAGGTCCCTCTGGATGGAATCCAATCCCTCAGGCATGTCAACCACACCACATGTCCATGTCCATCTTGTATTAGGGAGCCCAGAACTGGACACGAGATCACACCTGAAGTCCCAAATGCTGGTGCATTGGGTTTACATGGCCAGGTTTTGGTATCAGGGGGCTACAGGGGTGGCTTGTGTGAAGATGCCGGAAGCTTCCATTATTTTCAACAGAGCCAATGCCAGCCAGCTCCAAGATGGACCTGGCCATGGCCAAGCCAATTTGAGATGGTAGTAATGCCTCTGTGATAATATATTTAAGAAGAAAAAAAAGAAAAAGTTATTGCACAGGATTGCGACCAGAGAAGAGCGGATTGAGAATATGTGAGAGGAACAACCAAGGTCGGTGGAAAAGGAGGGGGAGGAGGTGCTCCAGGCACCGGAGCTGATTCCCCTGCAGCCCATGGTGAAAACCATGATGAAGCAGCCGTGTGTCCCTGCAGCCCATGGAGATCCATGGGGATGCAGAGTTACATCTGCCACCTCTGGAGGAGACCCATGCTGGAGCAGGTGAATGCCTGAGAAGAGGCTATGAACCTGTGGTAGGCCTGTGCTGGAGCAGAGTCCTGGCAGGGACCTGCAGACCCATGGAGAGAGGAGCCCACACTGGAGCAGGTTTCCTGGTAGGACTTGGGACCACATGGGGCACTGGAGCAGGCTGTGCCTGAAGGACTGCCTCCCATGAAAAGGGACCCATGCTGGAGCAGTTCTTCATGAAGAACTGTAGCCCATGGGAAAGACTCATGTTGGAGAAGTTTGTGGAGGACTGTCTCCCATGGAAAAGACCCTAAGCTGGAGAAGGGGAAGGGCTCCTTTCCCTGAAGAGGAAGCAGCAACAGAAACCACCTCTGATGAACTGACTGTAACACCCAGTCCCTGCCTCCCTGTGCCACTGGGGTAGGGGAGGAAGGAGGTAGAGCCTGGGAAGGAGAGAGGTGGAGGGAAGGTGTTTTTAAGATTTATTTCTCATTAGCCTGCTCTGGTTTTGACTGGTAATAAATTCAGTAATTTCCCCAAGTGAAGTTTGTTTTGCCCATGATGGTAATTGGTGAGTGATCTCTCCCTATCCTTATCTCAACTCATGAACATTTTGTTGTATTTTCTTTCTCCTGCCCAACTGAGGGGAGTGATAGAATGGCTTTGGTGGATGCCTGACATTCAGCCAGGGTCAAAGCACCACAGCTTAACAGAAGTAAACCATCTCTTCCCTCAAGCAGCTACTACACTCTTGCTGAAAAAGCCCAGTATTTGCTAGACCTTTACTAGAAGGGCATACTGTTGCCTCATATTCAGTTTATCCTCCAGGACCCTCATGTCCTTTTCTGCAAAGCTGCTTTCTAGCTAGTTGGTGCTCAGCCTGAACTGGTGTGGGGCTGTCCTAGGGTGACTTTATGATGCTTATATCCCCAATTGTCTGTTCTGTTTATGCTGGATATTAAGTTCTGCACCTTTAAGACTGGTTCTGAGAACAAAAGGGAGGGAAAAGCGCAGAGTTTGTTTTCAGAAACTGCACTCACTCCTCCACGTTCCTTCTCCTGGACTGTGTTGTCTGCAGCACAGACAGACAGCAGGAGAGAGCTCTCGTTTACTTTTAGTTAGTTTTTAGCTAGCTGAGGCAGAGAAGTTCCCCGGACTGTGACTTTTCTTTTTCTTGGAACTGTTCAACCCTACTCTGGGCTGAAAACCCGGAAAAACACCGGGAGCTCACACCTGTGGCCCACCCGGGCCCGGGACGCTGCATTCCAGAGCCGGAGAGACTAAGAGACTGAGCAAGCCAAGCAACCCCTCACGAAAAGGACTTTCTGAATTTGCCATCTCTTCAGAACAGTGAGAGGTTTTATTGTTTAATATTATTAAATTTTTATGCTTGTGAATACGTTGCTTGATAAATAAACAGTTTTTTACACTTTTCTCCAAGGAAATCTTTTCCCAAACCTGTTGGGGGAGGGGCCACTTAAATTTGCTTTCTAGAGAGACCCCATTTGGCGGTTTCCTTCCAAATTTGCCCTAAACCAGGACAAATACACTTATCGGTGCCCAACACATGGCCTGAGAAAGTGGAAAAAACCTGTACTGATTGCATTTTGGTTGTACTTACTCTGTATTGGGATAAAGCAGTCAGTAGCCATGTTGCTTGAATTCCTCATGTCTCTCTGGCTGGAGTCTTTCATGTGTCTCTGGTCACTAGTCTTTTTTGAGGTTTTAATACCTTTCTGGTACCGTTCTTATTTTCTTATCTGGAGATAGCGCCAGTATTGTCTCTAACATGTTGCTTTTACAGTAGAGGGGCACGGATTAGAATAGCTATTGTGCTGGGCTCGGTGATAATGATTTATAGGGAGTTTACAAAGGTACTGGGGTTTGTTCCAGATATGTATGGTTTATGGTTTCTTTGTCCTACCCTGCATCCCAGTTCTAGTAGCATGTTTTGGGGGTTTATTAGTAATTGCACCCAGTTTGTTAGAGTAGGAGCAGGGGATAAGGCTTTTCAGTCTTTCCTTTCCTTCTTTGAATGTTATGTCACTTTTTAAGAATGTTCCATTTCCCCTGAATGTTAGAGACCACCTTCCTTGTATTTAATCTGGTAGGCTTCCTCTATATGGTTTGCAGTGAGGGCTGAGATTTCCAGAGGGGCTGATGAGACCCCGGACCCAGGAATAGACCTAGGTGTGGAAAATCCTAAGTGGTATGAAGAATGGGAGAGAATGGGTGTGGATATTCTCAGTTCAGTTGAAGAAAGAACAGTGAAAATTTCTCCCAGGCTGAGCCTGGGAATCGTAGACGAAAGAATTCAAACAATTATTATCTCTCTTTCTGTAACCATTGTTTATAGTTATGGTTCTCCACAGCATGCTATTCATGGTCACCAATAATGTGAGATGTTTCTACTTTGAAACCAATCAGGTCCCACTTAGCGAGTGAGACTATAAAGCTTGCAACTTCTTGCTAATAAAGATTATTCTTGAACCTTCTGATCCACCTGAAGACTGGAGTCTTTCTTTCCGTCCCTGACTCAACAGCGTCAAATGGGCTGAACCCTGAAGGAATTTCCTGATCCCCCAGCTTGGGAATTTTCACGTGAACAAATTCAGAACCCAGATGAGTTGGGGAAATATCTGGAAGAGAACTGCCATGATTACACTAAGGAGAAAAAGATCATTGAAATAAGCTGGGCCCTAGCATATGCTTATCGCACACTGCTAGATACTGTAGGGCAGCAGACAGAGGCAGGGAGGCAGGGAGATAAATCAGCAGCTACCCCAGTCACTCAGGCTGCAGCAAACACCGCTTTTACTCAGGTTGTAGCTAAACCAGACTGTAGCAGCATGGGGGTTAGATAGCGGTTGCTGCTACCTATTTCCCAATAAGCATCTCCTGTGGAAAAGCTGCTTGGGTAAGCATTCAGGCAAGGCAGTCAAGTCCACACACACCACACTCACCATGGCAAGCTCAGCGAAGAGAGGCAGAAGGGCCTTTTGTATGATCAGTTCCAGCGAAAGTTTATTGCATCCACCACACCAAAGGGAAACCAGGGACAAAAGGCAAACCATGTGCTCTCCACGAGGTTTAAGTAGGGGCAGGTACAGGGGCAGTACCAAGGGGCAGGGCAAAGAGCTTTTGGGGAAGAAAGGGCTGGCCACCAGGGGTACTACAACCAATGAGGAAACAGGGAAAGGAGAAACCAGGGGAAGTTAGGACATATGGGGAAAGGAACTGGAATGGATCAGTATTGTGCAAGACTCCATGGGGAAGTCTTTTCTGTCCACCCAGGTGGGGAAAGACTCTATGGTAAGTCTCTCCAGGGGAGGGCTCTGGGGAACTCCATGAGGGGGAAACATTCAGAAGATTCCACACCAGACAGTGAACCTAAACCAGCAGCTAAGCCAGACAGTGAGCCTAAGCCACTGGCAGTCGCTACCACAGGAAACAAGCACACAACCAAAACCGATTGACCAGTGGACGATGATGATCCAGGGGAAGGACCCTCAAGGCCAGCTCCTGACACAAAATCAGAAGTCACTACTGAGTCCTTTTCCCTGAAGGACCTTCGTGGCCAAAGAAAAGATTACACTCGATGACCTGATGAATCCATAATTAGTTGGTTAATCTGTCTTTGGGATGCTGCAGGCAAGGCTACAATTCTGGATGGTACTGAAGCAAGGCATTTGGGATCCCTGTCACATGATCTGATTATCCACCAAGGAATGATATGGGGGGCTAACCCTCACAGTCTGTGGGCACAGATACTGGGAAGTGTGGCACAAAGATATTTGTGTGCAGACGATCTCTATATGCAGCAAACTCAGTGGAAGACCATAGAACAAGGAATTCAATGCTTGAGGGAAATGGCAGTGGCAGAGATTGTCTTCTCGGAAAGGAACTGGAATGGATCAGTATTGTGCAAGACTCCATGGGGAAGTCTTTTCTGTCCACCCAGGTGGGGAAAGACTCTATGGTAAGTCTCTCCAGGGGAGGGCTCTGGGGAACTCCATGAGGGGGAAACATTCAGAAGATTCCACACCAGACAGTGAACCTAAACCAGCAGCTAAGCCAGACAGTGAGCCTAAGCCACTGGCAGTCGCTACCACAGGAAACAAGCACACAACCAAAACCGATTGACCAGTGGACGATGATGATCCAGGGGAAGGACCCTCAAGGCCAGCTCCTGACACAAAATCAGAAGTCACTACTGAGTCCTTTTCCCTGAAGGACCTTCGTGGCCAAAGAAAAGATTACACTCGATGACCTGATGAATCCATAATTAGTTGGTTAATCTGTCTTTGGGATGCTGCAGGCAAGGCTACAATTCTGGATGGTACTGAAGCAAGGCATTTGGGATCCCTGTCACATGATCTGATTATCCACCAAGGAATGATATGGGGGGCTAACCCTCACAGTCTGTGGGCACAGATACTGGGAAGTGTGGCACAAAGATATTTGTGTGCAGACGATCTCTATATGCAGCAAACTCAGTGGAAGACCATAGAACAAGGAATTCAATGCTTGAGGGAAATGGCAGTGGCAGAGATTGTCTTCTCGAATGACATAACAACTAGGAATCCAGACTTGGTACCAAGGAAATCTTTTCCCGAACCAGTTGGGGGAGGGATCACTTGAATTTGCTTTCTAGAGGGATCCCATTTTGAGGTTTCCTTCCAAATTTGCCCTAAACCAGGACACCTCCCCAGGTGTAGGATTTGGCATTTGTCCTTCTTGAACTGCATGAGGTGCCTACCAGACCATTTCTCCAGCCTACTGAGGTCCTTCTGAATAACAGCCCAGCCTTACAACATATTGACTACTTCCCACTATTTGGTATTATCTGCAAACTTGTAGAGAGGGGGCAAAGTTGTGTTATCCAGTTGTTCATAGACATTAAACAGAATTGGCCCCAGTATCCATCTCTAAGAAATACCAGTAGTAATTGGCCACCAGTTGGGCTTTGCATTGCTGATCACAACCCTCCAAGTCTAGCAGTCTGTCCTAGTTACAAGACTAGGAGGCAGAGTCCAAATTGTGTATTCTACGCCCCCTCTACATCATCTTTAGCAGACCGTCTCTTTAAGATCTGCAGCTGAACCAGAAGGACAGCCCAAGCCACTAGCAGTTGCCCCCATTCAAAGAGGAAATCCAAGACCAAATCAGTTCACATAGTGAGTGACAAAGGGGAGGAAGAACCTTCACAACCAGTGGAAGATACAATCATTCAATCCATGTCCCTGCACGAGCTGCATAAAGAGTTCACCTGTCAGACAGATGAATCCATATTGACCTGGCTGCTCCGAATCTGGGATTCCACAGCCAATTATACAAACTTAGATGGTGATGAAACCAGACAACTAGGATCCCTGTCCTGGGATGTGATTATTGACCAGAGGATTGGAAAAAAGCAAGAAAATCTCAGCCTCTGGAGGCAACTCCTGTCAAATGAGGGAAATATACCTTTGCAGAGAAGACCTCTATGTGCAGCAAGGCCAGTGAAGCACTATGGGGCAAGGTATCCAGTGCCCAAGAGAAATAGCTGTGATGGAGATAATTTTTTTAGATGATGCGCAATTGCCTAAAAGTCTGGACTGCGTGCAGTGTACATCACAGATGTGGCAGAAATTTGTACAGCTCAGGCCAAAGATATAATCCCACTACTTAGCATCGCTGCAATGGAAGGAGGGAGAAAACAGACTAAGTGCTTTGGCTATCAAACTCTGGATATATGAAGACACTATTGCCACCCCATTACAGGCCCATGTCCCAGCCGTGGAAACAGAACTGGCCAAGCATGTCCAGAACTGGGAAGAGAAAATTTAAGAGGGCCACCAGAAACTCAGAGAGGAATTTAAGGAATAAACTTTCCATGTCTCACCAATACAGACCAGAGTCTGCTATTAGGAACAGGCACCCTCAGGCCAGGGAGAGAGGTAATCTGTGGTTTTATCTGCATGAACATGGAGAAGACACAAGGAGATGGGATGGAAAACCCACCTCTGCCCTAGCAGCAAGGGTACATGAGTTGAAAGGAGGAACAAGTACCACAGGAAACTCATCAAGGATAAATGCTGCTCCAGTCTCTCATGGACATGCTCCTAGGCAGAAGAGAAGGGATGATGTCATGTCTGATCCTCTGGAAGGGACCTCTAGGTCATATTTACAGGGAAGGAGCAATGAGTACCATAACTAGAACTAGAGGGGCCTTGTCTCTCACCAGGTAGAGGAAAGTGACAATTGGATATATTGGACTGTGTGGATCCGATGGCCTGGCACATCAGACCCACAAGTGTATAAGGCTCTAGTTAACACCAGCACACAATGTACCCTGATGCCATCAAGATATGTAGGGACAGAATTTATCTCCATCTCTGGGGTGACAGGGGATTCCAACAGCTGACTGTACTGGAAGCTGAAGTGAGCTTGACTGGGAAAGAGTGGCAAAACCACCCCGTTGTGACTGATCCAGAGACTCTATGCATCCTTGGCATAGATTACTTCACAATCAGGTATTTCAAAGACCCAAAAAGGTACTGTTGGGCTTTTGGGACAACTGCTGTGCAGACAGAAGAAACCAGACCTTGCCTGGTCTCTAAGAAGACCTTTCTGCTGTGGGACTGCTGAAGATTGAAGAACAACAGGTTCCAATTGCTACTGCAACAGTGCATCATCAGCAATACTGCACCAACTGAGATTCCGTAATTCCTATCCATAAGATGATTTGTGACCTGGAGAGCCAGGAAGTGGTCAGCAAGACTCACTTGACCTTTAATAGTCCTATATGTCCAGTGTCTAAGTCCAATGGAGACTGACAGTAGGCTACTGTGGCCTGAACAAAGTCACACCACCACTAAGTGCTGCTGTGCTGGACATGCTCAAACTTCAGTATGAGCTCGAGTCCAAGGCAGCAAAGTGGTGCCACCATCTATCAGCGCTCGTCCTCACATGGGACACCAATTGTTGGCATCAGTGCTTGGCACCAATTGACGGTGCATGGAAACTGACTGTCACTGCCAGTTTATTATCCTTCTGTAAAACTTCCATACCTTCTCTCTGTGAGTTCCCACAGGCAGCTCCTCGCAACACTAACTCCTTCTCTCTTCCTTCTGCACAACCGCCTAACCTTTTCTGTCCCTCACATGACTGCCTGACGCTTCCTCTCCTCACAGCACAACCAGCAAACTCCAACTCCACTCTCAACTAGCTAACCCACTCTTTTACAACACCCATCCTTATTGGACATAGCTGTGACCTATTAAGGGCAAGGCTGCTCCCACTCTTTGGTAATTAGTACAGCTGCAAGTCATCAGGGGTGAGATTGCCTTCAGCACTATCTCTATTCTTTTACAATCCATTCTCCCACAACCGTCGATATTGCTAATGCATTTTTCTCCATTCCTTTAACAGCAGAGTACAGGCCACAGTTTGCTTTCATCTGGAGGGGCATGCCGTACACCTGGAATCGACTGCCCCAGATATAGAAACACAGTCCCACTATTTGCCACGGACTAATCTAGGCTGCACTGGAAAAGGGTGAGGCTCCAGAACACTTGCAGTACATTGATGATGACATCATATGGGGGAACACAGCAGAGGAAGTTTTGGAGAAAAGTACGACTATAAGCCCTCTCTATCCTGTGACATGGAAGAAAAATTATTTCAAATGGGGCCCTGAACAACAACAGCCTTTTGAACAAATTAAACAGGAGATTACTCATGCAATAGCCCTTGGACCAGTCAGGACAGGACAGGATGTGAAGAACATGCTCTACACTGCAGCTGGGGAGAATGGTCCTTCCTGGAGCCTCTGGCAGAAAGTATCAGAGGAGAATCAAGGACAACCCCTGAGGTTCTGGAGTCAGGGATACAAAGGATCCAAGGCCTGTTACACCCCAACTGCATTTAGTGAATGCCACCAAGTTAGTTAGCACTAGAGGCTCTACCAGTTGAGCTGGCTCTGCCCAATCAGAACCCCTGCATACAGCAGATGCAGATAAAGTCCCCATGGTATAAGAAATATGTTAGGAAAGAGTTTGGATTAGTCCTGCCTCAAGCAAAGGCAAACCCATCTGTGCGATTCTTTTTGCTTAAGGACCAGGCTGCACTTGGTGGGTAATGAAGAAGGAGGGGAAAACACAATGTGTGCCTCAAAGGGATTTGATTTTGTGTGAGAACCCTCTGTAATATTGAATTGCCTATATAATATTGGTTGTTGAACGATACTGTCTTGGGGTGACTTTATGATACTGTATCCCCTATCGTCTGCTTTATGAGTATCAGAGGAGAATCAAGGACAACCCCTGAGGTTCTGGAGTCAGGGATACAAAGGATCCAAGGTCTGTTACACCCCAACTGCATTTAGTGAATGCCACCAAGTTAGTTAGCACTAGAGGCTCTACCAGTTGAGCTGGCTCTGCCCAATCAGAACCCCTGCATACAGCAGATGCAGATAAAGTCCCCATGGTATAAGAAATATGTTAGGAAAGAGTTTGGATTAGTCCTGCCTCAAGCAAAGGCAAACCCATCTGTGCGATTCTTTTTGCTTAAGGACCAGGCTGCACTTGGTGGGTAATGAAGAAGGAGGGGAAAACACAATGTGTGCCTCAAAGGGATTTGATTTTGTGTGAGAACCCTCTGTAATATTGAATTGCCTATATAATATTGGTTGTTGAACGATACTGTCTTGGGGTGACTTTATGATACTGTATCCCCTATCGTCTGCTTTATGCCCAGACATGGGTCCTGTAACTTTAAGCTAGGTTTGGGAGAGGAGGAGAAGCTGGGGGAATTCTTTCTGCAGTTTGTGTTCAAACACACATTGTCCCCCATTCTTTCTCAGCAGAGAGAGGGAGAGTTAATTGCTTTGCTTTTAGCTAGCTTCTTTTTTTGTTAGCTAAGGCAAAAAGTTTTCCCAAGACTGCATACAGCTTTGCCATTGACTTCTGTGGCTCCTTCCAGAACTGTTCAGCTTTGCTCTGGTCTGAAAACAGACCATAGCCGGGAGCCGACTGGGAGGCCCGGGGATGCCGCATCCTGACTCCGGATCTCGGGAGGAGCCGAGACAGACCTACAGGAAGACCTCTGAATCCACCAGTTTTCTGTGCAGCAAGAAGGTTTTAATCTTTAACATTATTATTTTTTCCCATGCCTGCATGCACTGTGTGTGTGTGTGTGTGTGTTAAATAAACAGTTTTTTTAACTTTCCTCCAATAAATTCCTTTTGTATCAGTAGTGGGGGAGGGAGTGCCAAAACCTGCCTTCTTTAGAGGAGATGTTCATTTCAGGACAACTCCTCCTAATACCATAAACATCAGTCAAGGACAAAATGAATTCTACCCAAATATTGAGGGATGGTCAGTGACTACTGAAATAATACCTGCTCTTGTGTATATATATTATATATATATATATATAATATAGTTTAAAAGGTATTAATTTGAGCATGACACAGATGGTATAGACTAAGGGGTGGAATATGTTCTAGTTACAGGGATAGGAGGCAGAATCCAAAATGTGTACTCTGTACCCCCTTACATCATCTTAATTGACTAGCTCTAAGACCCACAGACAGAAACAGAAGGTCGGCCATTTTTGCTGCTGCACAGGCAGGAGAGGGCATGTGGGACAGGGGGTTAGGACCACATGGCTGACAGGCACCAGGAGAGGAATAGCCTGTTGTGCACCACCACTGCCAGGGCCACCACAGCTGTCATTGGGGGCTGCTTGCAGCTTTTGCTATCCACTGCCATGTGGGAACCTATTTTATTTCCTTGATAGGAGACACCAGATCATCCAGGTGACCCCCCAGGTGGAAAAAGAGAGATATGCCTCATGGCGGGAGACTTTTAAACCCGGGGTAACGGTGGGCGGAGGAAGAGGACCACAGCCAATGGGATACAAGTGAGGAGGGGTGAGGGGAGGAGTAAACCTGGGACAAACCATCACCACCGGGGCTTTTGGGGGAGGGAAAGACCATGTGATATAAGAGGGAAATCCCATGAGGATACAAACATACTATTTTGTCCAATAATACAGAACCCAGTGTAAAACAACTAAATCAACTATTTAGTGTAATACAACAGGAACCCACATCAACATCTTTGCAGAGTAAATCCTGGCACTTTTGTTTTTGCCCCGGCAGCGGGGGGGCGGCAGGTGTCATTTTGCCTTTGCTGGTTCTGTAGGTAAACCATTTTCTTCTGTATTGATGTGTTGTTTGCAAGTTTCACCTAAGTAAAATTGTGACTTCTGTTTTAAACTTCTCACAGTCTTGTTTTCTTTTGTTTTCCCTCCACTGTCATGGGGGAGGGAAGGAGGGTGTCAAGCAGTTTGTTGGGTTTTGGGGGTTTTGTTTAAACCATTACACAGTCCAGCTAGTTTTCCACCCACCTTATCATCCACCTCACCAAATTTGTGAGGTATGCAGACCATGTCAAGTGTTTCTAAAGTCAACATATACCATTTTTCCCCTTGTCCACACAGCCAGTCATGCAGGGAGGGCGATCAGGCACAACTTATCCTTGATAAACCTGTGCTGGCTGCTCGCAATCACCTTTGTGCACTTTATATTCTTAGACATGACTTCCAGGAAGATTTGTTCCTTAACTTTTCCAAGGACTGAAGCAAGGCTAACCAGCCTGTAGTTTCCCAGATCCTACTTCTTGAAAATTGAAATAATGTTTGGTTTTTTTCCTCCCCAAGTCATCCACCAATCACCATGGCCTTTCAGAGAAGACTGAGTGGGCTCACAATAACATGAGCCAATTTCCTCAGCACCCTCAGGGGCATCTCATCTGGTCCCACAGACTTGTAACTCTGCAATTGGCTTAAGTGGTGCCTAACTTAATCCTTGTCTACTGTGGGCAATATTTCACTCCTGCAGACTGTCACTAGGCTCTGGTACCTGAGAGGCCAGAAGGCAGATCTTACCAGTGAAAACTAAGAGTGCTGGTTTCAGCTGGAAAACAGTCCGTTTTCTTCTTAGTAGCTAGTACAGTGCTGGGTTTTGGATTCAGTATGAGAATAATGTTGATAACACACAGATATTTTGGCTGTTGCCCAGCAGTGCTCACCCTGAGTCAAGGACTTTGCAGGGTCTCATGCTCTGCCAGTGAGCAGGGGCACAAAAAGCTGGGAGGGAGCACAGCCAAGACAGATGACCTGAACTGGCCAAAGGGATATTCCATAACATAGAGCTGGGAGTGACTGCTGGAGGACTGGCTGGGCATTGGTCAGCAGGTGGTAGGCAAAGGTATTGTGCATCATTTGTGTTTCTTGGATTTTATTCCCCCCCCCCTCCTTTTCATTACAGTTAATTATTATATTTTATTTCAATTATTAACCTGCTCTAATCTCAACCCACAAGTTTTACCTTTTTTTACCCCCAGTTCTCCTCCCCATCCCACTACAGGGGGAGAGTGAGCAAGCTGCTGTGTGGTACTTAGTTACCAGCTGGAGTTCCCCTTTCTCTTAATTTAAGGCTAATCTTATAGAACACTGATGATTCTTCACAGAATCACACAATATTCTAAGTTGGAAGGGACCCACAGGGATTATCAAGTCCAACTCTCAAGTGAATGGCCCATAATTAAACCGTGACACTAAGGCAAAGTGGCATCTAGTACCCAATTACCTCAGCCTTTTACATGTTCATTGAGAAGAAAACCAGGCCTTTTGCTGCCCATGTAACCCTTCCTGCTGTCCTCCACATCCCCCTCCAGTTGCAACTCCAGCTGATCTCAGGCTTTCCTAACTCCATCCCTGCATGCTCAGACAGTGTTCTGGGCTCCCCACATCTCTATAAAGACTCAAGATCACCCTAGCATTACCATTGGCATCTACATGTATGAGCAAAAAGGGATAGATGAGTCTTTGCTCTTTCTGCCACTATCCAAATCCAGGTCCCTGATAGGCAACAAGCCTCCCAAGACTGCAAGTCAGGCTAGCAGATGAGTGCCTCACTCCCCCACAAGAGGTTTCCAACCACCATCACCCTCCACTTACTCTGGTGAGGAACCTTTCATAATTCATTTTTTTCACTAAAAATTAACATTTAAGTGAAACTATTATGCTTTTTAAAATTAGAGCATGTGTGAAAACCCATCCTCTGAAAATAAAAATCTGATCCACAACAAAAACATTATGCAGCTTCATTTTTAGTCTAATGCAGCTAGAAGATACATCACTGCCTACAGCTGGGAAAAAACAAATTCCTAATCCTGTCAACACCAGATAGCAGCAGATCAACATACTGTAAAGAACAAATAGAAATAGAATTTCATTACCCTCCAAATCATATTAGGAAGTTTAATTACAAGAAGAGAGGATTCACTTTCATTTCTAAAAAAAACAGAAGAATCACATAAAAAAAAAAACCAAAAAAAAATCTATTTCTTTATTATACCATTACATTGAAATATACAATGCAACATTGTAGTTAATAAATAATTGCATCAAAACACATGTATCCCACTCCATAGATTGAGACACAAGCAAAGAGAGCATCAAAATCCAGGTCTCATGATTCCTAATTGTATACTCAGACCCCAAGGTACAACTACAAAAAGAAAAGGCACAAAATAGTATAATATTATTTATTATTATTTTAACAGATTGAGGGGTCAACAATAGTAACAGAAGTTTGACAAATCTACACCAAGACAATTATGATTTCAGTGACATGTCTATTAGAAAAGCTTACAAAATTATTGATAATTAGCAAATTTAAAATATAGCTAGAAATCAAGAAACAGCTACTCTGTCAATTATGCCTTTTATATGATGCAGTCACATTTTTAAAAATCACAATTATCTAAGATTCCCCTTGATCTTTAAGTCAGTATATTTTAGTCTCATTCACTTATTCATAGAAGCAAGATTTTTTAAATCTAATATTTAGCTAAAGAAATTGGATAACAACTGAGATACAAGTTTGCAGTTTGGACTTAAAAATCTGCTAGGTAGCAAAATAAGACCAAGTAGTTCTGATAAATAACAGGAGAGAACATAGATATGATTGAGGTTCACAACTGAGCAATATGGTAAAAACTGCCTATAGAAGCTAGGATATGAAAATAACAGTCCAGAGATCACAATAATGTCACAAAACAGGAAAAGCATGTGTCTCTGATCTGCATATAAAAGCTAAGAAGAAAAACAATGCTCTAAGTTAGTTCAAAAGAAAGGTCCAGTGTCCTCTTGCTGCAAGCATAGTATGTTTGTACATGTATTGACCACTAGGAAGTAGAAAGGAAATCAGAGGCTTGGGAAGAAAACCTAGATAATAAACGGAGTGAAACACGCTAAAAATATAGAAAGAATCCCACGAGGTAACAGCATAGAAGTATCTCAGGAAAAGAGATATGACAGCTGAAACACTGAAGAGCAAACAGTTCCAACTTTAAATTTAGAAAAGTTAGTCTATAAACTCTTATATTATTTTCTATTGAGCTTAATTCAAATGCCATTGTCCTGGTTTCGGCCAGGACAGGGTTAATTGTTTTGCAGTAGCCGGGAGGGGGTGTGGCCAGGACTCAGAGGCTTCCAAGGAGAAAGGGTTCCTTCCTTCCAGTCAAAAAAACTGTGGTGGGGGGGAAAGCTGTCAGGCATTATTATTTTGAGCTCCTAGTAAGCTCTTTTTTTTTTTTTTTTTTTTTTTTTTTTTTTTTTTTTTTTTTTTTTTTTTTTTTAATGTGGATCACTCTCTCTTTTGTATACTTTTTTTATTAGGATTGTTACTGTTTCTTTCTTATCTCATTGCTGTTTCCAGTAAATTGTTCTTATCTCAACCCATGATCTTCACCTTTTGTACTTCCAATTCTCCCCTCCAGCCACCTCCAGGGGGTAGGGGGAAAATGGAGGGGGTATCAAGCAGTGGTTTTAGTGGGAGTACTAAATTGGGGAGTACCATTCCTAAACCATGACAGCCATTCAAAAGACTCGTTTTTGCTCAGTAGATTTATGAGCAATCTGAAATCGTCAAATGCCTGTGAGGAAATGCTCACCCTCACAAGAAGTGGACCTCCAGTAGTTAGCACCTTCTTTAAAAACATGAGATGCACATAAAATGTGTCTCACAGTCCAAATGGAAACTAGTAACAAGTGGTGTCCCTCAGGGATCTTTATTGGGACCAATATTGTTTAATATCTTCATTGATAACATTGATACTGGGACTGAGTACACCCTCAGTAAGTTTACAGATGACACCAAGCTGAGTGGTGCAGTTGATTCCCTAGCAGGAAGGGATACCATCCAGAGGGACCTTGAGAAACTTGAGGAGTTAGCCTATGGAATCCTCATGAAGTCCAACAAGGCCAAATCCAAGGTCCTGCACCTGGGTCAGGGCAACTCCCAGGATCAATACAGGCTGGGAAATAAATGGATCGAGAGCAGTACTGCAGAGGAGTTGAGGGTAGTAGTGGATAAAAAATTGGACATGAGCTAGTAGCATGTGCTTGCAGCTCAAAAAGCCAACTGTATCCTGGGCTGCATCAAAAGAAGCCTGGCCAGTGGGTTAAAGGAAATTATTCTCCCCCTCCGCTCTGCTCCTGTGAGACTCCACCTGGAGTACTTTGTCCAGCTTTGGGGTCCCCAGTAAAAGACAGACATGCACCTGTTAGATGAGGTCCAAGAGGGCCACAAAAGTGTTCAGAGGGCTGAAACACCTCTCCTATGAAGAAAGGCTGAGAGAGTTGGGATAGACTTTATCATGGTCTTTCAATAGTTAAAGGGGACTTATAAGAAAGACAGAGACACTTTCACCAAGGCCTGTAGTGACAGAAAAAGGAGCAACAGTTTTGAACTGAAAGCAGGTAGTAAGACACTGGAACAGGTTGCCCAGAGAAGTTGGAAGGTTGCTCCATCCTTGGAAGTGTTCAGGGTCAGACTGGATGAAGCTTTGAGCAGCCTGATCTAGTGAAAGATGTCCCTGCCTATGACAGGGGGGTTGGACTACGTGATCTTTAAGTTTAAAGACCCTTTCCAACCCAAAGTATTCTGTGATTTGATGCTGCACATAAGATGGTCTCACCCATGTGCTGTATTCTCACATTTCAAGAATACATAACAGAAACATACAACTCTATCACCCTACTGTTTTACCACATCAAGACAGCACAGTTCTCTAGCCTAAGAAATTATGCATACACAGACACAAGCTTGATATTCCATCAATTCCTTCCAGAGCAATTTTTAAGAAAGTAGCATTTGGGAAGGCACTCTAGCCTATAGAGTAAGTCTACCTGTAACACAGAACTTGCATATACCTAGTACTACTTGAAATAAACTTTTCAGCATCTTAGCCCATGCTGGCTCCTGCAGATCCTAAGCATGAATTGTTTTCCTCCTATGTAATGCCACACACGCCATAGCAGTAACCACCTTACAGCATCAGTAATGTTGCTTTGCAGAACACTCATTCAGAAATAGCTCTGCACCTTATACCAGCCTCCTGACAATACCAACAGATGTTCAAAACTTTTTAAATCCTGCATTAGCCTATTAAAGAGGGGTATGATGTCCTGGTTTTGCATGGGAGGCATTCATGGAAGTGATGCAAAGTATGGTATAGCAAAGGTCCTAGTGTAGCAGTTGTAATATTAACCACAGAAAATATTTTACAAAAATAGCTCAAATCTTTTCAAGTTAGAGCTAACAAACAGATCTGCTTTTCTTCTACACCATTTGCAGAGGCCTTAGAATAACCACAGGTAGAAAACGAAAGGATTCCCAACCCTACTGTTTATATACAACTTCTCTAACCTCCTGAACTTTTTTTTAATTGAACTATATAAATCTAATTATTCAAAGGTATTGAGCCTCATTTGAGCCAAAAGAAACTAAAGCAGCATAGACTGCTATAACTGCATGATACAGCTAAGACTCAGGTCCTTACTGTCACAAAAAAAGAATGCAGGCAGCTTCTTGCAGTTTATAGAGGTTTAACAGATTATTCTACACAGTTAAAAAATCCATTTTTTTTCAAAAGCATTAATTAACAAAGAGCATTTGAGGAAAGGGAACAATGTGTTTGGAGCAAGTTTAACATTAATTTCAATACAAGAATCACAAGCAGAAGCCATTAGCTGCTGATCTGATACAGTTATTCAGAAAACATCCATCATAGCACCCCCCCACAAAGTATTGGGTTCTGTACCCCCAACCAATTATTATTTCAAACTGCTGTGTTGGGGATTTTTAATTCCTGAATAGACTGACATATTTTTACATATGATTCTCAACAATCTTCTCAGAGATGAGCTCCTTATTCAGCTTTCTTGTCACACTGCTTAAATCATTCTTGCTTCCAGGATACAAGAAACAAAAAGAGTAACTCACACCATTACATAGTAAAAAACCCACACATATATGTGAAAACACCATTTAAATACAATTTCTTCAATATGATGCCATGCACTAAGTCTAATAATTCGTGCTCTGCAGATCCCATTCCTTCAGGCAGCTATCTGAAATGTCTATAGCAACACCTACCAATACTAGTTTGACCCATGAAGGTCACAGAACTACTTTAAGAATAGCCTTTACTTATAAGGCACCCATGATAAAGTCAAGTCAGTTTGCAGAAGTGAAAGCTATCCAACTAGCCCTAGAGATTGCTGAGAGAGAAAAGTGGCCTGCACTCTATACTGACTCCTGGATGGTGGCTAATGCCCTATGGGGGGTGGCTACAGAAATGGAAGAGCAGCAATTAGCAACGCAGAGGCAAACCCATCTGGGCTGCTGCATTGTGGCAGGACATCACTGCACAGGTAGAAAATATGACTCTGAAGGTACATCATGTAGATGCTCACATGCTTAAAAGTCATGCCACTGAAGAACATCAAAACAATGAACAGGTAGATTAGGTTGCCAAGATTGAAATAGCTCAGGTAGACTTGGACTGGGAATGGAAGAGTGAGCTATTTATAGCCCAATGGACCCATGAAAGATCAGGGCATCTAGGAAGGGATGCAACATACAGATGGGCTCATGATCAAGGGGTGGACCTGACCATGGAGGCCATCACACTGGTTATTCATGAATATGAAATGTGCTGCAATCAAGCAAGCCACAAAGAAAGAACAAACCTAATCACTTGAATAAAACCCTCAAGGTACTTTGACATCTTCAAAAAGGGCTCCAACTGTGGGATCTCAGCACATCACTGTGGATGTGCAGAGACACCAGGGGAGCCCCTGGGGGGCTCGGAAACCCTGGAATGATGCCAAAAGGGTTTGGTGGTTGGATTTCGATCCATCAAAAGGAGAAGAACCTGTGAAGGAGGAAATGGGAGCTTCTTGGGTGTGAATGGTATATTTATGGAGGGAAATATAAATTTTGGAAAAATAGGTACAGGGGGGTCATGAAGGCAAGATGGAGGGTTCAGGGCGTGGTCCTGTGTTCTTCTTTCTTCTTCATGTCTTCCATTTTGTATGGTGATGTTGGCACTTGGGGATTGGTTCATGGTGAAGGTAGACTTGTCTATAAGGGTGAATAGTATTGGGAAATAAAGGTAAATATGGCACACGTAATTTTTACTATAAAAGACACAACCGCCCTGTGGGCGGGGGAGAGTGCACTTGACTGTCCTGCTGAGCGGACCTCGGCTGGGCACAGAGAAAACTTTGTAGATAAGAGATAATAAACAAGACTGAAGACCGAGAATCTGAGAGTCCAGACTCATCCTTTGCGATCGCGGCCGCCCAGAACCACCTTTCCCCGTGTCGGGGCAGAGACACATAACAGCGGACCCCGACATCCAACCTTGAGCCAAAGACTGTAAAAGGTATGAGTCAAGCAACTGCTTGTACTCACTTCTGAACTCTCAGAAATACTTTTTTTCTGTAATGTCTCATCCGGTCCTCCCCTACATACAAGAGTCTCCTTCCCTTTACACCCTTAACAAGGCAGAGCACAACAAAGATAATATGTGTGGCTATTTAATTTCACAGTGCATGTGCTCAAAAAGGGCTGAATTAGGTTTCTCTGCGCAATCTAGTTCTGGCACATTCCAACTCCTTAGTACTCAACTTGACAACCTTGCTGTTTCGAATAGCTTCTTGAATGCAGTAACATTTTTCATATCTCACCAATAAACACAGTAGCAGTAAAAACAAGCATGATTATCTATACTGATACCCCACAACCTTTCCCAAGTTGATACCAGTGAAGTAAACAGTAAGGTACACAAAAAGTTAGTCTTTCCATATTGCTTTTCCTCTCAACACAAGTTAATTTCACTCACCTTGTGTCACTCATTATTGAGAATTAGCTCTTTCTAAAGTTTCTTTGAAGACCTTCTAATCACTCCAGCACAAATAACTGTCCTATTTGCAAACGTTTCTATCCCACTTCCTCACATCCTCCACTCTATGGATAATTTCTCCAGTTCTATACCCATTCTACTTTTGAAGGTATGCAGCAGTCAATGGCAAAAGGTCACCAGTTAAATTTATTCTCTTTTCCTGTCTCCCAAGCAACTTATCACAACAGAACTTAATTTCTCTCCACAAAGTAAAGAAAGCACCAAGAGACCCTGATTAAAAGTAAGCTTATACCTCCACCAGATACTTAAGAGGCCTGAGACACTGGAATTCCAAATTCTCCAGCATTTATCTTCTCAAACACACCCTTCCCCATCACAAAACTGATTCTGGCAAAACCAAGCCATTTTGACAAAAAAAACACAGAGCAGTGATACAATTTATTAACACATCTGAAGCTCACTTTTCTCCTATACTTTATCCTTGCAGATTGAGAACTTTGAGCCAACCACAGACCCTATATCAAGGCAACTTATCCTAACCTTATAACTAATATAAAATTAACAACATGTTAAATGAGGAATAAAATAAAAACATTAAGAAAACTCAAGACAAACCAGGTTCCTATAAAATCTATCACAAAAGTACAACTGTTGCTGCAGCTTTATCTTTTGAGCTTTGATGAGTTTTTTCCTTCCTAATATAGGATATTTATGTCAACAATGTAACATTGCCATCAACGGTTTATTAGAAGATAACTATTTTCATTTTTAAAAATCTGCAACTTTAAAGGACACCAATTTACCCATTTCCAATTTTTTACAAAACCATTCCTAACATTATTTCTATATTTAAATTTCTGCTGATAAGACTAAGAAAAACATTATTCCCTGACCTGCAAACAAAACATACACCAGAAAAACAAAATCAAAACATAACCTCTATCAAACATGAACACACTTTTAAAAATTCTCTTTTATTAAAACATCGCAACACATCATACTATCTTTGTGGCTTTAACCAGTGTAATCTAACAAGCCCGCATCCTACTACCCTGCTTTAAATCACATACCATGGATATCTATCACGGCAGCAGTTTACAGAGTACTTTTTCCAACAAAGCCACAAAACCTTTTTATTAAGCCTTATTTTGCTTCTTGTTCACATTTGCCTCATTATCTGCATTGGGGAAAAAAAAAAAAAAACGAAAACAACCAACAGCAGGAAAAAAAAAAACCAAAAACAACCCAAACAAAACCACCAACCCCACACTCACACCACCAAAAACAAACAACACACACAATACACCACATCTTCATCAGAAAAGAAACAAGAGGATTTAGTACCTTTACTAGAAAAAAGGGTTAGTAGATTTGGGCAAGTCTGGTCTTAGGCAAGCACGCACACTAACAAAATGCCATCATACCAATCCTCCATCTACAAGTCAGTATTACTCCCAAAAATTGAAGTCTTCCAGCACATTGCTTTCAAAACATCAAGATTAAATATATCTCAATTCCTTTTAAAAAGATTATTTTCACAGATCTAGGAGAATCAAAATTATGTATGGAGACAGGTGCTAAATTTAGTTCCTAACACAGCCAAAAATTATCCTTTGAAAATATAAGGCAGAACTTCTACATAATATTTTTATTAGTGCAATTACCAGTAAAAAGGGGTAGAAAACCAAGCAAATTTATTTACACATAACGCCTCTCTACATAAATTCCCTTTTTTCTCTCCATTCTCCTCACCTTTTTTATTAATCCTTAAATATCCCCTTTATATACCATAGCAAAAAAAAAAAAAAAAAAAAACACACACAACAAAAAGACCACAACAAAACAATGAAAAGTTCACCAAAAAAAAGAACAAGGACAAACACACAAAACACTTAGATGATGACCTCTACAAAAGCTGCTACTAGATTGGCAAGCTTCCTCTTTTTAAATACAAAACTTGAAAAGACTATATTACTTCTCAACCTGACAAAGCTACCAAAATACAAACTACACTTGAACAAGGCAAACTTTCTCCCAATCCCAACACCACAGCCAATTACCTGCATAAATTCCTTCTACACCTACCGTGTAATCCCCTCCCCCATCTTCATTATACCCAAGTAGACCACACCCCAAATACACTTCTGCATGCCAGGCCACCCTTCTTGCATCATCTCCCTCCAAGCACAGCTCTCCCGAGCCTTAAGACCCACAATCCCTTTTCCTCCTCCTCCATACCCTAAGAAACCTGGGGGTACTTCCCCTCATAGGGAGCATATCATGCCAAGCCCACCTCCTCTTCTTCTGCACTCCTTCTCCCTTCACATCATGCTATTCAGAACTCCCAGGGCACATCAGCAAGCCACTCTGATGTCCACCCCCACACACACCTTCCTCCTTTCCTCCAAAACAGATTCCTTCAGGCCCACCTCTCAGGCTCATCTTTCAAACACTGAAGTAAGAGAAGTGAAAATAAACATCTCTTCTGTCTCCTACCCTCTATTATCTGTCTCGGAAACACTCCTTGTCTGGGGCGAGGCAAGGCCCGAGTCGCGGGCTAGTGAGGAGTGGCAGAGACCAGGCCCACTTCAAGCTGCATTAGGCCCTTCAACCTCAGCAAGCACAGGCCTGGCGTGGGTGCTTAGTGGCGACAGAAAAAGGACTCAGAGGCTACACATAAACTACACAACCACGGCCTCCCCTCCCGCAACACTACAAAGCAAGGCTTGGCCGCCGCCTTCCTCCTCCCACCATGGCCACTTTTCGCGACCAATTCCACAGGCCCCGCTCTCAGCGACGATGCCGCCATGTTGACTCGCCTCACACAGCGGCAAGCGAGGCCGTACAGAGCTCAAGGACATCCCCCCCCTACCCCCTCACCGCGGTCGTGGGTCTCTCACCTTCATGTCGGGACATCCTAATGTGGAGGCTGCTGCCCAGGCCTGTCCCTAGGCTCCCGCTGGGCTGCTCAGGCGTCGCTTTAGGCCAGGTCCCTCCCGCCTTACACACTGACCCCCAAACGCGAAGCGAACAAGCAACAAAAAAGGGAAAGAAATGGGGGGGGGGGGGGGCCAGCTGCAGGTTCCCTGTATCCTCAACTCCTGGCGCAAGGGGAGCAGGGAAATGTTGTTCCTTCTGCTTCACCTAAGAAGAATGATGGTGTGTGGGGAGGGTAGCAGCATATTGTATCTCCCCCTAGAACTAGAAGAGGAACTCAATTCGGGACATCAGAAGCCCCCCGGACCCAAGAGGGGGGGGGTTAAAGCAAAGAGGTATTTGTTTCAACGGCCTCAGCCAGCCAGCCAGCCAGCCGGCCGGCCGGCCTGTGTCTCTCCACCTCCCCCTCTCTCTTCCTCCCTCCTTCCGGGGGGGGGGGGCGGATCCACCAGCAGTGACTTCCCAGGCGCCACGATACAGTGAATCGTAGGCCCCTCTTCCTCTTCCGCTGCTTTAATTCACATCCCGCTTCCTGAGTTCCCACCTCTATTCCCTCTTCTGTTGTTACTGTAAAAACACTGACTACTCGCACAACTCAGCTCTTTCCCGCCCTAAGATCAAGGTCTCACAGTTTCTTTCCTTCTCTACCTGTTTGTTTGGGTTTTTTAGTTCTTTCACTCCTTTTTCTTCATTCCTTCTCTGTCCGATAGCCACTGCTACTGCAAACGGGAAGGAAGAATAAGTACGCAGCCAATAGAAAGGAGGATCGGCACCACCCAGCGCAGAGAAAGTTACGTGTAACTGGATGGGTTTCTCCCCTTCTTCCTCTAAATTAGGAGAGACTGCTTTCTCCTGGCATTCACCAGACACGGCCTCCTTCACCATTTTGGACTCTGACAATTGCCCATGTGCAGTGGGAGGCAGAGAGAAGAGGCCCCCTGCCTGTCCCTGTTGTAGAACACACCGCTGTAGTGGTGGGGCTGCGCTTCTGCGGGTGCACGGAGGTCTCCCTCGTCCCCTAGTAAAGACGCCAGAGAGCAAGGAATGACAGCAACCCAACAGCAGCCTTGAGGAAGAGGATAAGCTCAGCTAGGTGGTTCATGGTACTTCCCATTCCCTCTGCTTTCCAGTGTGGCTTGCAAAGCCCTCTCTGTCATTTAAGGAGGTGTAGCGAGCAGTGACACATGCTCTGATGCTTCCTGCCCCGTCCTGGCTGCCTGACTCCTGAAACACTGAGAGTGCTTGGGTAGCTTCTTAATCAGCTGAGAAAGGTAAATGCCGGCCTGCCTGCAACAGCTACCGTATTGCACATGTGTGGGTTTTACCTAGTCTTGATAATTTTCAGTGTTTCTTGCTTAGGGTGCAAAGTGCTGAGAGGTGAAGAGTGGGAGACCTTGTGGCCACAGTAACGTACTGATTTGTCATAGGCAAACTAAGCCATTTCAGTGGGATATTCCCATACTTCTCTGTGCCTTTTTCCCCATTCTGCCTCTTAGTAGTGTTAGGCTACAAAGGAGAGGGATATGTGTTTCAGAATGGGATGGGGGAGCTCCAAACCTTGCACAGCTCCTGACTGCTGCAGGAGCTTTCCCATAAGATGTTTAAGGTAACAGCAGCATGCCTGATTACTGTGACAGTAAAGTGAGAGCCTGATAGTTGGGAAGGGAGGAAGCAGAACCTTATAAAGAATGATGAAAAAGAAATAGGTTGTGACTTGCAGAATTCTATTTGCTTTCCCCACAACTTTTTATCTTTTGCAAAAAGACATTAGTCTAGAAAATAAATTGTAAAGGTAAAATGGGATGAGTGGCTGGAAAACTGTCTGGCTGCAAAGGACCTAGGGGTGCTGGTTGACAGCCAGCTGAACATGAGCCAGGATGTGCCCAGGTGGCCAAGAAGGCCAATGGCATGCTGGCTTGTATCAGAAATAGTGTGGCCAGCAGGACCAGGGAAGTGATTGTCCATTTGTACTCCACACTGGTGAGGCCACACCTCAAGTATTGTGTTCAGTATTGGGCCTCTCACTACAAGAAAGACATTGAGGTTTTGGTGACACGCAGAAATTCAGACTCCACAACCAGCGGGTTTGTGAAGTAGGTATGTTTATTCAGTGCTGGACATATGGGGAATAGTTCCACCAAATACGTGTGCATCAGAACAGAGCAGATGCTCTGTTTATATACACTTAAGATCATACGTATTCATGAAAGTTTCAACATTGCCTATAAGTATTCATGACCTATCCCTGCCTACTCTCGCTTTGTATCTTAATCAGCCTTTCATTGTTCTGCACTTGCACACTGTCTTCTGCTATCTTCTGGTGGTCTCGGGCAGGGGTCGCTGGATGAAGTGAATAGTCATCCTCACAATGCCCTCTGGATGAACCTAGTCCTTGCACAGGCTCTCTTGGTGTCTGTCCTTCAAGGCTTCTGGCCACAGTCCAAACTAAAGATCCAGCTTTTACCAGTTTTTAGAGCACTGGTTCCTGCTTTATCAGTCTTAAACTATAGGTGAAATCCTGTTGTTGCATAGCAAAGGATTATCTGTTCTTAACACACTTGATTACACAGCAACTTCTAGTTGCATAAGTTTAGTTATATGTTCCCTATATCATTGGAGTGTGTCCAGAGAAGGGCAATGAAGCTGGTGAAGGGTCTGGACCACAAGTCTTATGAGGACTGGCTGAGGGAGCTGGAGTTGTTCAGCCTGGAGAAAAGGAGGCTCAAGGGAAATGTTATCACTCTCTTCAACTACCTGAAAGGAGGTTGTAGCCAGGTGGGGGTTGGTCTCTTCTCCCAGGTAACAAGTGACAAAATGAGAGGAAATGGCCTCAAGTTGCACCAGGGGAGGTTTAGATTAGATATTAAGAAAAAAAAATCAAAGAAAGGTTTGTAAAGCATTGGAACAGGCTGCCCAGGGAAGTGGTGAAGTCACCATCCCTGGAACTGTTCAAAAAACGTGTGGGTATGGCATTTGAGGACATGGATTTAGTGGTGAACATGGTGGTGGTGCTGGGTTGACAGTTGGAGCTGATGATCTTAAAGGTCTTTTTCAACCTAAATGATTCTATGATTCTAAACCACCTATCATGGGAGGGTGAATAATCAATCAGGTAAGGGAAGGAAAAGGGGATGGGGAGAGGGCTAAGAGGAAGAGGGAGTTGGGGAAAATGGGGAGAAGTTGGAAGGTGGACAGGAAGTGAGAGGGGGAGAGAATGGAGGGAAATAAGAGGTGAGGGAGAGGGGAAGAGGCACAGGGGTGTGGGGTTGAAGAGAAGGGCAAGAGGGGAAAGTAGAGAGAGGGGGTTGTGGTGAAGACAGGAGGGGTAAAGGAAAAGGAGTGTTGGGGATAAAGGGGAGAGAATGTGGTGAGGTGCAAAGAGGGAGGGATGGGGGACAGAACAGAAGGGGATTGGGGGGATAGGGATTTGGGAGTAGAGAGGGAAGAGGGTGTTTTGCACCAGGAGGTGCTGGTTCATGATGATGCTGGCAAGAAAAGCACTTAGACTCTGTATAATTTAAAATGCTATTTATTAGAGCTAAAACTATAAAGAGGGAGAGGATAGTATAGATAATGTTATGTCTGAGAGGAATAGAAGATTTGTCTTTACAAACAAGCTGTGGCTCTGCTGGGAGATAAAACTAATGGGCAATCAATTGGGTTCCCGAGACTGTCCAGGAGAGAGATGAGTGGCGGACTTGGGGGGTCCATGAGGAGTCCACAGGGAAGGAGCACTGAAAATCTCACCGGTGAGTAATATGGGATCTTCAGGGAGCAAACCTGGGAGGGCACCCATGGAGGGTAGCACAAGTAAAACAAGCCACCCATGGAGGGTTGCAAGGGTAAAGCCGGGAAGGGGCCCTGGCAAAAGGGATGACGATCCCATGATACACCCAGAGAGTCCCTTGGGGAGAATGCT
>NW_024528256.1:0-876 GCF_017590135.1 Pyrgilauda ruficollis
CCCTGTGTCCTGTCACTCCAGGCCCTTTCAAACCATCCTTCTCCAAGCTGCACTTGACTGATGTTGCTCATCTTCATTTTCTTTCTCTTGCTATCTGCAGGGTTTACATTAAACCCTCAGTTTTAAATTGCTCATCTCTCCAAGTCTTTGAGAAAAGTCTGGGAACAGTGCAGCTATCTGTAATTTAGCTAAAACCTGGTTATTGGGGTTAGCACAAGAGTAATTGTTGGGAGTCTGTGGATGACCTTACAGTCATTTCAAGGCTGGCACATAGGCTCCACTTTAATGGTGCAGCATAACTCTTGTGCCGAGTTGATTCTCCAGGTTAAATATAATTCAACTTAGATGGCAACTACAGGGACTCTGTTCCCTCTCACTTGGCAGAATAACCCTTCATTGCAAGGTAAGTGGGCTCTCAAATTTATGGGGAGATTTGCAAAGCAGTAGATTTTCCCCTGATTGCTTTCTGACTGAAATATATCATCAGACCAAAAGGGGTTTGTGCTATTTAGCAGCGTTGCCGTGGCAAAACAGCTTCTTTGGCTGAAACAAATGTAGAGATAAGCAGCTTTGACCATGAAGTAGAGTTTGGTCATGCTTTAGGTTGTTTTACAACATCCTGTTTGGATTTAAGACTGAGTCTTTTCGTATCTCATTGAATCACAGAATATCCTGAGTTGGAAGGACCCACCAGGATCATAGGGTCCAGACACCCCAAAAATCTCACCCTGTGCATCCCTGAAAGCTTTGTCCAAACTCTCCTGGAGCTCTGGCAGCCTGGAGGCTGTGCCCATTCCCTGGAATATTTAGGAGAATCTTAGTTACAACTCCCTGAAGACAGAGGAATTAGAAGAGGTGATTTATGTTGCCAAGCAG
>NW_024528257.1:0-886 GCF_017590135.1 Pyrgilauda ruficollis
AAAATATCCTTAAATAGCCCCAAAAAATAGAAAAAATCCACTCGGGAGCCCCAAAATCCCCAAAAATGGCCCCAAAAATCCCCCCCGGGACCCCTCCAGGACCCCCCGGGGGTCCCGGGGACAAGGAGGGGACCCAAAATATCCCAAAAATATCCCAAAATATCCCAAAATATCCTTAAATTGCCACAAAAATTAAAAAAAAAGAAACCGGAAAAAATCCACCCGGGAGCCCCAAAATCCCCAAAAATGGCCCCAAAAAATTCACCCGGGAGCCCCAAAATTCCCAAAAATGCCCCAAAATCCCCCCAGGAGCCCCCAAATCCAAAACAAAAACCCAAAAATTCACCCGGAGAGCCCCAAAATCCCCCAAAATTCCCAAAAATGGCCCCAAAATACCCAAGAATTCCCAAAAAATTCACCTGGGAGCCCCAAATTTCGCAGAAATGCCCCAAAATTCCCAAAAATTCTCCCAAAAATGAACCCTGGGAGCCCCAAAATCCCAAAAAAACCCCCAAAACTTCACCCTGGAGCCCCAAAATCCCCAAAAATGCCCCAAAAAATCCACCCAGGAGCCCCCAAATCCAAAAAAAAACCCAAAAATTCACCCAGAGAGCCCCAAAATCCCAAAAAAAAACCCAAAAAATTCCCCCAAAATCAACCCCGGGAGCTCCAAAATCCCCAAAAATGGCCCCAAAAAAATCTGCGAACTCCCCCCCAAATTCCCCTTGAAAATCCCAAATTTCCACCCAAATTTCCCCCCCACAAACCCCAAATTCCCTCCCAAAATTCCCCCCAAAAATCCCAAAGTTTAACCCCAAAATCCCCCCAAATTTCCCTCCCAAAATCCCCAACCTTCCCTCCCCAAATTTCCTCCCCAAATTCCCCC
>NW_024528258.1:0-886 GCF_017590135.1 Pyrgilauda ruficollis
TTTTTTTTTTTTGAGGTAAGGGAAATACATTTGACCTTTATCCCATCCAATTTCCCATCAGACTCCTCTAATACTTAAGCAGCAGGAAAAGATTTCACAAGTAAAAAATCTAAAATTTAAATGTGCTTAGGTTGGCCATGCAGTTATCTACCCAATAGTTTGAAAAAGTTCCAGGGGCCTGATGCAAAATCCATTCAGTTTAAAGGAAGTGGACTCTGGATTATACCTTAAAAGAGGAGATCTACCTTAGTCTACCTATTCCCTTTTCCTCTCAATTTTCTGATTTGGAAAACTTATATACTTTGCTTCTGTCATTTGAAGTAAAAGTAAATTCCTTTATAACAAAAACACTGGAGAGAACAATAAAGATTTAGGTGAATTAAGAGGTATTGTATTCATAAATTCTTTCCAGTAGCCAGTACTTGGGTTCTCATCCTCTGTTCTGAAAGGTTCTGATTGGTGCCACCATGTTCTCACATGTGTAGAAGGAAGACTGGGCAGAAAATGAATGATTTGTTGGTTTTACATCTACTGCCTGTCTTTGTAGAAATGTGAAATGTGACCTTCTCTGTCTTTGTTGCCATTTGTGCCCTTTGTGTGGTATTGTGTGACTTGTTGATTCTCTTCCCGTTTGACATGAAATGTTGATGTATATCAAGGAAATTTGCAAGGGAACCCTGACAAAATCCTCTGGGTCACCATAAACAACAGGACTGCATGCTAAAGAAGGCTTGCTCCATCTTTTTAAGAGGTAGGCATTGCAATTCTGAGAAGGATAATGGATATTCTCTATTTAGATTATTTGTTTTGGCAGGATCCATGGTCAGATAGAATAATCATAATTGTTATAGCACAGTTCCATATATTCCTAGCAATACATGTCTTA
>NW_024528259.1:0-886 GCF_017590135.1 Pyrgilauda ruficollis
AAATGGGGGAAAAATGGGAAAAACGGCTGAAAATGTCATAAATTCACACGGTGACGTCATAGATTCACAGGATGATGTCATAGCCCATGGGCCACATGTTGGAGGTCTCGTGGCTGGGATTGGGGCCAGAAACCACAGAAATGGTAAAAAATTGGAGGAAAAAGTGAAGAAATGGGGAAAAACGACCCAAAAATGTCATAAATTCACACGGTGACGTCATCGATGGACAGGATGACGTCACAGCCTATGGGTCAGTGTGTTGGAGGTCACATGGCAGGGATTTGGGGTTAGAAACGCCAGAAAATGGAAAAAATGGGCAAAAAAGTAAAAAAAAAAAGAGGAAATGGGAAAAAAACGGCCCAAAAATGTCATAAATTCAACTTGGTGATGTCATAAATTGACAGGGTGACGTCATAGATTGACAGGATGACGTCACTGCCAATGGGTCTCACGGCTGGAATTTGGGGTTAGAAACACCAGAAACGGGGAAAAAAATGGAGAAAAAAGGGGAAATAAAGCCCCAAAATTTCCAAAAAAAGGGAGAAAAACGGCCCCAAAACGCCATCAATGCACCGAGTGACGTCATACAGTGATGCAGTGACGTCACACCGGGCGCCTGCAGCGCTCCGGGCTGGGACTGGGGATCAGCTCCGTGGGAACCCCGGAAATGGGGAAAAAGGGAGAAAAAAGGGGAAAATTGGGAAAAAAGGCCAAAAAATGTCAGGAATTCGCTCGGTGACGTCACAGCCCCGGTGATGACGTCATAGACTCACCTGGTGATGTCATAGACGAGCAGCGCCCCCGCGGCCCCGCGGTAATAACTGCGAGTGACCGACCTGGGGAAAAACGGGGGAAAATCGGGGAAAATCAGAAAAATGGGGGAAAT
>NW_024528260.1:0-886 GCF_017590135.1 Pyrgilauda ruficollis
GCCCCCCCCCGGCCGGTTCTGAGCGCTTTTCCCGCCTCTCCGGGCCCGCTTTGCCCTCAGGCCCGGCGGATTTTTGCCCGATTTCGCCTTTTTTTGCCCCATTTTCGCCGCTTGCCCGCGGAGCCCCGCTCACCTCCATGATACAATTGGCCGCCTCCGCCATCTTGTGAGCGCGAGGAGCGGCCCCCACCCCCCTTGCCTTTTATAGCGGGGGCGGGGCCGCCGCGAGCCCCCCGCGCCTTTCCATTGGCAGCCGCTTCCCGCTTGCCGCCTTCTGATTGGATAGCGAAAACGCCAATCAGTATTAACCCACCCCCACACCGCTGATTGGGCGGAAGGGTTGTCGCTCATGGATGAAAGCGAAACCACGCCCAAGAGGCGGGTGCGACACGCTTTTTGTGAGCTCTGATTGATCGGAAGGGCTGTCAATCAACAAGCCACGCCTGCCGGCAGAGCTCCCCCTGGCGGCCGAAGTGGAAATTACAAATTCCTGCTTAAAAACCCCCAAAATATCCCAAAAAAACCCAAAAAATTCCCAAAAACCCCCAAAAATTCCCAAAAACACCCCCAAAAATTTATTTACAACCCAAAGATTTATAAATAACCCCCAAAAATCCATAAAAAACCTCAAGAAACTTCGATAAAAATCAGCTCTTTATTAACCTCCGTACAAAAATCCGGGGCAGGGGCCGAGAACCCGCCCCGAAAATTCCCGAAAATCCCAAATTTTGGGGTTTTTGGGGCATTTTTGGGGCGGTTTTTGAGTCAAGCTTGACAGGCTTTTTCTGTGCTCTGATTGGCCGGGAGAGCTGTCAATCAACAAGCCACGCCTGTCGGCAGAGCGCCACCTAGCGGCCAGAGTGGAAATTACAAATTCCCGCTTAAA
>NW_024528261.1:0-886 GCF_017590135.1 Pyrgilauda ruficollis
CTGCACTTTTTATACAGGAAAAATGTGATGAAATCCCCACTGAAGTTGAAAATGTGGTCAATCCAATAGTGTGGGCCAGTGATATCCCAGGAAGATCCAAACGAGCAGAACCAGTATTGCACTCAAACCAGGAGTCACAGCAGTAAGGCAAAAACAATACTCTTTGAAATTAGAGAACCGTAAGGGATTAGTGTCTATAATTGAAAGATTCCTACGACATGGTATATTAGTGCATTGTGAATCTAAATTCAACACCCCATTTTAGCTGTTAAAAAAGCAGATGGCAAGAGTTATCGATTAGTACAGGATTTGAGAGTAATTAACAAAATAACAGAGGATATACACCCACTACTAGCCAATCCCTACACACTTTTGACCACACTGACAGACGACTTAGGGTGGTTTAATGTTGTAGACCTGAAGGATGCCTTTTTCTGCATTCCTGTGCATAAAACCAGCCAAGAGCTCTTTGCTTTTGAGTGGGAAAATCCCGAGACAGGAAGAAAGAGTCAACTTGCTTGGACAGTTTTACCACAAAGGTTCAAAAACAGCGCCTCAATATTTGGAAACCAACTAGCAAAGCCATTAGAGGATTGGAAAAGACAGGAGCCAGAAGGAGTTGTTCTTCAGTATGTGGATGGCATCCTGATTGGAGCCAGAACCAGAGATGACTGTATACGACTCACTGTACATGTATTAAACTTTTGAGACTGAGTGGGTACAGAGTTTCTAGAAACAAAACACAGATTGCTAAGGAAGCAGTAGTTTACTTGGGGTTTGAGATCTTCCGTGGACACCAACAGCTCAGTAAAGAATAGAAAGAAGCCATTTGCTATCTTCCAGAGCCCCACACCATGAGAGAGATGCAAGCTTTCCTGGGGATGGT
>NW_024528262.1:0-886 GCF_017590135.1 Pyrgilauda ruficollis
CTTTTTCCTTTCCTTTTTCCTTTCCCCTCCTGCTATGGATTTGAAACTTTGTCCTGCAGCTTGCAAATTCTCCTGTCACTGAGGGTTTGGTCCCAGAATCCCCAAATTTGCCTTTACACCTATCACAGACTCTGCCACACTTCACACCCTGGCACATATCGCCCCCCAACAGCAATTCCAGCCTGGCACCAACAACTTTCCTGCCCTAGAAAGCCTCACACCTCTTCCAGGTTAACAATCCAAATAAACTCTTCTATACACTTCTGGTAGGGCTGAATAATCTCGTGTTTATTTACAATTCACTCGTTTCTCTCTTTTTAGAAAACATTTGCTTGTGCCATTTCTGCAGTGGCTCTGGTAACTCCAGGTGGTTTTTAACTCCAGATTCATTGTCCTGTGAGTCTTATATCATGCAAAAAACCTGAAAAAAACCCAACTTTGAACATACATTCTGTGAAATATATTCTATACTTCAGAATTCAAAGTCAAAAATTATGAGAGGAATGTGAACTCTATCTGCATTCCCAGCACTGTCTGTGTATTATGAAAACTGACAATAACTAAATTTCTTGCTTTGGCCAAGACCAATTTCATAAAAGCTTATGGCCAGTTAATTTTTCAGTCCAGCTATGATTTTATTCCAGCTCTCCAGAAGCCCAAAGCAGCAGACATTTCCCAGCTGCAGCTCTGCCCCCCTCTCCCACGAGCAGCCCTGGATGCAGGAGCATTTCCCTGCTGCTGGAGAGATCTTTGGGCTTTGCTCTCAGCCACACAGGCACGGGGCAGACAACAGGAGTGATGCCAGCTCCAGTTTATCCCCATCCAACCAATGCCCAGAGAGCCTACATGGAACAGAGCTTAGGCAGTGTGAAAGGATAAAGTAGGG
>NW_024528263.1:0-885 GCF_017590135.1 Pyrgilauda ruficollis
AAACCAAGGCATTTATTAAAAAAACAAGAAATTACTTTTTTGAAGCACTTTCAGTTCCTATATGAGAAATAACTTTTCTTATTGGCATCAGGAAATCTATTAAATAAAAACTCATCTAGTTCTAGTGCTAACGGCTATTCCATATTGATGCTCACTAACAGGGGAAATGATCAAGATGAAGGAATTTGTTTCAGGAATTATAAACATGTCCAGAGTGGATGGTGCAGCAAGATACCAGCATATGGCTGGTTCAGAAAATTCCTACTGCCTCTGAACTCAGACATGCCAGGAGGACTGGCTCCCCAAACTTAATAAACCACTGAAAGTTGGTTAAGTGTTCGGGAAATGCCCGTGGCCAACACAAGAAGAGGTAGTGATGAATTCACAATGTATTGCACATGTATCACGTTCAGTTAGATATGTCCAGCATAATCCCATCGCAATATTTAAAACATAGGTTTTGTGAAAACAAGGTGTAAGATCCTTACTTCCACTGAAGTAATATAATTGCAGTCACCAGGCTTTGGAACAGAAAGCAAATGTGAAATCACCTACAGTTTTTTTCTGATGTGCATCGTGCCAACATATCCTTTGTGATTTACAAGTCCAAAGAGAGTTTTCTTTCTTTATGGATATTTTTTTTCAGTTTGTTCTGACATAAGAGAGGAGTTAAGCTGTCACATTACAGGAACAGAAAAAAGCCCCACATGATTTACAAAACAATCCAAATAAAGCAGTATGCCTATTAATCACAGCTCTTTAAAAATGTTGTCTGTACTTCAAAGACTGTAGAAAAAATAAATGAACTTAATAAAATATTTTAAATTTTTGTGACAAATTGTCAGGGAACATCTGTTTTAACATCTTCTAATAGTAATACTTTGC
>NW_024528264.1:0-885 GCF_017590135.1 Pyrgilauda ruficollis
CGACCCCGCGACCCCCGGGGTCCCCCAGACTCACGTCGTAGGTGACCTCCTCCACCTGGTCCTTCTCCATGAGGAACACCTTGGACACCTGCTCGCAGGGGCCCTGCAGCACGCGGGCCAGCAGCGGGAAATCGCCGCCGCGCAGCCGCTGCTTCTCTGCAAGGACGGAACCGCGGCTGGGCACCGGTACTGCCAGCGTGGTACCAACACTGCCAGGGGGCACCGGTACTGCCGTGTGGTACCAACACTGCCAGGGGGCACCGGTACTGCCGGGGAGGTACTGGTACTGCCAGGGTGGCACCGGTACTGCCAGCGTGGTACCAACACTGCCAGGGTGGCACCGGCACTGCCGGGGGGGCACCGGCACTGCCGGGGAGGTACTGGTACTGCTGGGGAGGTACTGGTACTGCCAGGGTGGTGCCAGCACTGCCGGGGGGCACTGGTACTGCCAGGGAGGTACTGGTACTGCCAGGGGGGCACCGGCACTGCCAGGGGGGCACCGGCACTGCCGGGGGAGCACTGGTACTGCCAGGGTGGTACCAACAGGGCATAGTGGTACCAGCACTGCCAGGGGGGCACTGGTACTGCCAGCGTGGTACTGGTACTGCCAGGGTGGTACTGGTACTGCCAGGGAGGTACTGGCACTGCCAGGGTGGTACTGGCACTGCCAGGGAGGTACTGGTACTGCCAGGGGGCACTGGTACTGCCAGGGTGGTGCCAGCACTGCCAGGGAGGTACTGGTACTGCCAGGGTGGTACTGGCACTGCCAGGGTGGTACTGGTACCGCCAGGGTGGTACTAGCACTGCCAGGGGGGCACCGGCACTGCCAGGGTGGTACCAACAGGACATGGTGGTACCAGCACTGCCAGGGGGGCACCGGCACTG
>NW_024528265.1:0-885 GCF_017590135.1 Pyrgilauda ruficollis
TTCATTTTTCAGCAAGAGAACTGGTCAGTGTTAGGCCAAGAAAGTCAACAAGTCTTTTGTGGCTTTCAGTTCTTCATGGTCTTAGAATTTCTAACTAGCTGTATGGGTACCAAACTGAATTTTTCAGGGAAGCCTGAGGAAATTAGAATAATCAGGAAATTATTAAATTTCAGGAGGGATTTGACACCCAATTTTTTTAAAGATCTACCTAAATCTACCTTCACATATGACTTTTTCTTAGTTAGAAGTCATAAGAAACACAAGCATCTCTTTTATCCTAAAAATATCATTTTAGAAGATCCTTGGATCTTCAATGTATGAAGCATCAGGAATGACCTGATCACTTCAGTGAATGTTCTCCAAACTATAGAGAATATTTCCAACATAATTATTTATTCTGCAGTATTTTCTCCTTTTGGACTTCACATCTGATTCACAAACCTCTCTTTCATACTGATATATTATCCTTCTTCACCTGAGAAAAACCCCAATCTGACTTGTGTGCAGTCACTGACACTAGTCATTTACAGAAGTTCATTAGTTTTCCTTCCCTTGCCCTCTTTCTTGGCATTAAAAATACTGTCCATAGTTCTGCAGCAAAAAAGTACATTTAGGATATTCATTCACACATGGATACATGTTCACCTTGTGATTGCTATGTGATACTATGAGGAATAAAAATATTTTCAATCATCTTCAGCCCTAACCCATAGAAGAGATTTAAGGAAATGTGTGTGGGTGATCCAGCTACTACTGCAGGAGTCTGGAATGACTGTGTATTTTGAATTTGTATGGATTTTTTGTTGCTGCCTTTCAAGTTCAGAAGCTGTTTCACAGTGTAAAGTGTGAAATTAAATTTAGGACAGGGTTTGTATATTTTTTTTT
>NW_024528266.1:1335228-1527926 GCF_017590135.1 Pyrgilauda ruficollis
CCCAAAAAAAAAAAAAAAAAAAAAAAAAAAAAAAAAAAAAAAAAACCAACAAAAAACAAAAAAAACCGAAAAAAAAACAGGAAAAAGCCACAGGAAATGGAAAGGAAGATCAAGGGAAAGAAAAACAGAGAGCACTGAAAATACACAGAGAAATGGATGGCAAGAGGTATTGCAAAGGAAGATAAGCACAGGTCAGGGAGCTGCTGGGAGTACTGAATTCACAGTAGAAAAGGGACTAAAGAAGGGAAAAAAGGGTATTTTCCAAAAATAAGAGATGACAGAAGGGGAAAATGATAGATTAAGACCACCCAATTTCAAATGAAAGGGAAAGGAAAACAGAGAAAGTAAACCAGAGATAAAGAGATGGTGGGGGGAGAAGTCAGGGATCATTAGAATGACAGCACTAGCTTGGAGAGATGGTTCATTTTCTTTGAGATGTGGTGGTTTACTATACATTTGAGAAATTATACCATTAGGTTCTAGAAGCTTGGCCTAAGCACTAAGCATCAGCTCTGTGAGTAGAGCATGCAGTGGGAGAATACCTATGAAGTCTGTGTTGTTTCCTCTGTAAATTCAACATTTGTCAGTGGTCTAAAATACCCAATTATAAATTCTGGCAGCAATTTGGGTCCTTAGGAAAACACTGAGTCAGGAGCTAGTAGGCAAATGAACAGCAAGTTGTTACTTTCCATTAGCTTCTTTATTTCAGTTCAGTAAGAAAAGGAAAATTGGGTAGTCCCCAAAGCAAAATATTTTATTAACTCAGTGTTCAGTGTTATTCTGCCTTGTGCATTGGCTTTGAGGAAAGCAATTTCTATTGAGGTCACTTGCACTTGTGTCTATGATCAGTTAGAAAAACAAATAGCCCACCTCAGCTCCTGCAATTACAATCCTTAGCACACTGGATATAAAACTAAACTTGAGTATTCATGTCATCCTAACAGCTTGAAAATAGCAGAGCAAGTCTAGGGGCAGGCCATTCCTTTTAGGCCAGTGACAAATAAAAGCAATAAAACACACTGTACAAAATAATTAACTGAATGCACAGAAGTATATAGATTTCACCACACAGAATGTTGGAGAAACAAATGCTTCTATACATTATCCAATTGTTGAGCACAGTATTTTCTATCGATTTTAACAGCTTACTATTTGCTGACTATTACCTAAGCTTTGGTGAAGGCAGCAGTTAAACACAGAAAGCTTTCCTCCTAAGCAATCCTATTAGGAAATTGCTGCAAAAACAAAATGGATCCTTACTTCTTTAATCAAGCCCAGGGGTACAAAAAGCCTCAGTTAATCCCTGGACACCAGATTTTTTTGCAGATTTGGTTGATCAACTGTTGGTTGCTGGCTAAAGAGCTGAATGGAAAGGACTCTTTAACCAGGTAACAGAGCATCTGACTATTTTTACATAACTGACAGTATGATATTGACAAAAGATATTTTTTATGGTGTTTCTTCTCTGAAACGTAATTTTAAGCAATAGGATTTAGTGTCTGATTTCCCAGTTGCTGTTGGACATATTAAAAAACAACTGACAAGAGGCATGAGGAATATTCTGTGCAAAACAGTTTCTGGGTTGTCCTGCTTGAATTTTGCCTAAATTGGTGTCCTAGAAAATTTTGCAAGTGCTGAATCCACACATCAGCAAAAGAAACTCTACCTTTTTCTTCATTATTTTTTGTTGTGCACCCCATTTCATGTCTTCCCGGCACTCCTGGGAGCTCGAATCTTCCAGCTGAGTGTCATTTTGTGACAGCTTCATGGGATCTTTTCCATTTCTGTGACTTTACTATGATTTGGAATGGAAAAGGGGATTATTAATGCACATTTCTTCCGTTGAAGTGGGATCTTGTAAGAATTCAGTTCCTAAAGCAGGTTGGACCCGGGTGAAAACTGAGGAGGGAGTTTCTGAAGTGCATGTGGTTACTCCAGGCAGGGAGGCTGCTCTTCCTGTGGCTCACCAGCTCTCTGTGAACTGCTCTGTCCTGGGTATTTCCACTGGAAATATTTTGTCAGGCTATCCATACTAAAACCAAGGTATTGTTTGTATTTTTTCTTTAAATGACAGAGAAATAAATGAAAGAGGAGAGGAGTCTGTGATCCCAATGTCCTTATAGATTTGGGTTGCAGATGTAGTGTAGTTTTGTCTTTCAGATTTCCATTGGACCTCCTCTAGAGTTGCTTTCTGCTCTTGACCCTTGTGTTGTGATAATGCAGTCTGAGTTCCAAGGTGGTTGCATTGGATAAACCAGTTTCTGTGTATTTTCCATGTTAATTGAAGCAACAGAACACTCTAAACTTTGATGTAGTGACAAGCACTTAAGTAATTCATCTATATCACTATTCTGGTTTTATTCATTTTCTCTGATCGTCCTCAACTGTGACCATACCAGGCCAGTGTATTTTTTCTTGATTAATTGAGACAATCTGCACTTTACTCTGCCAGAAAAAGAAGTGAAAGCTCTCAGATATTCAGCAGAGTTCACTGGTTGCATAGGAAGTAGGGGAGGAAAACTGCCTGTAAGCTCTGTCATAAAGGCATTGTAGACTTCAGTGTTCCAAGTTCCTTATAAATAATGAAATTGTAAATACACATGAAATAGATTTTGCCTACTGTAATATTGATATACAAATTCAAGACCTTCCATAATGCATTGTTCATATAGTCAAAAATTTCTAATGAAGAAGGGAAGTAAATTTTTGGCTTTGCCAGCAAAACAGGAGAACAAAGCCCATTTGAACATTGATGACAGTGAGGATAACAAGCGGGGGTGTGGGATGAACATAAAGAGATTGCAAATTGGATATCAAAGGAAGTAGAAGTCTGACAACTTTTCCATCTTCATCATATTACATCAAACCTAGCAGAGTGAAAGCTGTCATTAGAATAAATAAAAGAAACTGAAACAGAAGTTCAGAGCACTGTAAATGATAAATTTCATGTGGTATGAAGATGACAAGCGCTGTGCTCAGTAAGAGAGTTCCCATCACCCATCTGCCCAAATCCACCAGAATTAATGTGAGATTCTGTTATTGTCTGATCTGTTCTCTCATTCAACCATCAGAGAGAGAGCAAAAGTAAAAGGAAGTAACTGCAGAAGCAGCAAATGTTTTGCAGAAGCAGTTAAATGAGACAAAGCTCAAGAGGGAGCTTCGTACCGCCCCCGTCTCAATGTTTCTGCAGTAGTTACATTTGCTCCTTGCTGCAATGACAAGCTCAAATTGTCATCAATAAATGTTGATTTGTTTTCTCCTAATAACAGTAAGCAGCTCCCACTCAAAATCAATTTCAACTTTGTTGGCAAGACACTGCACATTTGTCTTCACCATGACTGAGCTGCATAAAGGAACAATTGAATTGAAAATTAAATGAACAATAATTGAAAATAAAAAGTGCCTTTTTAAAGGAAAATTAGTGCTATGCTGAATTTCCAGAAATGTTATGTTGGTGGGGGGGTTTTGCCTTAAAAAGGCAGGGTTGGGCTAAAAACTGAATTGTGTAAATATGTGCACATTAATGTACATAATTAAAAATGGACTTGATCTTCAAAAGCATAAAAAGGCTCTTCAGCAACTTCCTAGGGTTTTAGTTCTGGCAAATGCAACAGAGTTTCTGCAGTAATTATACATCCAACACATTTGGATATGCTAATTGGATCTAAGTTCTAATTAGTTTCTTTGTGTGACTAAGAATGACAATCACTGAATTAATTTAATGCAGCTTTGTTCTGAACTTAGTATTGTTTTCACTATTTTTCATACAAAAATGTAGCCCATGAAATGCTTTGCTTTATAGGATGTCAGTGGTTTGTCACGTACAAAGTGCAGCGCACGTACATTTGCTGCATTTCACTGTACTATTTATTATAGGCCACACACTTCAGCATTTAGTTTATTCAACTCAAAGTGTTGCAGGGCTTTGCCAGGAGAGTGGAGAGGACCTGGAATGTGTCAGTAGTCCATCCATGACTAGAGAGCAGCTGGATACACTGTGGAGGACCAGAAGAAGCAGAGAGGGCTGCTGTGATCTCTTGCTGGTCCGTGATCAGGTGGGAACACGAAGTGGGGAAACCAAATGGGGATAATTCGTGCTTTTATTTAGAAGCAGCCATAGGAAAGATGAGCAATTTCAAGAGATGAATAGGACACCTTCTGGTTTTGTTTCTCCTTGTATCCTGTTGCTGCTATCACTTTCTCTGGGGTTTGGATCTAGTAGATCCCTGATTCAGTCATTACTTGTGATTACAAGTATGCTCAGCATTACCCTCACTCATTCCCAACTGTAGGATAACCTTGACTTCAGAAGGGCAAGAATTCGCTGTGAGTGCTCCTGAAAGCAGCAGAGAGAAGTGACAACATTGTTTTAAGGCCATCTTCCTCTGGGAAACATAGAATTGTGGGATCATTTAGATTGGAAAAGACCTGTGAGACCATTATTACACACCTAATTCTATATCATTGCAGTAAGTTGGGTTTTTTTTACTATTGAGACATTCATTTCTTAAAGAGGCATCTTCAAAGAATTTATACAAATATATTGAAATAAAAAAATTAGGAGTTACTCTAATCTAATAGATGTAATGAAGAAAACAAATATTTCAGATTACCCACTTCTAAAATTGTTAAATATGTTTAAACTTAAAGCTTGTTCTTTGTCTTCTGTTTCACTTTGAAAGATCTATGAAACACATATACAAAGCCTTTTCACATGAAGGACTGAAAATAATGATTTCTGTGAATTCCTGTTCAAGTACACTCAGCAAAGCCCCCCTTCTTTACAAACCCTTTCAGATGGTTTGAGGCAACCTGGCATTTCTGTTACTCTGTGTGAAATTACAGTAATATTTTTCATATTTTACAGTTTGTTTTTCTCAGATTATGATATTGAATTCTCCAAGAGAATAGTCTTAGTAGAAGCCACTGGAGCCAACAATACCCTACTGATGTTAATTTTGGTTTGTCAGAGGGAGCAAGACCTTCTCTTCCTTTAAATAGGATGAGCATCCATGGAAAGGTTTCATTCACAGTCCATGGAGAAGGTGATTCAGGGCAAGAACTGGTAGCTGCAGGTGCCTCTCTGTCTCTCTGGCTGTGTGATGACTTCACATAGGCAATTGGTTTACCTTGAGACTCTGCTCCAAAGTCCTCTGAAGTCAGTCATTGTTCTTCTGCTGGGTTTTGGATTTAGCACTGGTAATTGTGCAGGACAGCTGAGTGTGGTAATGAATCTCAAAAATGAAACTGCTTATCTTGGTGTGTGGTGCTAAGGGATGTGTGGTTGATTGATTTTTTTCTCTGTGCTTAAAAAAAAGCATCTACCACCACACAAAAACTCAGTCAAGTTACATTTTCAGAGAAGCTGGATTACAAGTCAGTATCTACTGCACCCAGATTGAAAGGCAGATAATCCCAAAGACATTCCTGAGCAAAAGATTCATCCACAGAAGTTCAAGAAATACAACAGCACCAATGCAAAGAATGGCATAAATGGACTTCTTTTTCTGCATAGTATATTGTAGTACACTCTCAATACTGTGATGTGCCTATCCAATGGTGTTTTCCTCAATAATCTTTAAATGTGATTTTTAAACTGGCTTAAAATCACTGCTGTTTCATTACCAATTAGTAGTATAAGCTTTAATTAAAGCTGGTATAATTCCTTTTGTCAGAGTTGCACTAGGAATGATGGGCTGGATCAAAGAGCGTGCTAAAATGATGGTAGCTATTATTTCTCCAATTAGTGTATTAATGAAAGTAAGGTGGAAATATTGCTACAGGTACAGTACCTTTTATATGTCTTTCACTAATATTGATATCCTCTCTGACCTCTTTTAAAGCAACTCATATAACCTCAGATCCTGGGTGCTGTCATCCATTGCACACTGGTATTTAAAATCAAAACCTGATATCCTTAATAGCTTCATTTTCAATTTCAAGATGAATCTGTGCACAAGCCATCCCCTGAGTTTCCATCCCATTGAGTCCAGAAGGTATTCTGTCTACTTCATATGTTCCTGCTTAAAGACACCTAGCACGAATGACTAGCAAAGTTTTATGGGCAATGAGAAAATTATTTTTGTTTTGTCTTTTAGCTTGGCTGCTGGAATCCCGTAACTGGTCTGAATGGGTCACTAACAGACAGAAAGCTGGAGAACAACATGCGAGGAGTGGTTCTGCGTGTGGTGACTGTGCTGGTAAGCAGATCCTCATCCTTCTGCCCTAGCAGGAATGCATTTTCTTCCTTTTGCCGCATCTTTTTACTAAGTGCAAGGTTTTACCAAGAAAGTAGTTGGTTTTAGAGGCTCTGATTTAAGCTGGTCAAAAAAACCCAGAAAGATGGATAATTTTCCAAAAAATAAAATTGTTCATCAGTACAGCATTTTTCAGACTGAATCAAACACATTAGAACCTGTTTCTTGCACAGGCACATTCTAAATTAGATAACACAAGCATGTGAGCTGATAAAGAGCAACTTCAAGTGCCCTGTTAGCCAAAGCTACCTAGCTGAAGCTCTAAATGATTCAATTCCAATCACCTTGGTAAATTGTGTGCAGTCTAGCACGAATTGTCGCACTCAGAAAAATATTCAAGGTCAGCTTAGGTCAAGTAATGTTAGTTTGGTAAAACATCCACTGTCCCATCCTGGCTTTTTGTCAGCCAGGTTCTTCCCCTGTGTGCACATCTTACATTAAGAAAAGTTCTTGGTTTAAAGCTGAACAATCCATGTCTACCAGGATAGGAATTCATGTTATGAGGCCAGTGTATTCCCTGCCATAAACTTAGCTTGAGGAGAAGTTTTTAAGAGTGGGGAAAAAAAAGAAAGAAATACAGAAAAAGCAAATAATATGAGACATATAGCCCTCTTTGGACCAATGGCCAAATACAAAGTTGATCCAGGGCTGCAGAACTGTCAAGGTTAGACTGAGCTATTCTCTCTTGCTGCTCTCTACTTGTGTTTGAGTTCAGTGTCTAAAGGCCCAGCGCTTTTTTATAAACAGCAGGACGAGGAGTTTTCAGGGTTTGCATTGCTGACAGTGCATAATGAAGGGTCAGGGGTGGAAAGTGAAATCACCAGAGCAGTGCCACAGACAGAGCAGTTTCATACCCCTACAATTATTTTATGGGTATTTGCACACTTTTACCTGTCAGGGTGAGCATTCTGTTCCAGCTCTTAGTACATCAGAGAACTTCCTGTGGTAGTATCTACAAGACAAAACAAACCAAACAACAACAAAACAACCCCAAAACAACAACCAAAAAAAACCCCACAAACCTAAAAAAGAACCCAAAACCAAACTAAACAACAGCAAAACCCAGCCAAGGAAGAATGAATGCACAGGAAAAAAAAGAAAAAAAACCAAAACAAACAAAAAATCACAACCACCAACAAAACAAAAAAAACACCAACTAAACAAAAGAAAGGAGTAATAGAGAAGAGGAAGATTATACTTAATTTGAATGGTCATCAAAATAGCATCATGGTGGCAGTGGCTGGTCTCTGTTTTGCCCGATACTCCTGATAAGTATAATTATCTGCTGATAAAAAAATCTGTGGATTTTGCCTAGAAAAATAAATTTGAATTAGAATATTAGCATTGTTTTTAGTAGTAGTGCTTCCCTCTCTCCCTACTGTTCCTGCTTTATCCCCAGTTATCTTTGTTACTTTGACAGCGAGTTTTTTCTTTCACGTTATTATGGCATGGATATATATCAACTTGCAAAGATACACAAAAATAATTGCCTATACTGGTAGGATTCTACAGTAATTATAAAAGCAAAGACAGAAATTTAAAGTTCAACACAGCACAGGGCATTTCAGTCTCCTCACTATTTTTATATCTTCTGGATAGCACAAAACTGGAGATTTGTATTTAACCTGTGTGATGAAAATACGTGATTCTTACCTTGGATGTGAGAGCAGGAGGGATTTCACCAATTAACTTTATTTTAGTGGTGGTCTTTATTATATTTCCTCTTCCATCTTTCTCCCCGTTCTTCAATTAAGTCAATACATTTCTGTTAAAAGTAAAGAATCTGTACAGACTGTGAATGATTAGTTATTGTTGTTAATTCTGCCATTTTCTAACAGAATGATCTTGATCCATGGAAACAAGTGTTAAAATTAAATAGTAATACCTTTGAATGTGAATAGGTTTCTTTTTCATTGAGAGTTGAGAAGTTTACATTAATTTCTGAATTGGCTTTAACAGTTCAAATCTCTCATGCCGTTTTGGATAGCCTTTAGATAGCCCTTCTCCTCTTCCAATTTCATTTTGCTATGCCTTCAGGTTGAAAAGGACTTTTTTTAAAAATTGTAGTAGAACTTGAGAGGATAGCAAATTGCAACACCTGGGTTTTTATTGCATTATACTAATGAAATTAAACTTTCTTGAGTCTGAAAATCATAAATGATTGTGACTTATTTCCTCAGTCTTTCCATAAGCAAATGCGGAAAAATTCCCGTCACCCACATCCATCAACTAATTCCTTTCCCTAAGTAAATTTAATAATTATGAGCTAGGTATCTGCAGACCTTAACCAAAATCTCTTTGTGAGTATGGCAGAATACAGTACAGTCCCAGACTGGAAATCATCTGGTTTCACTTGGCAGAGAATCCTGGCTCTTCTGCAGTAAAGGTGAATGCTCTCCTTTGCATAAATAGTGATAAGAAATATTTATTTGTGGTTTATTCTGAGGAGAACTATGGTCATGTTTGTCTACCCATAATTCAATATTTTAATCTGAGTTGGGTTAGTACCACACTTTCTACACTTTTAGAAAAAGGCTTACTTTGTCTAACTTAAATATCAGATATCTCTGTGTTGGACTGCTTCCACACATGAAGCTGAAGTCTGAACTTTGTGTTTGACAAGTTGCTCTTAAGTTCAAGTCACTTCCTGGTGAATTTCTGAAATGTATTCTGAGTTTCTGAAATGTAGCTCAGTCAAAGGTCACCATAGCTGTTCCAAACAAATTCAGAGTGTCATGAATGAACAATTGCCCAAGAACAAATTTAGCTATATATCCTTTTTGGCTGTCTCAGTTTATTCTCTTTTTCAGTTGTTCGGTTTTATTGAAAAAGACCTAAAATACAGCAGATATTCTCATAGTATCATTGTATTAGCCACAGAAATTACTGAATTATTCATATGAATATTAAGACATTGGAAATGGAATGAGCTTTGGTCCATTTGACAATGAATAGGCCAGCAGGTATTTGTGAAATTCTATTTTCTTAAAAAGCCCCTGTTATTCAAAAAAGGAAAAACTTTGAATTTCCCCATTTTAAAGCATTAAAACCTTGACTGAAAAGTACAGAGCCTTTCCTGAGAGTGCATAACATATAATATCCTAATGGTGCAAAAGGTATTTGTAGGCTCTACGTGAAAATTCAAAACAACTCCCACACAGGAATGTATTTTCGTATCTGGAGGGTCCTGAGAAGGCAGGCGGGATAAAGGAAAGACAGATAACAGCAAGCCATGCTGAATTATGCTTTGCCATACATCCCTGTACACAGTATCTCAAGAGTAATTACCCAGGTTACCTGCACAGAGCTGCAGGTTGGTCACCCTTGGCTGCAGATAGGCACTGTGGGACGTGACGTAGTGAAAGGACTGGCAAAAGGGTAGATAAGCATAGAAAGAAAAAATAATTAAGAAACATCATTTGTACTGTGGAAAATGTTATCATATATGGACTAGCTTAATTCTCAGTGGTTGGTATTTAATTCATGAGCATTTGTTGCCCAGATTATAAAAGAAAGAAATGTGAAAGCAGACAATGTCTTCAGGGACATTGAGCTGGCAGGAGGTCTGCATCTTCAGTCCCTTTTTCTATTGAATTTACCACTCAGAGATGAAAAGTAAGATATGAAGCTAAGGCCTGATTTTAAAAGCTGAAACTGTCTTTGGGATTTGAATTCCAATACTAGCTTAAAGGAAGTTAAAAAAAAAAAGTTCTTTCCGAAGCTGGAGTAACTTTCAGGGTGACTGGGGAAAGGACAGGCATAAGGAAGATGAAATAAGGCAATGTTTAAGCATATACAGAGGAACAAACAGTTAGAAGTGATAAAGCATTAAAAATGTCAGGGCAAAAACATCAGTGAATGTCTGTACAATAAGGATCAACCTCAGGAAAGATTATGTGCAGGATACCTCATTAAATGTTGAATAAATATTTTATAATAGTGTGCAATAGTCTTATAGATAGTGCTTCTTCTACTTTCTCACAGTATTTTTGGTGATAACTTTTTTCATGCGGCCCTGATTCCATTCCCCCATTTTCATATCTGAATGCTGTGGACTTCTGTAAAGTCTCTTGATTTCATCAGGCAGCTCTGTCTTTAGTAACCACCGTAGTAAGCACAATCTTTTAAGAAAAATAATTTTAATTGAGGCATGTATTATACTCTGAGTGTGTGTATATATATATACATATGTGTGTGTGTGTGTGTATATAGGTATTGGTATATTGGACTGCAGTAGTACCCAAAATAGTAACAGTTCAAATCATTATTACAAAAACAGAAACTAATACTCCTTGACAGAGGCAGAACCTGTCTTTGTATTCCTCTTGCAACCACCACACCTGTACAAGGGCCAGGTTTAAATTGCTACTGACTGGGCACAGGCCTTTTTTAATAGCTGTTTTATGTCCCTTTGAGCTACCTAGCTTGTATTAAAACAGGTCATAAACCTTACAGTTACTCACTACTGGGATCATTCATTTGACAAGCTTTAATCTCACAGCCTGCTGGGAAACCCAGCACCTTTTTTTTTTTTTTTTCAATTATTGTTATTTTCAACCCATTTTTCTAAGTAGCAGGTACTATATACTACATAAGGTGGTTATCAAGCAATTCAAATGTTTTGGGACCTGGCTGGGGCCACAGCCTGACAGGAAGGTAGGTGCAGTGCCAAGCCTGGTAGGACCAGCCTAACTCATCTCTATGCCAAGGGCTACCTCTCGGGGCTCCCTGGCTTTATCTTCTCACTGACCCTTACCATTCTGCTCTGTGGGCACATTTGCATTCCAGAGCAATTCACACAGTTCACAGAAATTTGTCTTTGAAACACAAAAAGGCTTTCACTCTGGCTGCAATTATCCTTCTGTACCACGCAAGGTAGAAAAGGAGGTGAGCTGTGTGACACAGCTCCTCGTGAACAGGAGCCCTTGCAAGGCTGCAGGAAGGAGTCCAGTGTAGCTGCCAGCAGGTTGATGTACCCATACCACACTTTTGCTAATTCAGGTAGCTGAATTATCTGCATTAAAGCCACGATTGTACTCTTTAGATGCACTCTAAAGCACTCCAATCAATTCCAATCTCAATCCATATTCCTGTCACATGGTTCAGAAAGAACTGTTACCTGCATTAAGTTATTGTGGATTAAAATCAATGCACAAAGCATGGCAGCATTCTAATAGACCATTGCCATAGACTGCTTTGAAAGGAGTTTTAGTCCCATTGCTGAGAAATGGGAGGAAGAAGGGCAGGGAAGAGGGCCTGACATTCTTTGTTCATTTCTTGTAAATAGGACTAAACTAAAAATCATAATAAATCCAGAAGTTACCATTTCACTCAGGAGGGAAAAATACTCTTTAAACTACTGTAACTAAAAAACAAATTTCATGTCTAATTGAAGATCACAATAAACAGATCCAAAAAGTGACAGACTACATGCATGGATAAAAATAGGCCAAATGTAAAATCCACTTGATATTGTACTCCGTTTCTGGGATGTGAATGAGGTTTTTACTATAGAAAAGGTGACTTTTCTATTAGTACAACTGACTTTCTAATCAATCTGTTTGAAAAGCACAGGATCAGAGAATGGTGGCTTTCAGTGCCAATACAGTTACACAGCCCATTGGCACAATATTTAGTCATCCAAGATCTTGTAGATTTCAATCCTTCATCTATGTATGAGTTTTATTAAGGGGTGGGGGGGGGGGCTGTGTTATGTTTTGCAGCAATTTTATTGTTGTTGATAGTGGGAGAATTTCTGTAATGAAAGAATTAAATGTTTCAATTAAATTTTGGTCATTGATTCTAACATGAATTAATGTACATTGTTGTTCGATTAAAATAACAAGCTGCTGTGCTGTTCCTAGCCAAATAAAATCCCCAAAACAGCAATCAATAAAGCAGTTGAGGAAATTAAGTATTTGGGACTGCATATTTCACCAAAATCTTTTGGGGAAGGAAATGCAAAATACCTAACATATAAAAGGGGGCCATTCATTATTTTTTCCAGTCAAGGAAAAAACCAATTTTACCTAGCAACAAGACAATAGCATCTTGTGCTTGAAAATATTTTGGTTACAGGTTATCAGACTTTATGTTTCTTGTTGGTTATAATGGCTGTGCTTGGTCATCCAGCCATTGGAAGGAAGTTGAGAAATCTAGTAATAAGTGTGAATTTCAGTTTGGGGAGCAGTTTCTTAACATTGGCAGGGAATGGGAGTTTTTAAAGTGTCACAGTGAATATTTGCTTCATGAGATTGCCAAGGCTCAGCCCAGGCTATGGAAATCATTTAAAGTGGCTGTCCACTCTTTCAATCTAGAGTCAGTGTCAAGCACAGATTGACAGTCTTGCCCACAACTGAGCTTCATTTCTCGCTTTCTTTTTAAATTTTTTTTCTTTTTCCCTCACTACTTTCAGTGGAGAAAGAGGGAAAATTTAATGAATGTAGAGTCCTATTGAATGGAATGCTGCTATGAAAGTATTATATTATAGTGTGTTCAGAAACTTTTGATGAGTAGACACAGAGGTCATTTTCATATTCTTTATGAATTCTAACCACCCATATAATTACCTAATTTCAAAACTCTCTTCATAGAATCATTTAGATTGGAAAAGGCCTTTGAGATCATCAAGTCCAACCATTAACCCAGCTCTGCCAAGCCCACCACTAAACCATGCCCCAAAGTGCCACATCGACGTGTCTCTAACATCTGCCGATGTCTCCAGGGATGGTGACTTCACCACTCCGCTGGGCAGCCTGCTCCAAAGCTTGACAATCCTTTCAGTGAAGAGATTTTTTCCTAATATCCAAAGTAATTTGCTCCTGGCACAACTTGAGGCCATTTCCTCTCGTCCTATAGTTTGTTTCTTGGGAGAAGAGGCCAATTACCACCTTGCCATAACCTCCCTTCTTGTACTTGTAGACAGTAATTATGTCCCCCCGAGCCTCATTTTCTCCAGGCTAAACCCCTCCAGCTCCCATAGAGTTCCAATTTGTGTTGTAAATCCCAACAGTGATTAGCTTCTCTAACCTCAAAAGCCATTTTTTTTACCCAATATTTTCAGTATAGTGCCCTGGCTAGGAACTTTCTCTCCATGCTAAGGGGTAAAGAGGATTTAGCTGCACAGGAAAATAATCCAAATCTTTCTGTTTTGCTTTTGCTTTTTCATTTGTCTTTTTAGCACTTTTATATTTAGAATAAGCAAAAGACCTTCACAAATAAGTCCAGCAAAGCAGTGTATCATAGCTCCATATAATTTCTGTCCTGAAATAAGTCTCAAAGCCACAGAATCCACACTTTTAATTGGAGAGAAAATCTGTCTTATTGTCCAGAGATATCCTAATGAATTGGTGGGAACAGGTAAAATAATGACCAGCTGAGCAAAGACCACCACTTCCTTGCAAACAGTCCACTGATCACAACTTTTTCTTCCTCTCATGTATTTAATTAGAGTGCAGTGTTTAAGATCTTAATGAAACTTTTCTGTTCTTTCAATAACATCTTCTGTAATTTGTCAAAAAAAGAGAGCTTCTTTACCAAAATACTGGATCTTTAAAACTCGATTTTTATTGAGAAAATAAAAGGTTACTATCAAAGCTTGGAATTTAAAGTCACTATTCTACTGGCTAAAAATCATCCCAAATGGAGACTCTGGGTTTAGGGAACTGAACTTCTGAAAAGCAATCATTCTCTTGTTCTCTCTCCTTGCCTCCTCTAAGGCTGGAATTTATTGCTTGACTTTATCATCCACATCTGTAGCACAGCTACAAACAGATGTTTCTCTTTGATTGTCTAATTAATTAACACAACCAAGTTAAACTCAGCCTAATTGTTCTTTTCTGCTATTTAGCTTGGGTATTGCTCCTTCTGTTTCCAAGCGTGAAGGTCTTCTGTGCCCAACAGCTTTTCTCTCCTTTCCTATTTTTAACTTTATTAGGGACTTATAGTAAGGAATGTAAGGAATGTAAAAAGATTACTTCAAACCAGATATTTTATCCAAATTATCGGTATGTCTGATAATTTCATCAGAGTAAATAATAACTGTATTTTGTACTTTTAAGTCTTAGACTCTTGAAGCATTTAGCAAATTGTCCTGGTTCTGGCAAGGACGTGGTAAATTTTTGCAGTAGCCAGGAGGGAACATGGCTAGGACCCACAGGTTATGGCATGCCGTCTCACACCAGTTTCCAGGGATGCTGGGAATGTTAAATTACATCAGTCTTAACATGTAACCTATTGTTAATCTCTATCAGTCTGACTTTGTGGCTTCTTTAAAATGTGTGGTAAGAGGGACAAACATTTTCTTGAGCTTCTTCCCAAAAGTACTATTACGTCATCTTCCCAATGCTTCCCCTCTTTTATACTGTTTTGCCTTAATCTTGGGTTCACCTTTATTGTTCCTAAGCTGTGCCAGTCTAGCATTTTGCAGTTTCTCTTGCCTGGGGGACATAATCACCTCTGAAGCCAGACTGTCTTCCTACAGCTGTAAAAAGCAATATGCACAGCTTCACCCAGTATAACCTTCACCTGTCTGCTGCTGAGTTTCACTTGGCTGCAGGTGGTTTTGGCTGCGTGGTGCTTAGCTGTCCACCACAGTTAATCCACAGTCCTGTGTAAAGTCCATCAAGTCTTAAACCCATCCTCCTCTGGGTCAGGGCAGCATAGCTTTGATTCCAAGAAGAAACCAGGCAGTGATAACTGTGGAGTTATTTTGAGAAGGAGCCCTTTTCACAGACTTAGTAGTGCTGCACTCAGTTGACATCCAAGGAGGGGGCATGTTGAAGGTAAAGTGGAATGAAAATAAACCCTCTCTTAAAGGATCTCCACTGAGGTTGGATGAAAAGCAATCTCCTGTATAAACTGGATATCCATGTGGTTCAGTGAGGCAGATCATCAACCTTGCAAAACCAAGAATTTAAGGGTTTGCAACCCATTCATCTTGTTTTATTTTTCTCCTCTGTCATGAATGTTGTGACTTGTTTGCTTCTTCAGAGCTCCCTGGTTTTACAGGCTGTGAAGTCTGCTCTTGCCCCATAGAGGCTCATGAGCCCCCTAGAGAGGTGTCTCCGAGAGGAAGAAAAGGAGAAGCAGGAGCAGTGGCCTTCCTTGGATCACTTCACTGTATTCTGGAACAATTTACTTTTGAAGGGACCCTTGGGTGGCAGCTGTGTGGAGCAGGGTAAATGTAGGAGTAGGTTGTTGGAACGCTGTCCAGGGGAGATTTGAGCATCTCCAAGGCTGACAATTGTATGGATTCTCTGATAAAGACCTCCTTATATAGTCTGAATTAACACTTGCTTTGGAGAGAAAGTGTATCAGGATTTTCCTGAATTTTTTGAGGTCTAATGGAACCTTCATAATCTGGGTAAATTTTCCCACCTTCAAAATCATCAGTTAGCTCACCAGATTGTCACACCTACTTTCTACAAGCTCATCATTGTCCTCGTTGTTTTGCTATGTTTCTTTTCTTTCTGCAAGTTCAACTTTCTCAAGGATGGAGACAATAATTTTAACATCCATGTTGTAGGGATGTATGCACCTTTCCATAGCTTCCATAACACCCTCCCATTGCAAAGAAAAAGAAAATAACAACTGGTGTAGTTCAAGCTGCAGCATTTATGAGGGGAAAATATCATGACAAATATTTTTGTCCTCTTTCAATGCTTTCTCAGAAATTTAAACAATTGCACAAAAAACCATCATGGCAGTAGATTGGTTTTGTTTTGTTTGGAATGTGATTAAAGGGTTTCAACAAAAATTGTAAAATGTTAGTTGCTTTGTAGAAAGCTGATTGACTATTTATATTTCATTACATATATATAGGACACTGGACATTGGGGTTTTTTGTAAATCTCTCAACAGCAAACAATATCACATTGCTTAATAAAGGACTATTAAGTCCCAATAAGGATATTAGCTGTGACAAACTGCATTTTAAACAGCATATTAAATCACTACAGTGAGCGTTTGGATAGAAAATCAGTTTATGAGCAGCTATTTTCTAAATAATTTAGTGATAAAAATTAATCCTTTCTAATATGAAAATTATCAATGTCTAAAATGTCTTTTGTACACATAAATATTTATAATTTTGTGCATAGCATGTTTAGATTGATGAACTACCATTTTTATTTGTTGCAGAAACATTTCTTCCATGTAATTTTGAGTCTATATTATGGAATCAATTGTTCAGGTGATCAGCAAAGCTGAATTCACATTGTGCTCTCATTTAAGAGAGGCTTTCATCAACTTGGTCTCCATTCCTTCAATGTTCTTGGAACCTGGCCACTGGAAAACTACTTTAAGAATTCATTTTACTTTCCTCCATTTTTAGTCAATTTCACTGATCTTGGATACTATGAAAGAAAGAAATTTTATCACAGAATTAGAAATAATAACTTGAGACAGTCCATCCTTAACTTTTTTTTTTTTTTTTTTTAATCAGGCGTGGGGTTGTTTGGTTCATTTTCCATTTGATTTGGGTTTGGGGATGGGTTTTTTCCTGGATTTCCTGGAGTCAGAAAAGAACATCCTGCCAGTGCAGTCTGTTTGCATCCTTTCTTCTTTGGCAGCATCCTCAGCATGTGGTTCTCCTTAAGAATATTTGCTCAAGCATTTACAAAAGATGCTTTCTTATTTCAAAAACATCCTGCCTGCAATTCAGTGACACCTGTTCATATAGAAGGACATTCCAGCAAGCTAAAAATATTAGTGAGGTATAGGATTAGTGAAAAAATTGTACAAATACTCTGGCTTCAAAGTAATTTACAGATATAAGTAGTAAAATAATAAAAAAAATATTTTTAAACACCAACAAAAATGCTGCTGTATGTATAATTCAAGTTTAGGCCACAAACACTGCAAAAAAAATCAATTCTGTTTCCTGCTATCTGCTTGTCAGTTTTGCAGACCAGAACAAAGTGGTCAGGGAGTGGTTTCATGGGCTTGTCCTGGCCAAGCCATGACAAGTCAGAACTAACTTTTCTGCACCTCAGAATAGATGTTTCTGTTAACCTTATATAAAATTACAGCACTATGTAATGAATTAAAAGAAAGACATGCAGCGTATTTTAAAAAATGCCTATGCATTAGAGCACCTTAATGCTATTGGGGACGATTTAATATTTTGCTGTACTTAGATCAAACAGATGTTTTCAGAGAAAATATATATTTGCCATAGATGGATTTCATTTAGGCTTTATTCTTTACAGAAATAAAGAACAAGCCTAAAAGAAATGCATCTATGGCAAATATATATTTTTTGTCTTTAGAAATATAATCTGGTTTTTTGCATCCTTTTTGAAAAATAAGTGCAGGGGAATGTCTAGAAATTAATTGTGCAACAGGAAGAATAACAGAGCAGGGGCAATTTAATAACAAAATAGAGAAAACTACTACAAGTCTTTGGAAAAGTAAGAAAAGCATGTTTTTGGAAACCTGACCTTTCAGTATCAGCTTTTGGAATCTATTTCTATCCTTTTTGGCAGTTATGTTTTAGATTAATATTCACCAATCATTCTCATAGACAGCCTTTACTCCTATAATTGATTGTCCCTAAACTAATCAAATGGAGTTTCTTTGGGTAGAACTATTTAAGTTTAGCTGGCCTATATCCAGGTTACAATAGAAGGACAAGAGCAACACATGTTTCAGTTTTGCCTTGTTTTTCTTCCCTTACAACATGAATTAGTGGCTGCATTAGGTGCTGTGTTTGCCCAGCTAGTGGAAAATGGCAGTGCTGTAGAATCCTCCATATTTATGGACAGACATGGAATGTATGTCTGTCCTGCTGACCATAAGTGTGGTCAGCAGGCATTACTAAAAATCATTCAGCTGAAACGTTACAGCAGAAGATCTACTTCTACACTATGTAATAGAAAATGAAATTTCTCTGTTGAAGGAAATCAAAAACAAAACAGCATTTTGTAGACTGTAGAGAACACTGCTAGAAAGGTATTTTAGGAAAGTTTTGTATAAATATTTTAATAGTTCCTTCTTCAATTTAAAAAACCCCAGCACCCAAACATGACATATAATTGCTTTATTAACAGATTCCTCCTTTGTTTTTTTTTTTTTTTTTTTTTTAGGAAGAGCCGTTTGTCATGGTGTCTGAAAATGTTCTGGGAAAACCAAAGAAGTATCAGGGCTTCTCAATAGACGTGTTGGAAGCCTTGGCCACTTACCTCGGCTTTAAATACGAAATTTATGTAGCACCAGATCACAAGTATGGGAGTCCTCAGGATGATGGGTCATGGAACGGCCTGATAGGAGAACTGGTGTTTAAGGTAAGGTCATTAATAATTTACTAAGTAATAATGTGTGATAAAGTTAAGAAATATGTGTTATATTTTGTTTGTGTCAGCCAGTAACATTTTTTATGGGTAATTGATAACACTTTGTTTATTGCGCTTTGCCAGCCCTGAAATAGTGTGCATTGGACAGCACCGAAAAAGCTGGAAATTATACTTGTTAGTAACTGTTTAAGAAGCAGGAAGATCTTTTTTTTTTTTCCAACCAAAGTAAAATCTCACTCTAGTCAAATAATGGGATGCACAGCACCCTAATTAGTTTGGCAAGTCCTGACACAAATGAGTTGAAGAGGCTGTTCAAAAGAGGAGAAATTGGTGTTGCAGTAATTAGTGATACATTACATAAATAATGTATAGCACTTAGAAAAATGTTGATGTGATGAATACATGAAGTATATAATCAACAGAAAATGTTTTATTGATATATAATAACAACACATTATGTAGATGTATGAATCAAGAGTAATATATTATCTATTCTGTAATTAATAAACCATTTAGTCTACTTAATTTGACATTAATTGTTCAATATTATAAATAAATTGAACCTAATGCATATGCAATGTTTTCCTTTTTTCTTTTTGCCCACTCCTTGCATCTTATCTGTTTAGAGTTTCTCCCACTGAGAGAGAAAAGACTAGGCAGACTTTATTCTGCTGATGCCTCATTTGTGCTGTGAATATATATATTTTATTGCTCTTAATTAACATGTGGGGTTAGCTTTTACAGCTGTAGAGTCCTACATTTGTTGTGCTTCCTTAAGGAGCTGCAGTAGATATTCATGTAAATAACTTAGACATTGGCTGTTTTTCCAAACACGCAGGTGGAATTTAATTCGTAAGCACAGCTAACAGCAAGGAGCACCATGGTAAGGTACAGGACTTAAGTCTTTCAATAAAAGAAGAGAAAATAATATTTTTGGAAAAAAAAAAGAAACTATTATCCTCCGTGGGTTAAAAATTACTGATAGGTTTAACCTATTCTGCCTTCCTAAGCAGCAGGAAGCCTGTTGGAATGGAAAAACCCAGCTACTCATTCTGTACCCATATCACCTTCCATACACCTACACTGTAATAATAAACTTCCTTTGCCATTTCCCTATGTCCTTATGAAGCTGGAACTGTGTATTCACAATTAGTAAGCTGGATACAGCTAGAAAAGTAGATTTTCTATCATCTCCTTCTAAACCTGGACAACTAAAAATCCCTCATCTAATTTTGAGACATAACAACACAATGGTCCATTGACTTATTTTTAACCATTCTTTCTGTCTCTAAATCTGATATTATGCTGTACCCTGCTCCCTACAGTGCTCATCAGACCATTGCATAACATGGACTGGAGGGGTCTTAATTCTTGATGGTCTGGAAATGGAAGTGGGCCTGGAATGTTTTTTATTTATTTGCAATGGATGATTGCTAAGGCAGAACTCCTAACAACCCAAATGGCTCCAAGAAAAAACACATATGGCATTCTTGTTCCCTTGGCAGGCAGGGATTCAAAGGAATAGCCCACGGAAGGTGGTAACCACCCAGATGTGTAAATCCATGTCTCAAGTGCAACAGATTTACTAGCCTGCTGTGATTTTGCTGTAAAGGAGTCTTCATGGATGTGAAATCTTTCTGCACATCTACAGTGTATGAAGGGTTAATGGAACTGCATTTGGAATTCAAAACCCATGTTTTCCTTATACTATAGCAGTGTAAATTTTTCATCTTCCTTATCCTTACATAATTAATTAGGAGTAAAAGTTCAATGTGTCCTTCTCTCCCTTTCTCTGTCCCTCTTACGGCAAAGGAGCCTCTGGGCGAGCAGCCAGTGTCTATCTACCCCTCACCAAGTGCAAGCTGTTCTTGAAAGGCTGCTTTCTTATTTGCTGTGAGCTGCGTTCTGCCCCAGAACTCACATTTCCATCCGCTTGGCAACTTTATAAGGGGAAGTAAAGGAGCAGAGAATAGTTTTAAATTAAAGGCCTAACCTGTTTGAGACACAGCATTTCCTTGTTTTCCCAACCAAGTTGTACATGATAGTCGGGCCAACAAGTGGAGGAATTCCAGAAACAGTGGGAGTACTCTTTGCCTGTTAGTGTGTCAGCCAGGAATGAGTTCTGCAAGAGACAAGCCTCACTCAAGGGTGATGGAAAATAGCTGCCTTCTCTTTCTAAGTATACCTACAGTCATTTAGCTTGGAAAAGACCTTTAAGATCATCAAGTCCAACTGCTATCCAGCACTGCCAAGTCAATCACTAAATCAGGTGCCAAAGTACCACGTCTACTTGTCCTTTCAATACCTCCAGGGAGGGTGACTCAGCCACTTCTCTGGGCTGCCTGTTCCAGTGCTTGGCCACCTTTTCAGTGAATGAACTTTTTCTAACATCTCCTGGCACAACCTGAGGTCATTTCCTCTTGTCCTATTTCTTGCTCCTGGGGTGATCAATCCCCACCTCATTACAGCCTCCTTCCAGGTAATTGTAGAGATCATCTCATTGAAAAAAAGGTGTCTTTGGCCACTCCAGAAGATGTGCCATGTGAAACAGCAGTTGCTGTAGCAACCACATGATTTCTGTGCTCAAGATCAATGTTCACTGCTTACATTAACCATCTTCAGCATGCAGCAGTCTCTGGTGCAGGTCCTGGTATCAGGGAGAGCAGTCCCAGGCTGATCTTGTTTTCAGCAGCCCTGCTGGAGTGGGATGGCAGGGCAGGAGCCCAGCTGTGCCAAGTACATGCCCTGGGCCAACAGCTGGCTTCACAGACATGACATTGTGCCTAGTTCATTCTGTTCCAGCTTTGAAGACAAGGTTTCTGCTGGCTGCTAAAATAGGAGCTTGAATCAGCAGAGCATAGTAACTGATCTGTAATTTGAATTTGGAAACAGATCCAAGCCTCCACTCCTTTGATTGTCAAGACTTACATTAGGTATGCTCCTGGTTCATGCACCTTTTCTAGTAAAATAACCTGAATGTAACCCTGCTATACAGAGTTTTCAGTTTGCTAAACCCCTGAACTGGGTGGTCTTCAGAGAATAAATGCTCTTTGAGAGAAGCACGTGGTGCTCTTGTCCCTCTCCTGTCAAGTGCCCTGGGCTCTCACTGCATCTTGTAGAGCTTCATCTCACAAACAGGATTAGTTCAGAGAGCAGCAGCCCTCTGTGGAGAGGCTAAAACCATCTCAAGGGAGCAGTGCTTTACCACAAATCTTTCTCTTACTGTTAATTATCTCTCTTCTCATGGTGTTTCCTTTAGTTGCCCTCTATCCAGATGGCCTGAGGGATGAGCCTGTATGACAGGCAAGAGAAGTGGCTAATGGCACTTCTGGGAGAGCACTCTAGGCTTTCCAGCATGACTCTGGGCTTTCTGGTGATATTCACATCCATCAACCATTGCTATTCACATCTTGCCATGCTACCTTGGTTGTGAGGATTTTTTGCCAGTGAGGAGCCATGAGGAAGCAAATAGCATAGGGAAAGCAGCCTGATTCCACTTAGGTCCATCAGAAAAGGAAAAATACATGCTTAAGCATTTCTAAGGGAAACTGCAAATCAAGCAGAAGCCTCTTTTTCTATTACACCTTCTTAAAGGGGCTAGTATAAGAAGGGAGAAACCATACAGGAAGGACAAAGTGAGACAAGAAAAAATAATAGCTGAGTAAAAGGAGAATTATTTGGACCTATGTGTGTTAGCGTGAGTAAAAATGTCTCTCTGGTTTTTGCATGTTCATATTAATAACTGCATTACATGGGACTGCTTTTTCACCCCTAGCATTTGTTGAAACTTGATTTAACATTGAAAATGGATAAAATGAAGGCATTCACAGGACCAGTTTAGAATAGATGAATTTATTTTCCCTGTTCTTGATGATGAACTGCAGGAAGATGGCTTTCCATGTGTATGAGATGTGCTTGCTACAGCAGTAGCTTAGGGACATTTCAGGGATTTCTAGGCTTTGCTGATAAGCTGGTTCTGTGACACCAGTAGCAGTGCTATCAGACCCGTTAGGTCATTTCTTTTGGATTTTCTCATTCTGGTTATGTTGCTCTACAATGGCCTCAGGAGAACTGCTGCTAAGGAAGATAAATATAAATTTCTATGCAGGTCACACAGAGCAAAATAATGCCCTCTGCTGTTTTTTCAGTCTGTTTCAGGAGTCACAGTTTCATTCATGAGAAACTTGTAAGACATATGATGATTTTTTAATTTTGGCACTGCAAAAACTTAGTGAGTGGAGAGCTATACATGTTTATGATTCAGATTGGCAGCTTTATATCTAAATATTGATATAATTGCATGCATTTGCCTTTCTATTTCAAAAGCACTAAGTGAACCTTTACTTCTTCAAACTGATGTCTTCTGTGATCCAATCTGACATGTTAATGACAAGCTTTTAATTTTTTTCATCTTCCAATTTTGAAACAAGATGACAGAATCTCTATGTAATCAAGGATGCTCACTATCAGTAAATCAATTATCAAGTGAAGCTTCAGCTTGGATTTGTGCAAAAAGTGTAGTTTTCTGGGAATCTGGTGTTTATGATCCAATTTAGTAAGTAAAGAGTATGAGTTTACATATTTCAGTGTAGCTTTTTTGCTTTTTTTTTTTTTTTTTTTTTTTTTGAAACAGCTAAACACCAGAGTGCTAAAGAACTCAGGATTTACCTCTGTCCTTTCTGGTTTTCATTTTACTGCCTCTCAAGAAATAAAGACATGTAGAATCCCAGAATGGTTTAAGGATCATCTCATCCAACCCCACTGCCATGGGCAGGACATCTTTCACTAGATCATCTTGCTCAGAGCCCTTCCTTGAACACTTAGGGGGATGGGGCATCTGCAGCTTCTCTGGGCAGTCTGTTTCAGTGTCTCATCACCTTCACAGTGAAGAATTTCTTTCTAATATCTAACCTAAACCTACTCCCTTTCAGTTTAAAGACATTTCCCCCCCTCCTGTGACCCCAGGCCATTGTGAAAGGTCTCTCTCCATCTTTCTTGTAGGCTGCCTTCAGATACTGGAAGGCTCCAATTAGGTCACCTCAAAGCCTTAATTATATATGTAGTATATAAAGTAGCAAGACATATAATTATATCACAATTGTTGCTGCAGTTGAACAAAAGAAATGCAGCATTTCCATTAGCACAATATTGTTCTGCTGTCATAGCTGGCTGATAACTGGAGTGGAACCATAATTCTGGGCAATGTGGAGGTACTGCTTCCCAGACATGCAGATTAGAAGTAGTATTTCCATAGATATCATGGTGTCTCATTTTTTTCTTTAATTCTCTTCAATGTATTTAATGGGGGGAAAAAAGTGTTGTGCTGTTGAGGAGAAAAGCAGAAAAGAATTCTATTAGTCATACAGTCAACTATTATTTGGTAAAACTATCTTTACTGGTGTGTGTTGCTTTTTAGTAGAGTATCTTTAAGCATCCTATAGATTGCAATTTGAATGAGAAACTCAATGATCTAGTATGGTAGAGGAGTATTTAATAGTATACTGATAATTAGTAACACAGCTAACTTAATAAGCAGAGTCTGAGTCTAGGAGGGGTTTTTTTTCCACATGTCCTCCCTTACTGTGGTAGTTTCTGATGTCCCCGTCGAAGGAAGGAAATTGATGAATCTGACTCCATGTTCTTAGAAGGATAATTTATTCTTTTATTATATGATATGATATTATATATTATATTATGCTATACTAAACTATACTAAAGAATAGAGAAAGGATACAGACAGAAGATTACAAAGAATGATAATCAAAACTCATGACTCCTTCTAGAGTCCCGACACAGCTGGATGGTGATTGGTCATTAAGTAAAAAAATTCACATGTAACTAATCAAACAACCACTTGTTGGATAAACAATCTCCAGACCACATTCCAAAGCAGCAAAACACAGGAGCAGCAAAATGAGATAATTATTGTTTTCATTTTTCTCTGAGGTTTCTCAGCTTCCCAGGAGAAGAAATGCTGGCAAAGGGATTTTTCAGAAAATATGATAGTGACACCTTACCTCTAAATTCCTATTTTGCTTTTTGATACACATTCAGGGGGAAAGGCCCACATTTATGCTACTCATTAAATACAATCATAATTTCCTGTTTGACAACTATTGGACTTCTATATTTGTAAATGGTTTTAAAAACATATATTTGTTCACAGTTGTGGAAGACAATTCAAATGCTGGCTGGTTTGCATCTTGCTCATTGGAGCTAGGGCTTGACTCTCAGCAGGAGCTGTGAATCACTTGAGTCACTCCTTGAACAGAAGGTTTGTAACGAGAGGATAGGGAGACTCAGGTAACCTGAACGTTTCCATGGATAATTCTAATTACTGACTGAGTTGGCTGCTGCCCATGGGCAAAGGGCAGTTGAATCATCACTCTCACAAAAATGTTAGGAAGGGACCTGAAGTGAATTCATGAAGCCATGCTTTCAGCTGTGCTCACCAGCACAACTTCACTTAAGACACCGGAGAACTTAACACACAAATTAAAGGTGAAGCTCTAATTCATAGCTTTTAAGAAAATCAATATTTTCAAACCTTTTTTTTGTCCAAATCATCGGGCTTCCAGCTAGGCTCTGCCACTTTCTCAAGCCAGTGAACAATCAATATAAAGTAACATCATTTAAACTGAAGTCTTAAGAGCACTGTGATTAGGAGTGTGTTTGGGCCATGGGCTGCGGAGTGCTCTGCGCATCATATTAAAAGAGCCCAACTGATTTACAAAATTTTCTAGTCAGTTTCAGCTGCCATACCTTCCTACTCAATATTTCAGATCACATATCTAAGGAACTAGGAACCTCTGCCTTCTTTGGGCAAGAAGAAAGAAATTCAAGAGAGCTAATAAAGTTTGACTCAGTACTTTCAATTTTTTGTGCTCTCCTCACCCCCTTCCAAAGGATCACACACTTCTTCAGGCAGAACAAAAATGGATTAAATCAATGTAGTACAAGTTTAAATATTTTAAGTACTCTTTTGTCATACTAAGCCATCTAGAATTCACAGTCTTATTGCTCAGTATTTGGGCTTTTTAAGATGGTATTCATATGTCTGCTTTAAATAACCTTTCTTGTTTTTAGTGAAGCTCTAATTATACCAGTAAAAAGTACAGTAGCACCTGCTGTACTTGTGCCTGGTGTCCCTGGAGACCTAATACATACTGTGAAATACAATGATTAGATCAAGAAATGTTACTCATCCTCTTTTCATGTGAAATGTGTTCTTTAAATTACAGAAAAAAAGAAAGGAAATGACACAAAGCAAGTCCAGGCGAGCTGCAGGACAGATTGGCGTTGCTGGAGGAATTGCTTGTCAGTAGAATACAGAGGAATTAATCGTAAAGGAACTGCGTGCAGAATCTGCCCTTCTGCACTTTAGACTTCATAGATAAAATTGATGTTTTATGGAATTTCAGGTGCTCCTAGGGTAGCAGCCCTTTTTCATGATCATCAAATCATGAAAATATTTTATAAATTTGGCTCTATCAGGCAACTAATTTCCTATGATTAGATCTGCTATGCATGAAATCTGACTTTTGCAGCAGATCTGACAAAGAAATCTGACAATGTCAGCAATGGCTTTAATAAGCCAGGTTGACAAAAATGACCAACAGTAGACTTCCTCCAGGTATTTCCTGTGTTTGTAGTATTTTGATTTCTTGGAAAATAACGACAAGGAGAGCTGATATGCCAGAGTCCACCAAGTGAGGTTTGCTTGCAGAAGCTAAGACACATGGTTGATCTACCCTGCTCAAGCTTCAGTCACCTTTCTCTTCTCACATAGATGATGCTGAAGACCTCAGTCTTGGCATCTGATTCTCCCTAAGCTTGGCTGCTATAAATCACAGAGGACCAAAGATCTTTTTTGCAGCTCCTACTTATCCACGTTGTTTTTTTCCTCCTCCCCTCAGAGAGCTGACATTGGGATCTCTGCCCTCACCATCACCCCCGACAGGGAGAACGTGGTGGACTTCACGACGCGCTACATGGACTACTCGGTGGGCGTGCTGCTGCGCAAGGCAGAGAAGACCGTGGACATGTTTGCCTGCCTGGCCCCCTTTGACCTCTCCCTGTGGGCCTGCATTGCTGGCACGGTGCTGCTGGTGGGGCTCCTGGTCTACCTCTTGAACTGGCTCAACCCGCCGCGCCTTCAGATGGGATCCATGACGTCCACAACTCTCTACAACTCCATGTGGTTTGTCTATGGATCCTTTGTGCAGCAAGGTAAGAGACAGAGGAGGAGAGAGGCTCCTACCTCCAAGAGAAAACCTACTTATCCTCCCCCTTGCTGTAGAGACCTTCCTCTCCCCTGCCTCCCTCCCACAGCCCGCACGGAACTGGGACCACTGGAAGGCCTTGTGCTAAAAGATTTCCTAGATATTTAGCTGCCCTACGTGGTACCCTGAGAATTTCAGAGCACTACATGCTAGCTTGTGATTTGTTGTTTTGTTATTACAGAAAGGTGATTTTTCTCTGAGTAAAAACAAATAATATTGCTCATCAGTTGCTGGAGAATTATTCAACATGTACAAGTGCTATGTTCTTACCCAGTCAGACAGAGAATTCCAGGATTTGGATTTTGAGCTAAGTTTAGACTAGTCAGCAGTGCTAAACAATCTTACTGTGTCTGATATTCTTTCCTCCCTCTTCTGATTTATTTCAAATTTCCTATCTAATGTTTAGACTCAAGCATCTCTGGCCTTCCTGATTGATTTCTCAATCCCATCTAGCATCTGGTGCAGCCCAGGCCGGTCCCCAGTTCTGCTTGTATTTCCAAGTCCTTCACAGTGTACCTCTTCTGGAAGAGTTTTAACCATGTATCCTGAATACAGCAGGGACTGCAGATCTTGGTTGGGTATATACTGCTTAGAATTCTGGTCTGCAAGTTGAGGTTGTAAAGCAAAGTGGAATAAATAAACGCAGCTTAACATAAGAGCAAATGGGGGTTTAGGCTCGACAGCAAAACAGAATGAACACCTTCTTGCTTAACCATGTAAGATAAGCATTGTATCCATTATTCCTCAGTCTCTGCTGGCACTGCAGGTACACCTGATTTAATTTCACAGAGCATCTGCTCTACAAAGAGCCATGGCCACTACAGCCCCAAACTCACAGACAGTTCTTTGTGTTTTAACCTGAATGTGGATGGAGCACTGTAGGTAAAGGTGTCATATTTACATGAAAATGGCAACATGTGATTTAGCATTACATTATTCTTTTTTCACAACAATCAGATGACATCCATAAAAGCTAAAGGTATCCATGAAAATCAAGTATGAAACTCCTAGAATGGAAAAAAAAAGCTAAAACAATGTCACTATCCAAAAAAAAAAAAAAAAGAGCTTAAGCTGAGACTTTCTGTGAGAGGAGTAATTTTAAACACATAAGCATAGAGACATTACTTTTAAAATTATCATTTTCATTGAGCAGTGATGGTCTGCTGAGGAGAGCTGAAGAGATAGTTTCAGGGGGTTTGTGATTTTTTATTTAATAAATAAAACCAAAGAGTAGCTGAGACATATGTAAGTTTTTTGAATGTATATGTGTGGGTTTATAAAGTTCTCTTTCTATCCAAAATATCCCCAGGGTAAGTGTGTAGCAAATCCAGCTGTAAGAGAGCAGTTGGTCTCTTACAGAATGAGACTCATTACATCGGTCTTCCTGTTAGGTTAAAACTTGAGAATTAGTTTCTTTACTGCATGAATGTGAGCCATTCCACATAGGTTGATTAGCCTGAGCATCCCTGCTGTACTCCCAACAGGAGCCCCTAAAAGCTTTCTAGGAGACTGCCCAGCCAAGGTTCAGAGGAGGCACAAATGGTTTAACACACCTCAGCCTGAACAATTGTCACCTGAATTGTTTGCCTCATGTTTATCCAAGGAAGCCTGTATTTTGTGAAATTTCCTAACTTACAGGTCCAGAGTAGCAGTCCACAAGGGAGCACTTGGATAGATGCTCAGTTAGCTTAAAAAGAAAAGGGGTTTTTTGACCAATCAATGAAAATGAGTGGTTAAGGAGGGCTTAGAGAGAAACCTTGAATTCAGCATGAACTTGAGGAAGAAGTTAGACGTAAAGAAGGGGAACCGGGTTGTAACAATACCAGAATTCAATAGGGGAGAAAAAAAAAAAAAAAAAGGAATTTATTTGAGCAGATCTACATCTACTCCGTGTGGTGAGAAGCGTCGCACAGGAGGTGCAACTCAGTAAAACCTGCTGGTGGTGCAAAGAATCTGGGGGCACCAAAACTGCTGTGCAACTTCAGAAAAAGAAATTCACAGAACTGGGAAAGTGGAAGGAATTATTTACAGAGAGAGAGAGAGACACCTTACTGCCCTACCGTGTGGATTTTCAACACAACTTTACAGAATTCACTAAAATAAAGGTAAAATATTCACTTGGCTCCTAGTGAGTGAGGGAAAGCTACAGACATGTATCTATAGTTTTGCTCCCCTTCAAACAACAAGCAGAACTCTCCTGAATAATCTAGAAGGAAAAATGAAACACATTGAAAAGAATTTATACCAAAGTACATTTACTTATTATTACCTATACTTATTTATACCAAAATACACTTACTGGCTGATATAAACATAAAGACTCAGAAGAACTCAGAAATTCAGTGCAAAAGAATAAGAGATGCATTTATAATGCCAGCCAGTATTTCACATTCAATTTGAATATAATAAAAACTATATTAGCTGAAGCATTATTGTTTACTAATCCTTGTGAATACAGGCATATGAAAATAATTTTCATTGACAGGGTTACTGGCCATTGTGGTGATTTTGCCTGTTTTCATTCATCAGCTCTTCGTTCAGCAGAAAAACTGCAGCTTTTATTTGTTTTGGAATAGTAAATCTGTTGCTATTAATTCTGATTGGCAAATCTTAAGTGTAGCAGCATGGGGCATTTCAAACACTGTCACGTTCACTTAAGAAATCTTTCAGCAGCAATTTAAATCATGACAAGGTGCTCATTTCTGTTATCAAAACAGAGCCAAAGATGGTTTTATGCCCGGTGCTGACAGAAACAAAGCAGCTTGAACCAAAGTTTGGTTTTGCTTTGATAGTTCTGGATTCTTTGTTTGGGGCTAGCACATGATTTGTGGCATCATCTTCTCTTTCTTTTCTCTAGATAGAGGAAAAATTTGCAAGCATGCAGACTGGCTTCAGACCTGCCATGGTTCTGAAGAGAGCCCTCTGCTGCAAAAATACAACTCATTCTTTAAGGAAATTCAAACTTATTATGATTAAAATATTTTTGAAACATTTTTCGTCTGAAATCGTTACAAACTTGGCAGATATTAGAAAGTAGCTTTAGTTCACTGTGTCCCTTTTCGAGATGCTATTAACAAGTTTTATCCTTTTTCAATTTTTGGAACACTAAAGAAAAATACTGTGTCATTGTCTCTAGATAAAAGTCAACACAGATCAATCCAATGTTTTTAAGGCAGGTCTATAATTACTGTCATACTCCATTACAAAATTTAAGTATTTTTAGTTGCTTCCTTAAAGATAGACTGAAACTTAATGTGACTGCTACTTGTATCACTTAAATTTAGGTCTTGATCTTGGCTTTCGCTTTCTTACCTCCATATTTCAGTGACCACTCTAGGCACCATTTTGAGACTGGTAATATGGAGATATATTTTAAGTTTCCCTTTTTATTTGACGTTCATTCATTATTGAGATCAGCCAAAATACTTTACATTATTTTTTTAAGATACATGTGGATAAAGCTGCAATATAACTCAGTTAATATAAAAGTGTATAAAATGCAAAGGGAATTTTTTACTCTGTGCTCAAGCCCTTCATTATAAAAAAAAAAAGGGCAGGCAGTGCACTGAAATACTTTGGCTTCCTACCCAATATACCCACTTAATTTGCAATCTGCTGTGACCACTGAGAGACTTTTAGGTGATCTCAGCCATGCTGCTGTGGGTTACATTAAAAGCAAACGCTTTGTACTGTGAAGTCAAAATTCAGGCATGAGTAGTTAAGATAATATCTATTGTCTCTGAGTTGTCTGGTCATCTAAAGATGAAACAAATTCATAGATTCAGATTGTGGAGGATTGCAGTTGTGTTAAAATTTAGTGTCACAGCTTCTGAATTTGTTCTTTTCCTTTTGCTCATCCTAGAAAACTAAGTGGCTAAAGCTCCTCATTTTTCTTACTTTGAATATTACCTTTGACAACTGGACAGAAATCTGGCTCTAGGCAGCCCTGCTTTGGGACAAGGGACAAGAAAGGGACAAGGTCCCTTTCTACCTCAGAGAGTCTGAGTGATATATGAATAATTATATATTTTGTAGACTTTGTTCTGCTTTTGTGCTACTCTTTACAACCTTTTCTTTAGCCATGGTATTGTTGCTACTCCTTCAAATTTTGCCCTTATTAGAATTTGGCAGTGTAGGGAACCTGCCATATGAACTCTCAGAGAAGAAATTTGGGGGTTCTGAAAACTTTACTAAAATCTTCATTGAGATCAGCTGAATCGAGTTGCTGCAACACTCTGATGACATTTATACTTGCTGAGAACCTAGTTTAATCTCCTGAAGGTTTTCTATTAGCTTCCTATTAGGGGCTCTTGTTACAAAACGCTCTAGGGAGCACTCTGCTCTCACTCGTACTGGAGAAAATCAATGGTTTAAGAAACAGAAGTTCAAGATGTAGAGTTACTGCCAACCCTTTTTGTATAATAGATCAGTTTTTGAGACAGGTAAAATGCTGTGTAATTTTTTACCAAGGACTTGCAGAAGAATGTTTTTGGGGATTTTGTTTTAAAGGCAACCTCTCAAATTTTGCTTCAGAATTCAGTGATGAGCTAACTTAGTATAATAGATTTCAAGAAAATGTTGACAAAATAATGAAGTTAGAGAAAACTACAGTGTTTTGTATTTGAAATGAAAGACACCGTAAAAGACTTAGTCTCTATCTTATCACACTCTGCTCATTTAGCTTTGAATTTTTCTGTAAGAGAAGGTATTTCTGAATTGGCCTGGCAGGACTTTAGATTATGCAGGTAAAGATGCAAGGCTCTGTTTTGTTTGGGTTTGGTTTTGGTTTTTTTGCTATAATAGAAAATATCTTTTAAATGGCTGAATCATTCAAGATTTAATCACTTCTTAGTGATTGCAACAAAACAAACATTCATTATAGTTTTATAAATATAATTTGACCACAGGATAAGGAGCACTTGAAGTATTAGCTGCAAAAATATAATTTTCTTCAGAGAGCTTAATACACTTGCTTAACCCAGAAAAGTTATGAAATTGATGATGTTCAAGAACCACTGGTGGGCCATTTTTTTATCCCCTTATATTTGTTTAAAATGCTGGTCACAACTGGAGGTTTTGATTGGTCATCAGTGGTGTCAGTAATGGCCAATTATGCTGATAATACCTGCTAAATGAGCAAATCTCACTGTTTGCCTTGTGTAAATTACATTTCATAGGAGCAATAAAACAGCCTCCAAGCTTCAGCACTTCAAAGTCATTATAATGCTTCTCAGATGGTTAAAGCTGCTCAGAATTCTCAGTCTTCTTCCTTGTATTACCACCCAAGGTGTGATATAATCCTCCTGAAATGCACTGCCTGGAGTCTGCTGTTGCTTAATAAATTACTCCGTCTTGCTTGTCTCACTCTTGGCATATCCCTATCAGCAGGAAACCATTATGCTGTAGCAACATCCTTTCTTAGTGACATTTTCTCTTAATTAACTGTACAACAATCAAATATTTAATATTCAGAGGAAGACTCTAGAACCATTCTGGAAAAATTCTGTTAGAAATTAATTATATCTTCACATATGATATTTAGTGGTGAAACCTGATTTTTTTTTGTTTGTTTTGGCTTGGGGAGGATTATGATTAAAAATATAAAAAAGATCCAGTATGAAGTCTTTAGGACTGGGACCTAGTTCCTAATTTGGTTTCTGCACCTGATCTGCTGGCTGACCACAGAAACATTCTTTAACATCTCAGATATCAGCCCTTTGTTTTAAAATGGGTATGTTACCCATCTGCCTTCATAAAAACATGTTTTATACCTTCTGATAGAAGGCAAAGCTTAAATGCCAGTCTCGTCAATTAGCAGTTTTGATTGCTCTTCAAACTAATGCCAGTCTTGACATATTCATGTAGCAAGGGGAACAGACTTGCCGGGCCTAAAATGCACAGCACTGAACTGAGAAGATGAAAAGTCAGAGACCAAACTTGTAAGGAAGCAAACTACATACACCAGCAGATTTATTTGTGGTTTGATACTTCCACCTTAAAAGTATGACCCCCCCCCACCAAATTCTCATGTCATTTTGGTTAAATCTATCTGGGCTAGTGTATCGGTAAGTGTATTTACCTTCATCAAGTCACCTCTCTGAAACAGGGACTGCAACCCTGTGGTACCCAAGTTCCTTTTGCATGTTTCAGTGGTTTGGCCAGCCCTCTTGACAGCACACAAAAATGAGTACATTTTGGCAATTGTGTCCTGTGTCTCAAAAGTATTTGGAAACCACAAGTGGTCACTGGATCTGACAGCGTGTACTGAGAGCTGTTGTCATGTATGCAGTACACTTTTGTAAGCCTTAGATGTAGTTTTATGTCCTTTCAGAGGTTTATTTGATTGTCTCTTCTTGAAACTGTAGTTCCATGGAATAACCATGCTCCAAGTAAAATGTTCAGTAGTGTGGGCATTTGTTTGCGGCAATGTGATATCACTAGTGTGAAACTACCAGGGGATATGCTTGAACTTTCCTCTAATTTGAAGTTAAAATTCAGGCAGTTCCCAGAGGCATCTTAAATAATGCATTTCTACATCTTCTCTGCACGTGGTTGCTTGAGTCATAGCACTGGGTACATGAGGCAGTCTGTTTAGAGATTTTGTGTCTGATATACAGTCTGTGAGGAGATGGAGAATGAATGGCAGTGTGAAAGCCCAAAAACTACCTTAATTGCCTAGGACTAGCTCTGACTGACTGTGAGAAGGTGATGTCTGTCTGGCTGTAGTGTAAACCCTGACCAAGACCAAGTGAGGCAAAAGGAAAGTAAAATTGGATGTCATGGCATCTGTCCATCATTCTGTGTTCTTTAGAAACATCCTAAGGTGAATATTTTGCTCAGAACAGTTTCTTCAGTTGTTGTAATTTCTCATATGACTATGTGCTGTACTTGGGTAAAGAATGAATAAGTTAGATTCAGATTAGGTAGCCAATTTTGACTTTTCAGGGTTCACCTGTGTATAATATACATTTAATTGAGGAAACAAGGAAGAACCATTTAGTCAGGAATTGAGTGTTTCTTGTGTGGAGGAACAATGAAATCCCAATTTTTATCTTCAAAGATGTTTAGACGCTGAAGAGACAACTCTTGCTTGTCCTGCTATTTGATCTTCCTGCCCAGGAGTTTACAGTTGAATTGACAACTTCAGCTCTTTAAGGTAGGGAGGAAGTGAGAAATGAGCTTTAACCTTATTAAAAATACTCCCCCTCTGCTTGGGATGCCAGCAGTTTCATCCTCAGACTGATCAGCCTTTTTCAGCTGAGGCCATCCAAGGCAGCAGACAAACATGGGTTTTAGAGGGAACCCACGGTGGTTTTCTGTTGCTTTTCTGCCCTGTGAGGAGTCCCTCCTCTGCAACAGCTGTGCCATAGCTGCAGCCACCCATGCAGAGCCACTTCACAACATCAACTGGTGGGTAGGTGCCAGGAAAATTGCCTGAAAGCTGTAAAGACAGGAGTAGCAGAGGTTTTCAAGCTGCTGGCAGAAAGTCTCCCTTCTTCAGCAGCTGAGGATTTTTTTCCCCAGACTTCTTGTAACATTGAAGTGCTTATAAAAAGAGTAGACCAAAATTAATATAGAAAGGAAACAAAAAATGCTATCAAATTATTTCTTTAACTAACCTGTTCCTTTCCCTCTGTGTTGAGATGAAGGACAAGTCTCAGCATATATGGTAGAATGAGGGCTGGGAGGCGGATTTGTTTGTATTTTTTTTAATCTAGTCAGCTTTCCAGCATGCAAATTAGGGGGATTACCTTCATTATAGCAGCATTCTGTTGTAGAAATCTCCTGCTGCTTAATTTTTATCCTTCCACTGTCAGTAGTGGAGGGAAAGATCTTAAAGTAGGACTTCACCTCTTCAGCATTTTTGAAGTTAGTGAGATGGGGCTGGGTTAAAAATGTGAGATACCTCACCTACCAGGCAAAAGGGAGATGAAGGAACAGGGGTGGTTTTGACTTGGCTTCCCCCACACTAGGACAGAGTAAAGGTAGAGATGAAGTGGAAATAAATTCATCTGCAAACAGGCTGTGAAGGAGCAGTGATAATAAATCGGTTGAGCGGGGTGTTCGTTGTTCATGCCCAGATATACTTGCTAATAGAACATTTTTAGCCATAAGCATGCACCACATTCTTACAATGGCTTCTTTTATTTCTATATCCCCAAAGAGGAAAATCCTCACTATCCTGTAAAGTCACCTTTGAAGTAATTTTTCACTTCTGAAAAACCTGAGTTGTGATCTTAAGCAGGGTGATAGCTGATTTGCAGTGAAAACCAGGTTATTCCATTTTCAAACATAAGCATTCATATTAGTGATTTTCATCAAGAAATTACGTTATCACATTTTTCTCTGTGAAACTTAAAAGGATGAGGGTTTCATTCTGTCCTCTGTTCACTGTCATAACACTACATTAGGTCATTTGAGTTTTAGAGATCACTTTGATAACAACATTGCAGGATGTACCTGAAGTGGAATTTTAGTCTAAATTTTAGAATGTGCTATTTAGGAACATAATTAGAGCTCCTACACTGGTGATGATTGAATTCTATAAGGCTAGGAGTTCATTGCAGAGAAGCATTCTGAAAATTAAAGGATAACTAGAATTAGTGACAGAAAAACTGAACTAAGGTATCTGAGATGCCTGTGATTCACTTTTCTCTGAAGTAGTCAGGGGTCACTCTGTACTGTGCATGCTTGGAAAACTTGGAAGAACAGATTTATAAAACAGATCATAATTCTTTAAAAATTGAAGCAAAACCATAGTTTGTAGTGTGTAATCCTCTTTAAAATTCCCTTCACCCCCTAAAATCTTGAGTCACAGAATCATGTAGAGGTAAAAAGATTATGGGGAAAACTACTTGTCAACAGATGTGAGGGCTTTACTGGAATAGGTGTTTGTCCTTATGGTCACACTGCATTGTTTTGTGCTTTGCTTGGCTCGCAGTTGCTCGGTTTCAGCCAAAGGGGGCTCTCTCCCTCATATTCATAATGCCCTCTCTGACAGGCTCTTGGCTAAAGCCACCCTTTAATACCTCATTAATGGCATTGTTTAGCTTAATGTTAATTTTACGTGCAGATGGTCTGTTTTCAGTCCATTGTGCACAGTTCTTTCTGCTGTCCCTGAAGGTGCTGCGCACAACCCTGTCAGGAGTGTGCAGAAAGACCACAGTAAGCAAACTGCATGTGACAGTAACACACACATCATCTCCTCAGCCACTTGTGAATATGTACCAGAGATGATAATTGTGGCTGAGTGCCTGAGGCTTCACAGCATTTGAATCCAGCCATTAGTAATTGAGAGATTTGGTCTCAGCATCTCTTGAAATCTGATCTAAACATTGCCAGTGTGCAAGGTTATTTGTTAAGATCCAGTATCCTCTAAAATAATAGCAAGCATATTTCACTTTGGTGCCTTCCCAGTGGCTGTAAATAGCACCTTTACACAGGCATGCAATCAAGAGCCATCTTAAAAGCACAAATCTCATCACAAGGTTCCTGAAGAGCATCCCCAGAGGCTCCCTCCGTTTCTTGAAAATGCCCATTGAGCTCTAATCTGTGTTCTTCTCTGTGTGTGTATATTAATAATTATATTTTGTAGAATTATTGTCCCGTGTTTTGAAAGTAGCAACAAAGAATTATCTGATCACAGTTTTTTCTTTATTTTTTTTAAGAGCTGTTGGTAAAATTGGTAGGCTTATTGTACAGTTATTTATGATTATGTAATTGAATGGTCCTGTATTTGGTAACCCTAAAAGTAAATTTGAAACCCTGCTAAGTCTTCTAATAATCCAATGCATTTCAGCAGCACTAATACAGTATATTTTGGCCAACTGATTCATGAGAGGTGGACAGAAAGCCTCAGTTCCAATATGGTCACATTTACAGGTATCAAAAGATAGACTTTCAAATATCTAGACTTGTAGTATAAGACATCTAAGGGCTCCCAGTAACTTCAGCAAATACTAGTGGATGCCTCCATTTTCATATTAGCTGCAGTCATTGCTCCTCTTTTGTAATAGCAGCAGAAGAGAAAAACAAAATATACTTTGTGCTGTATTTTCCAGAACTTTTGGAAGCACTGTAAAGGCTACTCATGCCCTCTCTCTGATAATGTTGCACAAGTCAATGCAATGTATTGACACTATATTAATGCAAACTAATGTTTGTATCATTTTCTTTTATCTCTTGTGAATTTTGATTTGCAGTTGAAAATACATTTTGCTAATTCCACAGAAAGACAGAAAGTGGTAAGTGCAAAATTGTTAATTTTCTGAAATAAGTCATTAAGCTTGTGGGTCTAGGCCTAAAAGCCAGGAATTGATTCCCATAGGTCTTGAAGATTGATCCTGTAAATAGGATCAATCAATTCCTACATAATAGGAATGAAAATCTGATTGATGTGTGTAATTAAAGCATCGCAGACACCAGGAGAAGCTAGAGCCCAGCCATTTGCTGAATGGTGAAAGAACACATTTCCCTTCCCAACTCTTGCATTATTGCCACTATTTGGGCAAGATGGGTGCAAAGAAACGATTTATTGTTGTGAAGGGAATTATAAATATACTATAACTGATATGTTATGCTAACATCACTTTAATCAGGTAATTATTAAAGGACTGTTTGGCCTTTAAGGACATTGATTTAATGGGAATTAATTTAATGATTGAACACTGTTTGTGTAACATTATCATTGCTAGTGATGCAGAAAATTGGAATCTCAGCTCAGCTGAAAAGAGTTTAGACTTTTTATTATCACATTAGATACTATTCTACTTGAATGTAGTTATTAGACCCTTTTTATACTTTCAGTATATATTTAAATGTTTGGGGTTTATCTAAAAATTTCTGAATAGAAAAAATAAGTTAAAATTTTTGTCATTGTACTGCTCTCCTTTTTGATAGAGGCTTGAATTTCTGTTTAAAATAGCCTTTTAGAAAGTCCATTCAATTTTGGGTTTGACTTGCTTCTCTCATAAAACAAATTTTCTCAGTTTTCATTCTCTACTTTCTTCTCTGCAAACCTGATGATTTTTTTAGGAGGAATAGAGTTTGGTTTATGGAGAAGTTTTGCAACTTTAAAGACACAGCAGCTTTTAAAAGTAGCAGCAGAGCACAGTCCTGTCTGGATTATTCTGAGGCTGAATCCTGCACTGTCTAGTCACAGCTTAGTGGAAATGTGAACATTTTAAAAGGAGTGTGATCAGTACCTGAGGGTTAAGGCAGGGTTAAAGCTGACTTTTATAGTTACAGCTCCCACTTACCTAAAGGTATGTTGTCTCTGGATACCCTCCTTGGTTTGCCCTTAGGGGTGCTATTGTCACAAATTATTTTCCAGCTTCATAGTGCCTCTAACTACTGTTATATATAAATTAGACCCAGGGAGAAAAGGGTAGTAGTGTAGTGAAGTGGTGCATCTGACAGCCTGCTGCAAATAGATTAATTTTCAAGCAAAACTTTACTCAAGGATGTCTGACAGTTCCTGCTGTATCTTGGCAGAATTTTCCAAGGGAGCCCACTGGCCAAATGATTAGCCCTCTGTTAGTAGAATGGAGCTGTTACAGTAGGCACAGCCAGTTGGGCAGGCTGGTATTTGAAGACTGATAGAAAAATAATTTGGTAATAGACATAGCAGAGACTTAAACTTACAAACACAGTAGGTTACTGTTCCAGTAAGAGAGCAATGCTGCAGTATTGTGGCAGCAGGCCCCACCAGGTAATAATGTGCATCGACTCTATGATTGCAGAAGGCTGATCAAATGCTTTATTGTGCTATGCTATACTATACTACTAAGGAAAAAAAAAATCTCCCTTTGCCAGACAGTCACAACACACATGGATCCAATTGGTCAATGAATCCAAAACACCATCACCAGAGTGCAGTTAAGAAATCCCTCTTTGGTAAACAATCTCCATGACACATTCCACATGTGCACAACAACAGGTGCAGTGATTAAGATAAGAATCATTTTTCTCTGAGCTTTCTCATAGCTTCCCAGGAAAATCCTAGGACAGCTATGTCTCTCCCTGCTCAGAGGATATGTGATTACCACTCTGTAGTAGGCTGACATGCTTTTCACTGAGTAGCACTGACGATCTCATTGATGCTAGAGGAATTTCTAGCTTCAGAAAGGATATTTTCAAGGAACATGACTGAAGAACCTGTATTTTAAGCTCACAAAATAGTTTGTGAGCAGGCATTTCACCAACCTTTTGGAAATTTCTGTTTATCCATCAGGTTGTATGTCAAGGCCTTCTAACCAGATTTATGACATGAGTTCCCTGGGCTGTAACAAGTTATGAGGGTTTTTGTGGCACTGCCACTGGTTCCTGATTAGTCCCAGCATTTGAAATCTCAGCATGGGTAATCTTTTCCTATTAATGAGAAAACAGAGCTGAGCAATGAGCCTTAGTGTGTGAGTCAATGCCAAAGGCACATCCCAACAGCTGCACAGCAGTAGCGAGTGGAGGATTTTCAGAGGGAGTTTTCAAGATATGAGATGTAGCTTGGAGGTGACTGCTGGCCAGCACTAACAGAGGGTGACAAGGTAGCATGGTAATCTCTCTCTCAGATGGGATCTGGCTGGTGCCTGGCCTCCTTGGTAGGAGGCTGGGGGAAGCCTACATCTGCCTCCACAAGGCTGTGCATACACCCTCAGGTTAGCTGGCTTCCAGAGCTGCTGACAAGGATCTTTAGCATGTATAAGATGCAGTTTCCTTCAAACTCCTTCACAGATTTCAGATACCTAGGAGTGATTTGAAATAAGCCTGAAGGAGAGGAATGATGTTTTCAGATTTTCTCCCTGTCACATAAAGGGGAGAAATAAATGAGGGGAGCTTTCTTTTGTGCATCATTGCTTCCCCTCTGGGAGTGCAATGAGGGCAGTGCTTCCCACCCAGCTGAAAGAAAACAATCTTCCAGGGAGGAAACGTAATGAGATTAGTCAGGGGATCATTACACTAACAACAACAAATGGCAAGAGTCAGTGATTGTTTAGTTCAGAAATAAGACGTTAAGGGGCGAAAAAATTAATCAGAGCACCAAAGGACAAAGTGAACATATTCTTTAATTGCCTATAGACCAGCAGGAGAAATCTAAATAATAAACAAGAACAGTTAGACTCAGAAATACAGAGAATCTTCATGTTGTTTCTGAAATATAGTAGGAACAATTGGAAATAATGAAAGTCAGATGAACAAGGTGGGTAAAAGGGGAAGAAGGTGTCACTCTGTCAAAATGGATTAGGTATTTCAGAGGTTGAGAGCTTGGAAAGAACTGATCTTGGTTTTTTTCTGTGACTGTGTGCTAATGGCTGGAGCACAAAACGAGATGGGAGACAGTGTCTGCTGCAGGCCCCCAAATCATCCTCTCCACTGGAGCAGAGGATGGCTGGCTCCTGTAGAGCATCTCTGTGATGCATAAAGGAAAATGTGAGGTGTAAGAGGGGCAGTCAGGCTGAGTGGTGTGTGTTTCAAGCCTCCAGCTGCCCATGCTGAAGGGTCTGGAATGTGCAGGTAGAGAATATTGAAAGGAAAAGGAACACCAATTGCACCAAAGTGTTAAATGCTACAGACTTCAGAGAAAAAATGACATGGAGAGAAAGCGTGCACAGAGGTGAGGCAGAGCTGAGAACAACAGCAAGGAGGGCTCTGAAAACTTAATTAGGAGATATAGAAACTTTAATGATATTGGTGCATTTGGTGAAGGTAATACTATTCAAAATCGTTATGCCAGAAAGGCAATAAATATTTCTCTTCTGTGCTTGTGAAAAAAAGCCAATTCTTTCTGTATAGTGGAGGTTAAATGGTAGCTACTACCATAACACAGTTTCAAATCAGCAGATTCAAACAAATTTCACCCAAGCATTTATGAGAATTTACCGTGTAGCTTCCAAGACTTCTGTTTGCTGACATGATTCTTAGAACATTGGGCAGGTTTTCAGAAAGATGACCAAAAAACAAAAAATTATTATAAACCTAATGACCAAACTGAGCCTTCAATTCAAGTTTTTCTTCCGTCTTAATATCTGGACGTAACAAGATGAAAGACTTAACAAATATAAACAGACACTTAACAATTTCAAAAGATATAACCATTTTAAAAGTCTACACATGACCTTTACTATTTTATTATAAAAAAAAGAAAGCATTATCTTTGGGATCTGATGGAGACTTTCATCATTGCTTTGGTAAATAAAAAGAAAATTAGGTCCTTTCCAATCCTACTCCTTCAAAAGAACTCAAAGAACAGTTCCTAACACGTTTGGAGTATTTTCACAGTGTAGTAATAATACATAGATGCAGTGCTCTCTCATTAGGGAGTAAAGACCTGAAGAAATGTTTTATGCGTGAAGCAAAATATCTGAATGTCTCTTTTTACATGTAATTTTTGGTTTTTAAATCACTACATTTTAATGCAAACCAAATGCTACAGGAGGAACAGGTGGTGTGGTGAGTAAAAGCTACCGCTGGCTCTCAAACTTCTCCACACCTTGTAAGATCTGGCTGCCAGCCCTGCCTCATGATCAGTTCCTTCTCCACTCTCAAACCCCTGCAATGTGCCAACATGTGCAAGGATAGCAAGTTCAGCCACTGATTTACAAGCTTATTTGGGAGGCATTACCAATTCAAGGAGTTGTATTCTCCTGTGGAACAATTCCTCGTGCCTGCTGTGGTCAGTGGGTGTTAACTTCAGCACAAAATGGAATATTACAAGCTCAGGTTATGGCATGCCAGCTTAAATGTTATGGATGAATACAAGCAAAGTTCAAGGAAGAATGGAAAAGGATAGATGAAAAAAAGGAAAATAAGGGAAGAGAAATTCATGATGAGAAATTTCCCGACAACTTCCAAGCTGCATTTACTTCACAGCTGGTAGAAGCAGGTATGGGCTTCATTGACTATAAAATTTTTTTTGTCCTATACTGAATTGAACATTTCCAATTGAAAGTAGGTGAGATTTTATATTATCAGAAAAGTTTTTAACAGAACAATAGCAATAGCTAATGCTCTGAAAGGTTCTGCCTTTGAAGAGTTCTGCTTTGGAGAGTTTTGCAAAGATCACAGAGCTCAGTCAAACTTTAGGTTTTGTTTCTTGTGGCAATAAAAAAGTGAAAATATAAAATACCTTTTCCTCTTTGTTAATACAAACTACTTCCCTTACACACACTCTCTATTAATGTCCCCTTCACAAAGAAAACAGAAGACATGCATTGATCTAAACTGTTTGCAACAGGCATCTGCATCTCTTTATTTATGGAAATTGCAGATGCACAGCATAATTGATGTGACTGTTCTAGCAGGCTAAAGGCTAAATTGCAGCCAGCTCCCAAGTCCTTTGTGCTTTTTTACCAAAGGCCAATAATTCACTGAATGTGGACAGAATTTTTGTAGGAAAAAGCAGAATCAAAATCTGTCCCCAGATAACCCACCCTCCTATTTCTTCACCTTCCTTCTCCAAGCAGAGTTATGATTCTTGCTTTTCATTTTGATAGCATTGCAATTCCTCAACAAAGCAGTCACAATTAACATATTTTTCATGGTTCTTTAAATTATCTGGAAAACTCCTCGCACAGAAGCTCAGCTCACTGCAGTTTTTCTTCAGGCAAACAAATGACAAATCCCTGAGAACAAGATGTCTGGAAAAAGAGCCTATGCATTTTGAATTCTTCAAATTTAACCCAGAATTATAAAATATCAAGATCTTACCAGGCTGTGATCCTGAATTTCCCTATTTTGCCCATTTGCCCAGTGTTTTCATTCCTCCTTCATGCCTGTACTCCTCTCTTGTGATTTTTGAGATGAAGAAACCTTTAAACTGAATACTAATGAAGGAAAATAAATTTTTAAAGTAAGAATATGTATGGTAATTGTATAGTTGCACATTTTGTCTTCGAAGTTGGGTTTTACCCTGGTATTTAAATCTGTCATAATTATGCATCATATTGTTTGCATTATCAAGACGATGCATTGTTTTTCCTGCCTTCTATTTAGCTTGAAGCACTTGGAAAGAAATGGGAATAAACAGAAATTTATAAGATAAGTTGCAGTCTAAGCCTGTCATCCGAAGTAGGCCAGCCTTAAAATGGTCTAGGATTGATGAAGGAGAGTTGCATTAGATGAGAGTGGGAGGACTAAAAGTAATTTCTTTCACTGTGACTTCTACAGTAATTCAACTTCTTCAGAAAACTCCCAATAAGATGGATTTTTTTACTTCAGTTTACTCTGGAAAGTATTTGTCCCTTCCTGCCCATGAAAATTTTAAAGGCAGATTAGATTTTTCTAAGTGATTTCAGCACCCATTACATGTCAGATGAATTATACTGGGAGATGTAGCCACAACTTGGGTGATGTACAGGTAGTGGAATTTTGTGCTGCCTTATACCCCACTGCAGGTGTATTGGAAAGGCCACAATAAATGATAATATAGCCTCTGTAGTCCTTTGAGATCTGTCTTTTAATGTGACAAAGCAACTCCTGGACTGCTGTCTTCACTGATTTCCATTTGTCTCATGAGTGGGACTCAGTACTTTTAAGCGCTGCTCATCATGCCCCAAGAGCAGCATTTTTACTGTAACCACGACCAATGTGCTGACCTCCACTGATGAATTTTGCTAGAGAAATGAGGTGCCATAGAACAGATATTTCCTGGTCATCAGCATGGGTCTGCATCGCACAGGTGGCCCCCTTTGCCACTAGGGGTTACTCAGCTTTGCTGGTATGATATGAAAGACAGCAGCAGGCAAAGCTCTGTTCCATGTTTTTGGCTCCTTCCTGCTTTGTGCTGCGTGTCCTGTGTGTAACCTCTTGTAACTAGAGCACGGTGTGATCCATAAAGATGTCAATGCATCTGAAACTCATCCTAGGTCTTGGAAAGCAGAGCTGAGGGAGGTTTGCATGCCTGTCCTTCCTGCACACTAATTTGAAGTGGAGTTTAGTATCTTTTAAGTGTGTCGCTGTCGGTCATGGTAATGTTAATGGAAAAACAGTGATTGTTGGTCTCCTGAGTGACTTGGCACTCTTCTGCACTGAGAAAATGTGCATTGGGACCAAAAAAACTTCAGAAAGTTTTATCCCCAGAAATAAAATTGGGGAGAATGAAGAGGTTTCTTAAGGTGAACTGCCATGGTGCAGGAAGTGTTTTAGCAAAGAGTACAATGGAACAAGACTGTATCACATTAAGTCTCCTAATAGATGCCAAAGAAATTATATCATGGCAGTAAAAGATCTCCTTTGATTTTTGTTTCTTTTCTGCTTTTACTGAGAAAGGTGAAGTACCCTGCCTGTACTGCTTTAAAAAAAGTCATGCACTTAGGCAGTTGTGGTGTCAGCCCTGCTTTAGGAACGGTGGTTTGAGAAGCCTCAGTACAAGAATTGTTAGAGGAGTGAGGAATTATTTTGATGTGTGTTTATTGTACATGTACTTCAATACAAGCTTTGTCCTCAAGCTTCATTTATTGACTGCTGGTATACAAGGAACAAGTGTGAATTAGGAACAAAGCTTCACAAACACCTGGATGAAATAAAAGCACTTGGGCTTACCAGCATTCATGGGTTTTAAAGTCTATTTTTAACATGGGAGGGAAAAGGAAAAAGTAACAGTGAATAGTGGGGGCAACCTTATCAAAGTATGGGAAAGCTGTAGGGACAGCAGGGAATGCTGTGGCTGAGAGATCTATAGTGGCTTTTGTGTTCACTTGATGCACAGCATCCTTGCTTGAACCAGAAGGCAGGTGTGTGAGTTTCGATGGTCCTCTCTCTTCTGACATTTAATTGCCTTTCAAAAATGTGAGAATTTCAGAGTTTTACTCATTAAGCTGAAAAATGAATATGCAAGGATATCCAAAATATCATTGGTTTCTTCTCAATCCCACTAGCCATTTCAATTAATTGTGAGGGTTATCTGCAGGGATTAGCACCTGAAAGTTAAAAGGACAAACAGCCTTTTCTGATAAATTAATATAATTGCTCTTTTCATTTCATTTCTTTTCATTTAAAAGTCATTTTTAAATTAAGTATTTAAAAGACATTGCAAAAACTGTTGTAAAGTAGAAATACTCTATTAAAAGTAATTTAAAATTCATGCAGCAGACAAACCCAAATCTTCAGATGTTGAAGTTAGTGTTCATCTTTGATAATCCTTAGACTGAAATAATATCTCCCAATCTGATCAGCATATTCTTATTTCAGACAATTGCATGGCATCTTGGAAATAAAGGAAAACTTGTTTCCAGATGTTTAGGTCTAAGAGATTGTGTCTGTCAGTTCTGGAATTCTCAAAAAGCAAAGGATTTGAGTGTTTATATGCCAAAAGTATATATTAATGGAGTCAATTATTATCTCATATATGGTACGATTCCACATCACTGAAGCAGGAAAAAGTTTCAAATTTGTATGGCAATGCAGAGTTCCCAGTGTTTTGTATAGGTAAGAAAAATTCTGAATGAAGCAGTAAGACCATCCTTAATAGACAACACTGATTAAACATCCAGTTTCTGTACATAAGTGAAAATTATTTGTTCTTGGAATGGGAATAATTGTAATTTGTGTTCCCTTAAACCTACTTGCTGTGGAAACATTAAGGAGTTTTTACATAAGTACAAAACAAACTATCTACAGATGATTGAATTGGTAACAAATTGCTTTTGCAAATCCCAGTCATTGTGCCATCATAAGATTTTTCCTAGGAGAAACCCCCCTCAAAAACAACATCAGCTTCTCAAATTGCTGAATGTAGAGGGAGAGGAGAAGGGTGAACATCTTGAGCAGTTGACTGTGGGTGTTTGCTGTGTTCACCTATCCCCCTTAGTTACTTGTAGCTGTGACAAAACATACTGCAGACAAAAGGGGGATTTTAAAAAATTATCATTTTCCTTCATCTAAAAATCTGAGATTTATATCATTTTTAAACAGAAAGATCTCTTGCAAATACTCCAAACTAGTGTGTTTTGGGGCAGCTATTTGAATAAAAACTGCTGCTTTTCATGGCGTTCATTACTAGGCTCTTGCCACACAATCGATAGTTTGCATCTCATCCTGGGAGGTTTAATTGCTGCTCATGTTCTGTTTACATGGCAGTTGAATTTTAAAGGAAAGCAACTGGAGGAATACAAAACAATTTTTACTTCCTTCTTCAATATGTGTGATTTTTTTTTCCCTGCATGTCCAAGTTCACTTGCAGCAAGTTGTACAAATACATATGGTTATCACGAGCATCTGCCTGCCTACAGAACTGTGAAAAGTAATTGTGGTTTGATGGGATTTTTTGACTTTATGTTCCCCAGAATGAAAGAAAAACTTAATTAAGGTTTGTAGATAAGATCTCTAAGGAAAGAACATTGTAAGATTTTCCTTTGGCTGCTTTTGTTCTGAGATGTAGAAGTCTATTTCCATTACTGGACAGGACTGGCAGATGAACTGCAATTAAAGGCACAATAGCAAAAGAGATTAAACACAGGAATGACAACTGACAGTGTGGGCTTCCTTCAGTGCTTTTCCTTGCATAGAAAGTGCAGCTCCAAATCCTGCCTGAAGCACCAGGCTTTAATGAACTGCTTTAAGCTGTTAACCTTGGGGTCTAGTTATCCTGAGAGATGCACAAGCATTCCTCTGCCAAATGAAAATTCTTGCTTTTCCTTCTTCCCCACAGGAGGAGAGGTTCCATACACAACCCTGGCAACCCGACTGATGATGGGAGCCTGGTGGCTTTTTGCTTTGATTGTCATCTCCTCCTACACGGCCAACCTAGCAGCTTTCCTCACCATCACACGCATTGAGAACTCCATCCAGTAAGTCGATAAAGAATGATTCAAGGAAAAAGAGGGCGAACATAAATATACATGTAGAGGGGTATAAATGTTCTACTTAAATGTGAGAACGGGAATAAATGCTTATCCTCCTGAGAAGTAGTTGGAAAGTTAGAAAAATAACAATATGCTATGAGAGACTGTCAGTCTCCCTGGAGACACTTTGTTTTTAGGATTGGAATTGTGGCCTCTAGCAGATGCTTTTCCCTGTGGCAGACATACATATGTATGTTTGCACACATACATATTTTGAAAGAAGCAATTGAGTTTGAGATGACCACACTGTATCAGTGCTTGAAATAGGAAAGTATAAATTGCTGCTGCTGCTTTCCATTGAGATATTCCACAATGCTTGCATTCTGACACTGGTCAGGAAGACCCCAATGCTTCTTCGATGCATGGGGAGCTCAAAGCTGATTTCATCTATTCTTGCCAAGGCAGAGATGTGTTAACAGCAACAAGGAGTAATGAACTCACTGGTTTAGGAGCTCCTCTTTGCTCCTTCTGCTCCCAGGAGCTCTCTTACTATGTAAGCAGATCATGTTGTTCTCTTTTCCCCGTCTATTCGTTCCTTTGCTTCATGCCTCCCAAAAATGAATGTCCTGGTCTTCTCCTGTCCCTTTTATGGTGAACTCTTCCACACTCTTTCACTGTATGTCACACCTTCCAGTCTTTTTCTGAAGATCATATCATCTTTCCATACCAGAGCAACCTTTCTAGGTTTCCTATCCTCTCCCTCTGCCCTTTTGTACTCCAGTATCTTCTCCTTCACCTAGCTGCATACTGAGTTATTCTCGCTCCCATTGCTCCAGTGATAACCTTCACCTTCAAATGCTCACTCCTGGGTCAAATCAGAGACTAGAAAACACAGGGAAGCATTATCTAGGCAAGCACTGTGAGGGACAGCTGGCCATTTTTTCATAGCAGGTTAATCTTGAGCCTACAAGTCTGTGAAAGTATGTGAGAGTGACAAAATTACCCTTTCCTATATATCCTTCTTTGCAAAAAATCTCTGACTAACTTTAAAGAAGAGAGGCACATTTCACTGTATTTCTTCCTTCAGAAAGGTAAGAACTTGACCTTCAAGTCAGGCTCAACGCTGACCTTAGGGAAAATTCAGTTCTCCCAGTCCAGCCATTGATCCAAGTCCCTGACTTGTGTGTTTCACCACCTAAGGTCCTTTCGGCTCTAGTTCAGCTCCTTTCAAAATCTCTCTGAAATTGCCTTTGAGACAGTGAGCCACTGTCACAGACTGAGCAGGGGGAGCAGTGGCCTCCTGTGAATTCCCAGGTCAGGATCAAGCATTGCTGCATGCCAGCAGTCACTGTGCTCACACAAAGACACTTCTCCTCTAGGTGAGAATTTTCTGTGTGCTAAAACCAATCCAGGCTTTCACACAGGATGGTAAACATCTGCAATAGCAGACAAGTTTCATGTGCAATTGAAGCCCAAGTTGGACCCAAGAGCAGAAGCAGTGCTTAACTTTGAGTGCATGGTTATGTCCTGACCCTTGGGTGATGGAGGTAGAGGGAGAAGCTGGTGTTCCATGGACCAAATTGCCCAGGCTTTGCAAGTCCTGACATTCCAAACTGGAAATTTTCTATGGTTGTTATTCTTCCTTTCTGATGTAACAGCCTTACCACTTTCAGCGCTCCATACTCTAAGACAGAGGTATATAAAATATACTAAAGTAATGAGAAAATGAGAAAATTACTCCCCTGGTACAGTTGTATTACAAGTTAAATCAAGTTACCTTTTCTTTTTTGTGTGTTCTGAATAACAGATTTTGGTGTTTTGACACAACTCAACCATTTGACTCTGTAGTCTCAATTATAATCCCTTCAAAATTTGTATGGGAGTAAAATTATTTTCAGTGTCAATGTTTGTCAACATTGATCTTGATATTTTGAGGGAAGCTGATTTATTTATTTAAGTTTTAAACAATTTAAATTTGACTAAGGACTGAGAAGAAACAACATGGGAATTTATATATGCAAAATAAATTATAATGATATATTCACTCATTCAGTTTGTCCTTAAAAGAATGAAATATGCCTCTGCATTCTGCTTTGAAACAATGTCCCTTCCAGTTTTGAAGTAGTCAAGAAAAATGTTCAAATTACTGTGACAAATATCTGGGGTTTCTTATGATGTGTAAAAAAGAATAAAATATACCCAAACTATAATTTAATACATCTTCAGCTTTTTCTTGCAGTTTATTATGATGTCACTAGAAAAGTCTCAGTGGAATTTTGAGGTTATTATGTACAGTTGGAACTACATTGGTCTTTGTGCTGTATTATTTATGGGCAGAGTCACTGAAAATGTTTTATTCAGTAGAAAATGTTGCAGCTGGAAAGCTCCTGCAATGAAAGAACAGACATCTTTCAACAGCACTTCCAGCTCAAAAATAGAGTAATTAGATGTGTTTAGTATCCATTAGGGAATGAAGTTATCCTAACTATGGTGTGAGTATAAAACTTCAGTTTACAAAACTGCCAAAATTGGAACTTAAACCAGCACATAAGAGAGAGGAGGTTTGTTTATCATGCTGAATTACTGCAAAGTGGAAAACATGAATAAGCAATAAAGAAAAAAAGCTGATGCTCCTTTTTCCCTTTTTTCTTTTTTTTTTTTCTTTTTTTTTTTTTTTTAACAGTTCAAATTGTACCTTGGGGAGCCTTCAAGGCCAGAATGGAAATGAGTATAAGCATTAAAAATATAATCCAGATTCTGCTAGTAGTGCTTGTCAGCTTTAGACAAGCCAGAAAAAAGGAAAGAAAATGAAGTCAGTGGGTTTGCACAGATATAAAAAGTAGTTAAAAGTTTTTCATTTCAGATTTCCAGCTAGCATCAGATATTACAGTGTGTTGTTGTAGGTATGGTCCTCATGATATCTTCTACAAAAGATAGGAGGATTCAAGCAGCCTACAGCACATTTCATTTCCATGAAACATTTGGTAGTTACTGCATTTCAGCTTTCGGATATGAAGATAGTTTATGCTCAGAGCTCTTGCAGCTTCCCCTGCTCGGCTGGAGTGAGGGTTGGGCCATTCTTCCTAGTCAGTGCCTCATGGTATCCAGAGTTCTATCCAGAGTAGCAAAGCATGCAAAATTTTATCAGCCCATCCAGTAAGGAGGACCCTTAGAGAAATAAGTGTTCCCTTTCCCTGTAGAATTTCAAAGTAGATCTTTGCTGTATGACCTCACTTGATGGCATTTGTGCTCTGCCTCAACGTTCAATTCGAATCAAATTTTTGCAGGTTTTAAATTATTGAGAGAAACTAGAAGAAAAAGAATGGGTGTTAAATCTGCTTTTCCACAGAAATGGTTACTCTTAATACCTCTGGGAGTTCAGCTTTTCACCTTCTGCCAACACACAATATCAAAAGCAGAGGCACTCAAATTCCAAAGTAGTTCCTAGATGCATCTTTTGTTTGCACTTGACCCACACTGCAGATGACATTTAAGTCAAGACAGTCAGCATTTCAAATGCCAAAACACTGTGGCAGCAAAGCATAATTTCTATGTGTTTTTAAATCTTTAGATTGCTTTTGCAAATGAAACATAAATTAATTGTAATTAGGAGTGGCTTTTCTTGGTAAATGCCAAATAAATTTGAAGGTCCTGAGCTATTTCTAGGAGGTGCTCATGTTCTGAATTTTATCACTGAGCCAGTGTTGACATTATTATGTTTTATGATTCCTTTAGGACCAAATTAGAGTCCATTGGCAGAGATTGATTTTATTCAAATTACTGCACTGTTTTTCTGGATTAGGAGAGAGTGTTACTACTGCATGAGCACTGACATTTTGCAGGAAGTTTGTGAGAGTGGGATGAACAGAGAAGTCAAAGGATTTGCCATATGAAAGCCTGGTATTAGGTGGTTTCAAGTTTAATCCGCTTCTAAAATGTGGAAGTATGAGAGTTTTGATTGTACATGTTGTGGGGGGAAGTGTGCATCTTTTGTCTTCTGTAAAATCAGAAGTTCACATTATTTTCTCCACCTTATAACAAGTGTGTCTTGTTCGCTAGGTGAGGCCTCTGCCTCCAAAAATGGAGGCATGGTGGGAAAGCAAGTCTTCCTTTCTCAGCCGTTCTTTTCACAACATTTTGCTAAACCATGATTCACCTGAAGCTAAAAATTCCTTGAGGCTTTACACTGCTCAGTGCAACTGACTGCAGGATTTCTGCAGGGGGGTTGCACAGAATGCAGTAATTAGCTATTGCCCAGTGCATGTCCATTAATTTTTTCTTTAACATGGTTCAGCCTGCAAGCAATATTACAGGTTTCTGCCACAGCTCACCCTGACAACAGTCAAACCCCTTGGCTTAATGTGCCCTGTTCCCTAACCCTAAATCTGCTTGTGAATTATTCTTACTGTCCTAGGGAAAAAAAAAAAAAAAACAAAAACCCAACCAACCAGACAAATGAACAAAATACCCCGGAAAAGCACTGGAAAGCTTTATCTGAATCAGTCATAAATAATGGCTTCAGTGTAGGCCATGACTTTTGTTGGGTTTTTTTCTGAAAATTTAGTGACCAGAACTTGCAGACAGCTCTATGCAGCACTCACGTCTAGCACAACTGGCCTGAACTGATCTATAACCGAGGGTTACAAAGATGTGTTAATGTCCAAGTCTCTGACCTCAGTGGTATTTTGTCACCTAAAAGGAAATTCAGTTACTTCTTTATGAAGCTGACTTTTTGCTTTGCACCATTTTTCTGTGTACTTTTTAAACACCTTTGGCTGACATATGTGAACGTGTTACCAATTCTGATCTAGGATTTGAATTTACAGAAAAGGGTATGCTTAGGAGAAAGAAACATATCCAAATCCTACAACATTTTTCTTCTAGCTGGAGGCAGAGATAATTTCTTAAATTGCAAAGTAACTGATTTGTACTAAGCCATAAAATGAAAGTGACCTGACAACTGCTGCCTGATTAAGGTGCAGAATACTAAACAAAATCAACAAATGCTGAAAAATACATCTATCTGTTAATAACTCTTCCTCAAATGATTCAATTCCTCCTCAGAATAGCCCTATAACTATTAGCCTAGTTAATTTAGGATAATGTTGATGCTGGGATTATATTGGTATTATCCCAGTAATTGCAATGAGAAAAAAATTGCCGTAAAGGCACCACATAATATTTTTCCCCACAATGCTGCATGAGTGGTAGACAAAAATAAGCTGAATGATCTGACTGCATGGTCACTTCCCTAGAAGTAGAATTTGTGTACAAACTCAATTAAAGGTATCTTATTTTTAACATTTTTTTTCAACTACATCATCTTTTTTTTTATATTTTGTAACAATTTTTATCATTCATTACCTTATTGCTTCAAAACTAGAAATTCAAAGAGAAAAAAGTTTTAAAATGTGAAATTATCATTTGCTTACTCATGTAAATGAGTGCTTCACTTTGCAGATAGTTCATCTGGGAACTATTGAAAAATTACATTTCAGTGTGGTTAATGGAATCAGGATTTGGGTATCAAAGGATCCCTTGTAGGAATTCCTTATCTTGACAAATGCTTTTTCCTCATTTTGAGATTTGGTGTGGCAGCTGTGTGGTGAAACTGGGAGATAGAGTGAGGCTCAGGATTTACGTGTCCTCTAAAGGCAATTGTCTGAAAAGAAATGAGTTGTTTAATCCAGGAACCAGAGGTACACCAACCAACGTGTGACCTATAAACCAGGCTGGAGGCAAAGCAGTTTTAAGAGTTCTTTCTTCTGTAAAGGAACCTCAATGGTTTAATAATTCTAGTAGCTCTCTCAAAGTTTGTCATTTCCCTTTGTTTTGCTGTATTTTGTTTTGCTCTACCTTCTAGGCTGTCTCAGCAACACTTGGCAGAGTTGTGGGTTATTAAACAAACAGCCTCTGAAGGAGGTCATGCATATTATGATCCCATTTTACATGTTTGTGTGAGGGGAGGGAGTCACTGATGTGTGACAGATCTTTGCTGTATTTGCAGCTTGCCTATGCAGCAGCATATACACATGTACACCTCCAAGGCTCCCAAACTTCTTTCTTGCTCCTCAGCATATGGTCAGGCGAACCAGAACTTTGGGGTTACTGCCAACAACAGCATTTAGCCAATATATACAGAGTTTACACTTACATTTGTCTTGCTTTTGTCCTCTTGTCATCATTCTCTCAGCATGGAGCCTCATCTGTGACTGTGAAAAGATGCAACCAGGGCGGCTGAGAGGCATCCTGAGCTTTGGGGTAGCACATCTAACAGTGAGGCACTGCAGACTCCACTTAATGCCAGACGTGGCAGCTACAACATGCCTTCCTGGGGGCATTGCCATAATTCTTCTCCTTGTAATTTCCCTGCTGGTGGTGCCTTTGTGTGTGATAGCACACTTGCTTCTCAGCCTGTTTGCTTCCCATACCTGGCTGTAGTACACTCCAAGACTAATAGTTCTTGTGCGGGTTTGCCCTTCTGAAAATAACAAAGTTGCTTTTATGGCCACAAGATATACACACGAGCTCTTTTTCTTTTGTGTTGTTTTTAACTGATTTGTGGCAGCAGATACACCTGTCAATTGTATCCTGCTTAGCAATTATATATCCAAAAAATGCTTTGTTGCTTGTTCTATTAAAAATTATATGGCTATACAGAATCATGTAAAGTAATGATTGCAATTTTACTAAGTGTTGCCACTAGCAATTGGAGACCAGATAAATACTTTTGGTACACTTTTCTGGTATGACAAATAACAATTACAGGGCATTGCAGTATGCATCTTGTGACAGCTCATTGCACTGCCGAGCGCTGCCAGTTGATTACAGGAATGTACTGGCAGCAGCAGCAGCAGGAGCAGAATGGATGAATACAGTGTGCTGTATTTATCTAGTGCCTTTCATCAGTGATGCTTTTGACAGATAGACAGACTGTCAGCACTTTGCACAACACTTTGCCTAATGGTAAAATAAGGAGAAGCTCTCAGCAAGACCCACTGCTGCCTGCCAGGTGCCTTTCTGCAGAGCTGTGCTCAGCCTGGTTGTTGCAGGGTTTTATTCATCCCCAGGTACAGAGCTTTGTGTCTGTCCTTGCTGAATTTCACACCCCATTGCTCCAGCCCTTCTAGGCCCATCTGAACTTCAGCCTGTCCTTGAGCAGGTCCCTCCATGTCATGTCCTCTGCAAACTTGACAGGAGGGTGCTTGCTTACCTCCTCCAAGTAATTGGTAAAGATACGTCCCAGCTTAGACCTCTGGGGTACCTGTTAGCAGCCTGCAGGTGAGATATGCCATGAGCATGACAATCCAATTGGGAATTTATCAAATCTGCTTTCCCGCACAGCCGTACCTAACAACCTCCTTTGGATACAAGAATATTGTGGCAGGCAGATAGGCAGGCTGCCTTGCTAAAGGTAAACTGTGTCAGTATCTCTAGTTTTGTCCACAAATGAAGTCATTTTAGTGTACAAGGCAACCAAATCTGTCAGGCATGACTTACTTTTGGTGAGTTGAGTGCTGCCAGTAGTCTGCTTTTCCTTCACGTGCTCAGAAATGTGCTGAGGACTCACTCCATGAGGTTGGACAACCAGCAGTAATTCCATGAATCATCTTTTTTCACTTTCTTAATATAGTCTGGATATTTTCTTTCTCCTGTAGCAAGGGATCTCCCCTCGCCTCCTTCACCTTGCAAAAATTAAAGCAGGTGGCCTTGCAATGACACGGGCCAGCTTTATCAGCACACTTTGACTCCTATGGATCTAGTGATCCCAATCAATCCCTGCCTCATCTGGTTGGGATTTACCTGACAACCTACTGCTCGTTGTTCATTGCCTTCTTGAGCCCTGCCTGTAGTCACAAAGGCCTGGGAGACCTTGGTGAGGAAGGTGAGGCAGTGCAGGCACTGAGTGTCTCAGCTCTAGCATGACTGCTGTCCCCATCCACAGGGTCACACTCTTCTTGTTCAGCCTTTTAGCTCTGCAAAAGCTGTTCTTGTTACCCTTGAAATCCCTTGAGAGCATCCACTCTGACTGAATATTTCTAATGCTACCCAGAGTTGCTAGGAAATGTTTCTAAACACCTCCTATGAAGATTGTCTGTCTGCTTCCACTGTCTGTATATTGTTTGGTGAGAGGAAGTTATTTTTGATATTCTCAGGGCTTTTTGAGTCATTTCAAAGTGTAATAGATGATTGACTTGCTTTCCCTGTAGAAACCTACCCGGTGTCTGTGTCTAGACTTCAGGACTGACCTTTAAAATTGTATCAATCCTTATTTCAGTATGTTTATTAAACTTAAGCACATGACCTAAGTAGCTTACTTTGATAATTCCCCTGACGGACACTTTTTAAACAATTTGCTGCTTTCCTTTCGCTCATTGGCTGTAAGGAGGTTTCACATTTTTGCTTACAGCTCAGCCATTTGATATGTAATCTTTCAGAACCCATAGGTGTTTATGTGGACTTGACAATTGTTTCTTTTTCTATTCAGTTTCAATAAGTACCACTGTACATGTTGTCCTGATGCCTTCGTCTGCCAGAGTCTCATATTTGTCCTCATAGAACAGGGCATGTCTTGGTTCTCTGGTAGAAGACCAATACACTTGGTTTCAGGAAATGTTACATGTAGCATCTCACATTTGAGGATCCCATATATGTACCGATTCTTTGCAGGTTCCTTGTTTAAAAGGAATTCAGTCTTGTTGGAGAAAGTGAAATGATTTTAAGGGGTTTTAATGCCATTAGTTATTTACTCCTCACAATTACATTTATCCCTTCCTAATAATTACCATACGTTGTCTGACTAGAATTTAGCTCTTGGTCAATGTTTTTCTAAGCCCATATGTCTAAATTTCAAAGGATTTCTTTTTTACTCAGCTAACAGCTAAACTCTTGCCATTGATCTCTGTTGATTTCTTCTTTTCCTGCTTCTGTTTTGCTCATGGCATACATATCCTGTGAGATGTCATTACTGTTTTCTTCAGTGTCATCCTCACAACACCTAAGAATTTCATTTTTTCCAATCCCCACACCACAGGGCCATTTTTACTAGCCTTCATATTTACATTTTTTAGAAATACAGCTTGGAATTTGATGAGTTTCCTATGTTGCTGTTAGCATTTTCTGTCTCTGCAATAAGCTTTTACAGTTTTGTATTGCTTTCTTTAAGACAGAATTGAGCTCCTTGATTGTCCTTAGGTGTCATCCACTAGATTTGTGCAGTTTATACACAGTTAATTTGTGCTGGGAAAGCTGTAATGGGTTTTAAGCAGTAGACATATCGCAGTAGTTACTGTGAAATTTTAATGAGTGCCATTAAAGAATCAAAGGTGCGGGAGAACAATTCAACAGGAAAGGAAAATAAAAGCCAAGAGGTGAGGAAACTTTAAATGTTTCTAATATACAGTTTTTAAGTTCAAAGCAAGTTTGGTTGACCAAACTCCATTTGGGATGTTTTAGAAACTTCTAAAATGGTTTATTTATTTTGGTTTATAGAGAATGGTAAGACTACATAGCAAGTAAAGCAGAACAAATTTATTAGACTAAATAACATGAACCGTGATAACATGAAAATATGATGGAAAAGTAGTTCATGAAAGTACAATAGAAATATTCTTATTGTTGAAACTAGTACTAGATGTGACCTATGAGATGGATGCACAGTTCAGTGGAACTGAACACCCCACCAAACTGCCCTGCCCAGTGTAACCCAGGAGCACACAGAGCTGCTCAGGCCAGGTGCTCTGGGCTGGATTTCCTGCATTTCTGGTGCTACCACCAGCTCCCCACAGCAGGATGTGTGTTTGCACTGTAGGCAGGTATCCAATTTCTCATTCCAACACTCCCTGCCGCCCCCTTGCCCCTGCTCAAAGGAGCTTGGCATTTCCCAGCATCCTCTTGCCCCTTCTGTTCCTTTTTCATCCATTTTCACTTTTTCCACCCCTTCCTTTCTCTTTATATTGCTCTTTGTGTCTTAAATCATAAAAAAAACCAGGGAAAAAAGCCCAACAGAAGAAAGTGTCATGACACCTTTCTTCCTCTGCCTTGCCCTTTGTTTGCCTGCAGCTCCTTCCTCTTGAAAAGGTGGATTGAAGCCTCCCGTGTCTCTTTTTCTTCCCCAACAATTAAGGTCTCTCCAGGATCTCTCGCGGCAGACGGACATTCCTTACGGCACGGTCCTGGACTCGGCGGTGTACGAGCACGTGCGCGTGAAAGGGATGAACCCCTTCGAGAGGGACAGCATGTATTCCCAGATGTGGCGCATGATCAACAGGAGCAACGGCTCCGAGAACAACGTCCTGGAGTCCACTGCAGGCATCCAGAAGGTACTGGCACCCTTCCTTTCTGCTTCCCATTGGAGATGCTCTGGGTCACACCACGTTTGCTTAGCTGTTGCAGTCATGCCTTTAATCAATTCCTGAAAGCCCATTGCCGGGGCTGGGACTTGTCAGGTTTGTGGCATTGAATAGCATTTTAATAGGAAAGTACCTGGACTGCTTGCTCCAAAAGGTATTTACAGGTGTTTTTATAGGAGATGGCCTTTCTGAGGGTGCAAAATGGGAATAGGAACACTGGACTCAGAGCCCCAGAATACTTGACATTGATTATCTTTATTTTGTGGTCTCGTGACACTGAAAATCCTGGCTTTCTGTTGTAGCTCTGGGTCACGTTTGTTTTGAGAGACAAAGGCAGGAATGGATGATTTGACTTTAAAAAGAGTCTCACAAACACATTCTGTAGTAGGTTTGGCAATGGAAAATCACTTTGAGAGCTTTTTGTAGGCACTTTTGTGAATGCAGTAGCTCCCTCCCAAATTCTGGGTGACAGCTGCAGCTTTTAAAGAAACACCAGTCCATGAAAGGATTCAGTTTAAGAGTCAATATAAGTTGATGAGTGACTGTACACAAGCTTTTCCCCTAGCATTGTATCTTTCTATTCAGACTTCTAAATCAAATCAAAGAAATATAATATTTTGCTGACTTTATTTTAAACTTCAATATGTGATGATTTCTTACAGAAAATATCCATGAATTGTGTGTTCACATTGTTACAATCTCGATTTAGAGACTTCTGAAATTCCAAATGAACTCTGGTTTTTTGTCTCCACCAAAATCCATTGGCCAGGAAAACCTGACATTTCTGATGTTCTCACTCTAGATAAGAGAAAAGAGTATGTTAAGAAGAATGATGAAATCACTGGTGAGCTCTTGATAATAGAAGAACTAAAAAATAACAAAGATTATTTGGAGTTTTAAAAATCCCCAATCCAGCCTCTGGATAACCAAGATCATATTTTCTCCTCTGAAGGACTAAACAGCATTAAAAAAGAGGCAGAAGAGGTCCTGGGGAACTGCACTTTTGAAACCCTTTTAGATAAAGTCATAAGCTGAAAGAGCAAGAAAAAAGGGTCTGAAGATTTATTGGCTAGAGGAAATTGCTTTTTTTGAGAGAACGTATTTTAGCTCAGTTTGTAAGTGGCTGATAAACTTGGGATTTGCCTTTTGTATATATATAAAAAAGCCCAAAACCAAGAACCTTCCCTCCTTCTGGTTTCCCTTCCCAAGTTATAAAATGAGTTTCAGAAGGATCAAAAAAACAGAGTGCATCAAACACAGCTGTGTTCACTAACAGCTTTTAGCTTGAAAAACCAAACAAACGGTATATCCTGCTGGCAGGTAATTCCAGATTACAGTCCTTGAGTTTTCATTCTTGGAAACATGGGAGTTGCCGTCCTAAAACCTACAAAAGCAGAAACATCCAAGTTCTTAATTTACCATGCTTTTGCTTCCCAGGACTAAGCAAATGATAATGTCAAAAACTAAGTTGTGTCAAGTAAGCAAGCCAACCAGTCTCCGGTTTAAAAAAAAAAAGAGTTCTTAGGTCTTAATGAACTTACACATCTACCTGTGGGTGCACAATTTCTCCCCTTCCTTCAATTTACAGGAAGAAATTACACAGAAAAAGATTATTTGCCAGCTGCTGTTCACCAGAAGCTTTTGGAAAGTTGTAGTTGGCCTGCTCAGGAAGAAAGCTGCATTAAGAAAGTGATGTTAAAAGCTAATCTTAGGCAAGGAAAATTAATATTTTAAAAGGTATCTGATAAAAGGCAGAGATTATAATCTCTGTAACACATTTAAAAAAAAAAGGAAAACATTTCAGAAAGAATTAATGGGTCCCCTTGGCCTGTTTATATGCTTCATAATGCTCTTCAGGATTTTTAATGAATTTATCTGGCCACATCAGAGCTATTAGACTGATTATAACCCTGGGCAAGATACACCAACAGGTCCTCCTCTGTGCCTCATTTTGCTTCCCCCATTCATCAGCACTAAAGTGTGACTGAGCAGCAGCTTGTCCAGGCTCTGTGAGAGCATCACATCATGCAAACCTTCCTGGAGTGCCAAGTGAGACAGCAGAGACTTAATGAGTGCTCCAAACAGCTACAGGGAAAGGGACTCCCACTCAGCCGAGTAATGACAATGCAGGGATTGGGATAGGAGGGACCACCACGGGAGAGAGGTGTGCAGGGATGCAGTGGACACTCCCATCTTCAGCAGCACCCCTTGCTGCACCACCTCACAGCTTAAATGAGGTTTTCAAAGAGCCTTCGCAGAAGATGCTGCTCAAAATATTTTTGTAAACTCCTAAAAGTTCTTTAGTTTTGTCTTGCTTTTATCCTGACAGCTCCAGTGGAGCTGGCACTATTTTATTGTGAGGAAAGTAGCAGTCTAATGCTAATGTATATATAAACAGGGGGAAGAGGAGAGAGGCCAACCACGGATTCACTCAGCACCTCACCCCTCTCGCTCAGCAGGGCTGCCTGCTTGCTGTACCAGTGCCTTTGTGGGGAGTGGCACCTGTGTGAGTGCAAATGCAATGCAGCCAAATGACAGTGATTGCACAGTCCCACTTTAAATCAGGCATTCTGCTGCTTTGACCTGCTTTTCCTGGCAGGAGGGCAGGGCAGACAAGAGAAATAAGATGGGAAGATCATGCCATTGTAAGTTTTCAGGTTTTGATATTTATTGGTCCTGCTCCTCTCAAAAATCAGGTGCATACATATCACCATGTGTGCTCCTGTTCCATCCATAGTGAACAGCTATAAATACCACAGGTCCAGCTAGAGAGCAGCTGGATAGATTTACCCTGAAGAGAGAGCAGTTTTAAATACCTCAAACAGGAGACAGCCTGAAAAGCACAGGCACTTTAGGTATTTTCTTCCACTTATTGCCTCTTCCTGTCTCAAAAGACAGCAAAAAACTGTTGAAGGTCTGAATATAAGGTAGGGAAGCACTCAGTTATTTGTCTTCCTGCACTGTCAAATCAAAATGGATGGGGAGGTAGCTATATTTTTTTTTATAAGCCTGGATTATTCTGGAGAATATTCACTTTTATCTTCCCTTTTTCTTTATTATTCCTAAGTGTTTCATGTGTCTCAAATTGATTTTCCTTTTTTTGCATAGGTTGTGAAATATGCATCTCATTCTGTCCTAGGAATCTCTATTTTTGCGGAAGTTATTTATTCAGAGGGGATTTACAGAGGCCCAAGTCATGCCTGCTTAAACATTCATTGAGGACTCCAAGAAAAATCATTTAGGCTTAAAGATATCACATTACATACCTCTTTATGTCTTCTTAAAAAGCACATTACCCTGCTTAATCCTTTACAAGCACCACAGGCTTTCCTATCCTTGGAACTATTCCCATTTAAAATATAATGAAGCGCTTCTATTGTGCCCCTGTCTGCTCTTTCTTCCCTGGAGTATAATAGTGCCTAATGCCCTATCCTACCCACCTTGTTCCTCTGAACATGATACCATAGCCTACAGCTTCTTCATTTTTCTCAGTAGTACAGAGTGGAAAATTCCTTTCCCAGGCAGAATCTGAATGCGTTTGAAACCTCTTCTGTCTATTTAACTCTGTCTGCGAAATATTTAGCTGCTAGGAAACTTGTGAATTATTGTCAGGTGAAATAATGCTTCTGGATGGTGCATTAAGAGAAACTTGTAGGCTCATAGTACTTTCTTTTCGATGTGCTTGCAGTATCAAAAGGAATTTGGTCTTGAGATTTGGATTTTCTTGTGATCATAATTGCAATGCCAGTGGAAGCACGTGAGCCAGTTTGTTTTCCCTGGACACTATGGATGGCACTTTAACCCTCCTGAAAATACTGTAATAGTAAAAATATTTATGAATAGGCCATAACAAAGCTCTACTAAGGTTATTTGCATGGGGAAGAAAGGGGTAGTAACAATTTGCAATTATGTGCTAGAACAAATTGTTAATAACTGACTGTGGATATGTTTAATTTGTTTACAGCAGTAGCAACATCATGAAGACTTATCTTGATGGGCCAAAACCCCTCCTGAATTAATTAATTATCCTGATATATTCACAAATTTGCCATTGGAATTGCCATTTTTTTGGCAGATTCACTGATTTCGCCACAAAAAAAATCTAGTTAATGTATGGTAGTCCACACATCTTTGTTGTGAACATTTCTGGCCATGGAGTAACCCAATTTTAAAAAAAAACACTGAAAACAAAAGAGAGCCAAGACAGACTTCTTGGATACTGGATGTGCACCATGATTCAGCAGTTTGGCAGTGGCTGAGAAAGGGATAGGAAGCAGAAGAGGTGAGAGCATATAAAAATGCTGGGACAGTTCTCCAATGTACCTCGATTAACGAGCAGGCGATGGGCTGCGCTCTGCAGCTGTTGGTTAGAAGGCTAATTACCAACCCGGACACCAGTTCCCTGCTTCCCTGATTCTGCCTCTGGAGCTGATGCTTCTTGGTCAAATGAGATGTTCTGTGCCTGCTCTGTGAGTAATAAGATTGACAAGAACCCTTAAGACTGTGATGTGTTCAGTCCCACAGCTGAAGGTTTGTCTGTTCTGCAATTACCGTCTCCTGCACAGTCCGTGAGTTAGAGCTGACAGGTGCCTTGCAGTACCAAAGGCACTGACTGCCCTTACTTTGTATTATCATGGATAGTCTGGCTTTATTTTTTTTTACTCTATAATTCTGTGTGTCTTTACTGCCATAGCTGGGCTTTAAAAAACTTACAGGAGTGATAAAAATTAGAATCCTGACCAGAAAGCTCTACAAACACAGTGTGGCGTTACTTTCAGGCATTATCAAAAGGCCAATAGTTATCTGGGTTAGCTCAGGAGCTCAGTGTGTTTGGGAGGTACAATAACTGGTCTGTGACAGTTAACAGAGCATGAAGCAGATTCTATGCATAGCTTTAAAAAACTAAATGCAAAACTTTTTCTACCACCACATTTTCTCAGAATTCAGGGTATGTTTAACTAAAGGCTTGCTCTCCCTTACCAACACTTCTGAGTATATAATAAAGTCTGATCTAACTTTAACTTTCTAGAGAGTTTTCACAGGTTTTATCTAGAGTAGAGCACCTGTAAAAGTTATTTTCTGCAGAGTTGGGCTTTATTCAAAAGAATGGGTAAGTCAAAATTTGAGTTAGCCTCCATATCAAGAAATGGATCTACATGGACATGTGTTCATTCAGCCACAAAGCAAACCAACTATTGCTCTATTCCTTTGTCTCCAAAGTGTTCTGGAAGGTTTATCTGAGTTCATCCTCTCCTGTTTCATCTTACATGCTACTGAATGTACTTCACCCTTTTTGCTCTCCCTGAAATGCCTCCCAAGTTACTCCTGACTTCTGATCAAAGGTCAGTCTGCGTACCTGAGTCACTTCAGCAACCTCAGATGTCACTGTCTGCTGTCCTGCTGTGGTGCTGTGCCAGGTAGAATTCTACCTTCCGTGTAGAACGAAGGTAGAATGTCTTTGCTTGCTCTCTCTATCATCTCAGTTTTTTGGAGAACTTCCCAGAGCTGTTCAGAAATTTTTGTGGGCCATCCTACATCCAGGAGACCATAGTCTTTTCTGTCTCATTCCTGTCCCTTAAGTCCAAAAAAATTGGCTCCATGGAGACAACTTGAAGTTTCACTTCTCTTGAACTGAACTGACCTTCTTTCATCTGAAATAAAATGTGTGTGTTTTCTTCTGCTGTCTGTCCATGTCTGGCCACTAACTTGGTTCAACCTAAAGTCTACAGAAGCTGACTTCATCATCTTAAATTTTCTTTCTGTTGCTGGTGTGTCTAGGTAAGTCTTGCCAATTTACTTTCCACACCATGTCTGTGATTTACCCATATGACCTCCAGCCTGTCACTTCAGTAGTTTCCATTGTTATTTTCTGAGGCCTCCATAAAGAATTCTTCTTGCATTTAGTTCCATTGAAAATGCTCCTGGGTTTAAGGGGAAAAAAAAAAAAAAAAAAAGAAAGAAGTTGCCTTGACTTTCAAGGCCTTTCATGAATTCTGACTCTCCCTGCAGCTTTCTCATTTGTGAATTGGAAATGATTTGTGTGAGCTTCCAGTGCAACTCCTTTTTCAAGCAAAGTATCTTTATGCTTTCTCTAAGGACCCTTCTGTAAGGTATGTTTTCCCTCAAGACAGTAGTGATGTCTTTCCTTCAAACTCCTTAACGCTCCCCTTTGTTATTGCAGTAACAAAAACCTTGACAACCATGTCTCTGGTGTGCTATGATCGCTACCCATCAGCTGAGCAGCTCTGTTTTGTTGTTTCTTTATGCTCTTTCCCTCCCTTTGGTTTATTTTATAGCTGCCAAATCAGAGGGGAGAGAGGAACACACACAATAACCATCTAAATACTGGCATAGGTGGGATGTGGGGGAAACCAAAGAACTGCTGTACCCCAGAATGAATTAAATTAATGAACACCAACCACCATTATCAGATGAATAGTATTTCTCAAAAAACAACATCTCTGTGCCTGACCTTTCAGCCTTCATCCTCAAAGGAAAGCTACAGCCTAACTTCAAAAGATGAGCCTGAGAACTAAAAGTTCTTAACAGTCTGATACAATATTAAAGAAATAGGGGGGGAATAAGATTTTATTGGACAATTGCTCCTTGTTATTTCTCAATTTCTCCAGATTCAATGGTGCCAGCTACATATTTCTTTTCAGTGTATTCATTGATTAACAGCAATATCATTGCATTAATCTCAGAGGCAGTTTTCTAATCTTGAAATTTACTGCTTGTTTTCAGATGCTTGTTTGCCTGAAAACTTGGTTATTTAGGGCTCTCCCCACAGATATATCCCATCTTCTGTTCAAAGATAATTCTCTCTTGAAATCTTGCTTCACCTTGATCTGTCAATGGCTATAAATATAGCCTCATCACATGTAACTTCAGGTATCTAATTTAGGTGTCCAGGTTTCTTTCTTTGCTATTGTAGACAGGCAATTTTCTTCTCTGGAGAGTGGTCAGGAATGCCTAAGATGGCAAGCTATTTTTCTTGCGGCTTATTTTGTACAGTACCTACCAAACTAAGCTCATATTCCATGACTAGAAATGGCAATAAAAGTAAGAAACAGCAAAATATACTCTGAGGATCTAATTTTGCTTCAGTCCTGTGAAGAGAGCTGAGTCCAGGCTTTTCAGCTGGAGAAAGGATGGATGACAGCCCTTTGAGGAGTGAGCATGGGACGGGGGAGTGGGGCCCATCCTTCATCCTGATGGCCCAGTGCAAAGCTCAGTACTTCACACCTTAGCCTGTGTCTAACCCTGTAGTCATCTTTTTATCAGACAAAACAGTCCAGAGAGGAAAACTGATTCCTTTGTGAGTGGAGATTTCACTTGATGATTTTCTTATGTGGGACTGGACTAATTAAGATGGACTCATGAACAAAACCTCCAGAGTGCATCCCTGTCCTGATGGCAGGAGCACAGCTCTGTAGGAATGTAGGGGCATCTGCCACTATCAGGCCAGGGGGCACTGTCAGCTATTTGGTCTAAAATAACCCTCAGGCACATGCAAAAAGTAGAACTTTTTGCCTGTTGGTAGAACTAATTGTGTGTGAAATAGCCCTCAGTCTCCAGATGCTGAAATGAAAAATAGCAGTTTAGGGGTTTTTTGTTTTGTTGTTGGTTGGTTGGTTGGGTTTTTTGCTATTTCTGGAAAACTTTGGATGTGTCTGATGAGTAGGCAAGGTGGGAACACTTGTGGCTTCCTGTGTGAGGACTTTGTATCTTTTTCTGGTGCTGAGCACTTTGGGAATTGCTGCCAGATTGGTATGTATCCCCATTTGTTTCCATGACCCTATCACATCTGAATAGCATAATCCCAAGGATTATATATGGCAGACTTTAATTTCTGAACAACTAAGCAGCATGAATGCTGCTTTCATTTGCACTGGCAGGTGATTAATTGTAGAAATTCTGAGTTCTGTCCTGAAGCTGGGATTTTTACAGGATCAAAAATTTTGGAAGGTATCAGGGAGTAAGAAAACTGACAATTAGGAAATAATTTAAGAAGAAGGGTGCATTTTCAGTCAGTGGTTGTAAAAGCTGAGCATGAGTGTGTCAGGCTAATGCTCACAGGAATTTTTTTTGCTAGTATTATTTGTTGCTTAATTTTTCTGAGCTGGTCACACTCTGTTAGGGAGGCATCTGTTAGAAAGAATGGTGTAAACAGAAAAGGATGCTGAACCCACCCCTACAAATTAGTAGCTTAGTTTGTGCATATTTACATCTAACAGAGCAATGCTGTTGTCATATTCTGTAAAAGAAAAGGTTGTGAGTATTTAGGAGGCGATGAGTGCATTTATTATGCATTAGCACAGAAGAGGTCTGAAAGAGAAACAGCTCTCCTTGGTGCTGTTACAAACCCTCTCCTGAGTAACACACAGGATTTATTAAAGAGTACAGGACTGGAAATGTCTTCACAGATATATTTGTAGCAAAATGGAAATTCTCCTGCATGTTGCTCTCTCAGTTAAACCCAAAGTTTATCTACTGCAAGGGCCAGGAAGGTTTTAGGAGATGCAGATTCTTTGGGGCAGAAAGATACTGAGGGGTCAGTTTAGTAAAGTTTCAGTGCTTATTTGGGCCCTGCTGCTGGAGTGATATTGGTTCTAGTGTAGCATCTTACAGTGAAAATATATATATAATGAAATATATAGTGGATATTTCATCCACTGGATATATATAATGAAAAAGCAAAGCAAGGAAACTTTTGCTAGACAGTAAATGTTTGTAACATTTTCCAACCCATAAATCTACCTCTAATGCTGTTGCTAGAATTTTATATGCTACCTTACCAGGCTCTTCAATCTATGGCATTGCCTCTGCAAAAACGTTGTGACCAACAGCTTTAAGTGACCAAAAACTGTATGATGAGGGATGAGCAAGCTGTGCTGAGGTGCCTCAGTGCAGTGAACCTCCTCCTGTGTCAGCAGCTTGTGGGGCAATGTTCCCTTCTTCAGATTTTTGAGTAGCACGTTCATTGCTTTTTATTAAACCAGAGGGACTCCTGATGGAAGTTACAAACTGCCAGGAATGTTTTCCTAGTCTGGTCACATCAGATATGGGTCGTGCCTGTGCAATCTGTAGGGAAGCAAAGCTTGGGATGAGCAAAAAATAACTTGAAGTTATTCTTTTACTTCTTCATGTGACTTCTTGCAGACATTTTCCTATGGGAGGGTGACAAAAGATTTGAATTTGTACAGTTTAACAACCACACATTTTCTTTTGTGCCTAATTCTAGTTCCAGATCCCTTTTTAAAAAGCATCAGTGGAAAATTTCTGTCAAAAATTGCTACAAAATTTTGCATTCCTGTTATCCTGACAAAGAACAGTAATTTGGAATGTGGAGCACTCTTGTTTGGCTACAGGGGACACACAAGTGATCAGGAATCTGTTATTCTGGTCCTGTGAGCTCTTATTTCTCCATTTTATCTCCATTAACTTTGTGCTTTTCCTGCAGAGGTTCTGTAACATTTCTAGGTTGATGAAGATTAATAACACCACCCTCCCAAGAGTGTCTGGGGACTACACAGACTCCTACACAGCTCCAGCAAGCTCTGCTTGCTCTTTTCCTTCTGAATTCTCACTTCACTTGGTTTCCTCCCTCTTACTTTTTCATTTGTCTGCTTTTTGACCCTCTGTCCCTTCTGTTTGGATAACAGCAGCTCCAACTTTTCCCCAGCTCTCTAATTTCTTTCTTCTTTCCACCTTTCACCTCTCCACAGTGTTACACATCCCCTTTGTTACCTCCATCGGCTTACAATTTTTCACTGCTGTTGATCTGTGCAACAATTTCTATTTGCAATCAGATGAAGCATTCCCAAACTCCAGCTGTCACTTTGAAGCCCAGTTGCAGGCTCCTAACGTGGTGGGCTGCTCTGGGGATGTATCACACACACACAGACGGGAAATGCAGACTCTGTCTCATGATCAATAGATGGAGGCAGGAGAGCACACTCTTGCTCCAGGCACAGAACTTTGGTAGTGTGTTCTCTTTCTTGCTTAAATGTTTCCAGCTATCATTTTCGTGTATTAAGATATTTTAATAATACCCAGATACTCTGTGATGCATTAACAAGTGCAAATGATGTGATTGAATGTCAGGTTGTTTAAAGGATATATGCAACAGAAAAGAGAGAGAAATAGAAGTAATGAGAGATTGCATTTTATACATCCCCTGTGTTCCAGCCTTAAAGCATGACTTCGTGAGGCTGCAAGTCTAAAATCATGAGAGAAGCATAACAGAGGGATCTTGTCTCAAGTTTTTGGAGCTGCTATGCCAATCATTCATGAAACATGAATGATTTGATAGCTTTAGGTAATCTCTGTTCAACAACTTGTTGCTAAACAAACAAAATGTCTGTTCTGGAGACCAGCAAAAGCAATTGCAGTGAGTAGATCTGTAGGAAGTCTCCAGTGTAAGACACTTAATAGTTCCTCATGAAATTATTCAGAATTTTTTCCTTCTAAAACTCTTACAGCTGGAAGTCAGACAAAATAAAAAAGTGGATAGATGAGGACAGCCTGCATCTGATCCAATAGCAAATTTTTTCAATATCATCCATGAGTAGTCAATACATTAATAAACATATTGGTAAGCAAGGACATGCTAGTGAAGTAATAAGAATGGCGCAGGAAAATTAAATTGCAAACTAAAAAGCACTAGCAGAATACTTGGGAGAATCAACCTTTCTAGTCTCTAACATGTATAAGCATCAAGCCACTAAGGTATCAGAAGATATAATTAAAACAGATGATTGCCCTTAAAGTCATCCTAGTCTCAGAACAGGAGAGTTTAACATACCATGGAAAGAAATAAAACCCAAAAAAGTGTAATTTTTTCAAATACAAAAGAGGAACCCTATGCATCCCCAAAATGGTGGTTGTTTTAAAAACTCCAGGTCTGTGCTTCTAAATACCTGTGTGCATTTGACTGCACATAGAAGTTTCACAGCCAGAGAGATCTCTAATATCTAATCTGAAAACAGGTCTGGTCTGGGAGACAACAGACTGAGTAGAATTTTGCTGCCGGCTGCTTTTTGACAGTCATTTCAATATATATAATGGGAAATATTCTAGTAAAACTGCATTTTGTTGCAATATATCATTTTATCGATTTATTTCAATCAATTCAACTTATTCATTTATGCACAATGTTAGAAGGAATAAAAAATTATGTTGTCTTTAAGGAGGGAGAGAGGAGAAAGAGGACCGGTTTGAAGCAGTTCAGGTGGTCAGCCCAGACAGTTGTTATACAAAAGTAATTCCTCAGAGGCATGCCAGAACCTATGATTAACTTTTGTGGGACTAAACCATACTCATGCCAACAAGACCCCGAGGCTGGGATGTAGGGGGTTATTTCTTTAAAGGATAATTACAGTAAGCAGAAAGTCCCCTCTGCACAAGTTGTCAGGCTGCACCTGGTGCCCCAGGGTCTGGTGTCAGGATGTGAGCAGAGGCTCTTGGAGGTGCTTTGCTTTTCCATCCTTATTGCCAGGTAGGCAAGTGGGCTTTCCAAGAGTGTCAACTAAAAATATAAAGCTGAAGTTCTTCTGTTAAATAAGCAGAATGTTTCCTTAGGCTGAGGAGTAGTTATAATTGGGTTTTTTCCACCTTTTATTCTCTTTCGTTAAATTGCCATCAAGCAGTTTATGTATCCTTACATTTGAATTAGGTGGCAGAGTTGTCCAGTATGAAAATGTGACTACAATAAATGAGTTTCTTTTCAAGAGCCAAGCTATGGGAGGAGAGGATTAAAGTGCCATGTGGAGTATTTTAAGAAGCATTTTAACCAGGCTGTAATCACATATCATGCTTCTATTCTTTTGCATGAAATAACTGCTCTAGATAGGCTGCACAACTCCCTTCCTGAATTACAATGGCAGGAGAGAATTGTTTACTATTCCCTGCTCTAAAGCTTTCCTGCTGCATGGGGGCTGATTGGTGTTTATGGCTGTTTGCAGAAGGGCTATTTAATCAAATAAAACAGACCCCATTCCCCGCTGAATGGAAGAGAGGGAGAGATATCAATCCCAGGGGCTGTATCAAGATGGGTGGAAAGCACAATGCATCTGTAATGAAAAACCTAGCAGATAAGCAGCTGTATTATAAAAGTCTGTAAGGGTTCTGGTCATAGCATCAATCAAAGGGTGGAAGATTGTGTTGTTTTATCTTTCTGACCTCAGAGCAGGATTTCCTAGTAATGCAGCCATGGTTTAACCCCAACCGGCATTGCAGCTCCACACAGCCACTCTGTCACTTCCCCTCATTTCAGGATGGGGCAGAGAATCAGCAGAGTAAAAGTGAGAAAACTCATGGCTTGAGATAAAGACAGTTAAATAAGTAAAGAGAAAGCCGCAAAAGCCATCAAAGCAAAACATGGAGTCCGTTCACCACTACCCACAGGAAAGCAGGGCTCACGTGTGATGGCTACTTGGGAAGGCCAATGCCATCACTCTCAAAGTTACCCCCTTCTTCCCCTGGCTCTGCGTGCCCAGCATGATGTCACATGGTGTGGGATGTCCTTGGGTCAGCTGTGCCCCCTCCCAGCCCCTCGTGCACCCCCAGCCCCCGGGGTGGTGGGAGGAGCAGGAAAAGCCTTGACGCTGTGCAAGCTCTGTTCAGCAGTAATGAAAACATTCCTCTGCTATTGGCACTGTTTGCAGCACAAATCCAAAACAGCAAGAATTCTCACCCTGTAAGAAAGTAAACAAATCTAGGACAAGGCACCTTCCCTTTAGTGAGTCTTGTCCCTGACTCTCTCTAATACAAATTCCCAAGGAACCTTTAAATTTCTCTTCAATCTTCCATTCAGTCCTGGATGCAGTCCTTTAATACTCTGTTTTATAAGATATTGATGGCCAGGAAATGTCTTGTGATTGATCCAAGATACTGCATAACTTGGGCCAAAAATGTCTGAATTTTTTGCCTCTGGAAGACACTGAAAACAATACTTTGTGTCCTGCAGCATGGAGAAATGGCATGGCCTTGCTTTCTAAACTGCATGTGGTCAGAAAAATGAGACAAACCCAAGTCTGAAAACCTTTACATTTTGTTTCACACCTAGCAGGAGTTCTGAGCACAGTTGTGCTTTATGTGACATTAAAGTCTGCTCTTGAGAGATGCTGGCCTGGGCACAAGTACTCTGTCGCCTCATTTGTAGGTTTGCACTGAGAATTGTTAAAATAGAGGACACCAGTCTGCTCATCCCTCATAGAGGGGAGGCTCACAGCTACTGCATGCTCAAAAGCACAATTTGACATGAAAAATATTAGGTGGTTATCAGCAGCAGTATCTTCAGGATAAAAGCTTTGGCCTCAAGTGCTAACATTTTTCCCAAGTCATGTCTTTATGCTCAAGTTGTTGTATGAATCCCTTGGACTCCAAATGTTGTGTTTCACAGCATAGTCAGGAGGCAACACACAGCAATGTGGGTGCACATCTGGCAGGTATAAACAGTAAAAGCAGGAATGTTTCCTCACAAAAGGAAAATGAGAGCATCGGTTAATGAATGTTTGCAAAGTGCTTCCAGTCCTTCAGATTATGCTATTGTTAAACTGAGCATCTTTGATTATGCTATGGCTGTGCTGAAAGTTAAATGAAGGAGCTGGTTTTCTTTAAACAGTATCTTATTCTTGATTAGAGTGATCATTAAATCGTTTCAGATCTAACAAAGTGAGCAGCAGATGGAACACAGCAAAGACAGCAGAAAAAGATGAGATTTCAGAAAAGAATCAAACTAGGCAAATCCAGAAGTAATTCAAAAGAGCTCATACCAAAATTCTGGCTAATATCATGACGTATAGCACATGTTTGCAAATTACAACAGTTGTGGAAAATATTCAGGGTACTATTTTGTCTTTTGATAGATGCCAATAGCAATCTTCAGTCAGAGAATTGTACTTCTGAATATATCCTCTCATGTGTGGTGTTGAGTCTCCCCACCTTTTTTAGACACTACAGTGATTTTGAAAAATTTAAATGAAGTTTAGCGAAGTGGAAATATCAGCCAAGCATGTAGCTAAAGATCACATAAATTTTTGTTTACCTGATGGATTTTGCTATGCTTCTTGCTGTACCTCTCTCTTCCCCAACTAGTGTCCTGCTTTTCAAGACCTTGAATTGCCTGATTCAGCCTCTAAACAGCTGGCTTCTCCATCTTCCTCCAACATCCCACCAAAGGTTTTCTCTGTCTTTCTACCACACCCTTTCTCATATCTGCGAAGTTAATTTCTCCCTACATCCAACATGAAAAATCTTTAGCTCAAATTTGGCATCCATTGGAAACAGTCAGTGGTAGACTTCAGCCCAGTTTGTATTTCCATCCACCAAATGCAAGCTGACTTGGCTGCTGCAAACCTTGTGAGCAGAGTTGCAAAGGGGAAATCCCATGACAGCAAGAATTATTTAACATAATGTTATATCACATCCAGATCCATTCCTGGCTGAAGGAAGACAAATTACAACCAAATAACAGAGAGGCTTACAGAAGGTTTGTTTTGAATTTCTTTCTAGTTCTAGTCTGGCCTGGTGGAGCTTCTTCAGTCCCCACAGAGTTTCACATGGTGCATTTTAGCACTGATACTGCATCAAATTGTATCCTTTCAGGACTTATATTGCACACCTTCAGTTTATTTTAATTATTACTAATGCATAAATTTTTTTAAGCTAAGAGGAGCATGACAGGTCTCGTGTAAATTTTTTAACTGCAGTTTTGATCTCACCTTTATCATGTTATTCTCAATTGCTAGATTTCTTTATTTTTTTATTATTCTGTTGTCATATTTTTACAGTCTGTGATTTATCTCATTCATTCAGTTCATCCATTGCTAGACCTAAATTCTAGTGTGTGCCCCATGCAGGTACAGAGTAAGCCCATTGATCTGGCTATTAGCTATTCACCAGCTGCCAAATGTAGATGCCTGTACTGGGCCTCATATTCCCATTGTACTTACATTATTCAGCTCTAAATAATTTGAAATATGACAAAAAGGAATAAATGCAACTCAAAAGAAATTTCAAAAGAGACAAGAGAAAATATTTTTGTCATTTTACCTTCTTCAGCTATAATATAATATGCTCTTCATAGATATGTCATCCATAAGATAAAGGGAATATGTTTTTCTGGCATTGTATTTACTCTGCTTTCTTACAGACGTCTTGCAAATTAAAGTTTTTCCTAAAATTTAATGATACTGTATTGGACTTGACATAGACGCAAGAATTGTATTTTACCTCTGTCTCTGATGATGCTTTAATAGAACTGCACACAGAAAGGAGCTCTATCTGCCCCCAGAGCACTGCAGAGCTGCAAGGCTGTTTGTACAGATGCAGGCATGCAGCTGCTTTTCCTGAAAACTTGGTCAGGCACTTATCACCCGTGTCAGAAGCTGTGTAGCATACTTTAGTATCCCTTAAGAAGTGAAGAAGAAATTTGTGTTCATCGTTTTCCACTTAAAAAGCCATGCTAAAGGAACAAGGAGCACGCCAATAATAGAGAAATGGGCAACTAAATTATTATTTTTTTGCTTTAGAGGTCAGTTATAAGGCCTTTCTCCACTCTTGCCACTGCGCTGGTAGCCGACGTGTACCTGTGCAATGCAATACCTAACTTTTTGAAAGCCAGAGAAAAACTGCAGTTCTTCCCTGCATTTAGTATACATGTGTCCAACACACTGTCCTTCTCAGGGGAGAGTCCTGTAAGAGAAGTTATTTTTAAGTTAGGTCGTGATATAAATGTAAGTAGCAAGCAACAGCAGTGCAGATATTTGTTCTTTGCATAGACATAGTCCAGCTTGTTTGCCAGTGAAATAAATAAGACCACGCTGATGAGAAAGATTTCCTAGCAAGGTGGTGGCCTTCTTCAAGCCATCCCTGCACAGATGCTGGGTGATAGCAGCTACACATTGGATGAGGTGCTAAAATATTGAGTTCATGATTTTATGATGCTATTGCATGTGTTTTTCAATTTCCTTTCCCATAGTTTGGTGCTAACTAATGAAATTATTTCATTCACTCAAGATGTTTCCTGATGTACATGGTTAGCTGGGCACTTAGCTGTCCACATGCATGCACAAATACCTGATTTGCAAGTGCATTGTTCAGCTAAGAAAAGATCTCAGTTGATGTTCCTAATTCTAGCTGAAATGCTACTTCATTTTAAAATGGCAAATAAGTTACCTTGTATCTGCATGATCTCTTTCATAAGTATTTTAACTCTACTTTTCTCATCACTCATCTCAAAAATACCTTGGCTGGCCTTTTTATTAATGTTGTAGGACTAGAACAAGTAGTTGATTTTAACCCAATTGTATTCTATTTGTATACCCGGTGACAGGGGGTATACAGATCACATTCAAATTTAAAAAGTAAGTAAGACTGGGTGACTATTTGTAATGTATGTTTACCAAAGAACTATCCTGGTTTATGATATAATGAGATTTTTCAGCATATTTTGTCCAAGTTTGAATCTGACAGGCTTAGGCAACACATAAAGAGACATAAGCTTCTATGATTTATTGTCCTTGCAGGAAATCAAGAATGGAGCAGGAAACACAATTGCTTATTGTTTCTATTGATACATATTTAGATTTTTATAAGATGTCTAAAAGCATGGTTCAAGTAAACCAGAGTGAATTATCATCAGGGATTTATTCACTGGAATATAATCATAATTGAAACGGTAAGGAAGAAGGTATTTTTATAAAATACTGTGTAGCTTCAAAAGCACTAAAATTGTCAACATGTCATCATAGGGCATTTTTGTATTCAACTATAAGCTATTTTATCAAAATGCAATTTTTTTTTTTTATTTTGAAATGTTAATCCATTGCAGGGAAAGTAATTCAGATTGAAGTCAAATTTTTGGAATAAAATATTCTCCAGTTTGGATTTTTTTTTTTTTACTGCTTTTGGTCCCAAAATTTGTGATGTTTTTCCTTAATTCAAAATCTTGAAATTCCTTGCGCAGGAAGATAACTAATTTCTGTCCAGCTTAATCTATCTCTTTCACCAATTAAAAGTTCTGTGTTTAACATTAAATCTCTGAATTTCAGGTGTCCCACACAGGAATTTCTGTTGATGCCTGTTTCAGGAGAAAGAAAGGATTAAAAATCTTTCACGGAAAATACTGGTCCTGAATGACTCCTCAAGCACAAGTGATTGTTTTTCAGTAATTTATTTATTTTCAGTTGATATTTGGCAGCTGTTTCTCACTGCTGTCATCTGTAACTGATTTCTGGTACCTGAGCTATGGTGTGGGCAGGTCAGCATGAATTAGAAGCAAATGTAAGGGAAGTGTGTGACTTGCACTTCATTTGTTATTTACAAAGGTGTGCCAAATGAATGTTACAGCCCTGGGTAAGTGGAAATGCTTGTGGCCAGAGATGAGCTGCTCTGTGTACATTTGAAGGCAAAGGCTGTAAGTATTTCACTCTGTAAAGATGCAAAAGCCCAGATATCACCTGAAATTAGAGTAGCTGTAAACATTCATTCTGCATGGCTATGGAGAGTGCTCAGGAGCTGTTGCACTGTTTTGGGTGCTGTCTGAACTTGAAACTCCTTCTGCATACTGTTTATATCTTTGCACATACAGAACTTGGGTGCCTGCTCCTCTGCCTGGCCTTGCTCTGCCTGGCAGCCCTGGCTGTGCATTGTGAGTGACTCCAGCAGCATTATTTGTATTCCCTGTTTTGTCTGAGGGGTTTGACTTCCTAGTTTGTGACTGCAGGCAGGGCAGCAGAGACAGGAGCTAGCTTCAAGACTTACAGGGACTTTACGTGACAAGTTGTTCTGTTGTGTCATCTTCTTAGTTGTCTGCACGGTGACAGCTAGAAGGCTGCCTGAACTGAGTAAAAATTGTGACTGCACTGGTCTTCTTCCCCCTGCCACAGCTCCTGATGTCTTTGATGGGTCCTAAACTGCAAAATAGAGAGAAAACCTTTATATCTCAAAGCTGTAAAGCTCCCCTTTCCTGTGAGTTCAAAACACCTTCTTGCAAGAATCAAAATGCATCCAGCAGCGGGGTCTCCAAGGACCTGACAAGCCAGTCACAAGGGCTGGTGTGGTGGCGGCATTAAGAACCTGCCTGTGCTGCAGCCTGAACTTACAGCCTTCCAAAAGGAATGCTTCCAGATACCCTATGGCAGCCTTTACTGAGCTCTCAGAGAAAGGGGATGCCAGGTGTTGCTGGAAGGTAAAAACCTGAAGGGGTGGGGACAAATCTCAGTTTCCTTCTTTCCATGCTGCTGCCCATTCACTGCCAGAGAAGAGAAGTGGTTTCATGCAGGTTTTCTAGAGAAAGGGAGGCTTGTGAGGCAGCCAAAACCTCTGTGCCAGCAAAGTGATGTGGAAGCACTGAGCTTCGTGATGCAAGGCAGTTCCTGCACGCTCCAGCCCAGGCTTGTGCAGGTTGCCAGCAGTCAGTGCTCCCTGTGTCCTGCAGGTCAGCAGAATGAGGGGAAACTTCCAAAATTGCTGTGCAGTGTACTTTCAGAGAGGGGAAAAAGAGGGGTGGGGAAGCTTTTCTTTTGAAGCTTCAAGCCACTGTGTCTGGACCAAGCTGGCTCCTTCCATGTCTCCGCAAGAGATGCTTATCAAAAAGGGAAGAATACAATGGTTTTAAAGAAGATAGTTAAATTCTTTTGTGTGAGTAGTGGGACATCATGAATCCTATTACCCCTAGAAAAGTGGTCAGGGCTCATGTACAAGGACTATAAAAAACTGAAAGATAAGTCAGTTTCTTTAAAATAAGTTTCAAAAATGAAAGTATTCTTTCAAATGAGCTTTTACTGAAGACTTTTTCAGTATCCCTGGTAGTTTTGCAAAGATTTTTCTTGTGGTTATAGTTCTTTTTCAGCTGATGAATGGTTTTGATGAGTAGTTTTTTGACTTTTAATGATTTTTCTCTCCTTGCACTTGGTATTCAGTAAGCACGTCTTTGAAAAATGAATCTGCCCAAGAATTGCAGTTAGGATTCTATTCTGAAGAAGGGGGACAAGAACCCTTCAGTGAGCATCATACTGGATTGATTTAATATAAAGAGGGATGCTGCTTTTCTGTATTCACTTCTCTTTAACTTCTTCATGGTACTTCAGTCTGCAAATTATTTTTTTACCCAAATGAAGAGTATTGACCCATGTACATTTCCTCATTTAAATGTTCTTTTATTGGGAATTAACTGCCACAAAAATATTAATTTATCAGAAGAGGGGAATCACTTTAGCAACATTTGGTTTAAATTTGCCCCATTATTGAGACTGCCACATGGTTACAACAGATGTAATTTTCTGAAGTGCTTTCATATAATTTCTGTATATGACCTTCACTACTGATACTCTTAAAATAGTATGCATTGCTATCTGCAGCACTTAGCTGTCAAAAAACAGAGGAAAAGCTGGCATAATAAAAAAAAATATATTGCTTCCTTACCTTTCAAAGGCCTGCTTTGCTGAGATGTATTTTTTTTCTCTTGTGTCTCTTCCATCTGAAATGAATGTTTGCTGTAGCAAACCTGTGGTTTAGCTGCATGTCAGTGATCAGCATAATCTGCTGGTTTTTTTGTGCTTTGCTGTGGTTACTGAAGAAGCAGCTGGCTCTGTTCTCCCACCACCCTCAGAAACGTGCCTTCCATTGGCCTCCACTGTTTTGCTCCACTTGTAAGTCAACAAGAAATAAAGTAACAAGCTGCCTTTAATTGCAATGGCAAAGTGTGAAGGCACTGAGCCCTGGGAAAGTTCTGACACTGTGGTGCTCCCTCATTACAGGGCTCTCATACCTGAGCAATTCCTATTCTGGATGAATTATAAGGTCTGCCCAGTGGAACAAGTGAACTTGTCATCATGAGATTTTTCTCAAGAAATTGATGGCAGGTTGCATCTGAGGAATTAATGCTTTTCCTGATTAAGTTTTATGTGTAACAAATAGACATGCCATTCAAGCTCATATGGCACTGTAGTGAAAGATAAACTTCATACTGAAGAGGAGGTGAGGCTGGGATTTCTAACCTCTTCTTTCTTCCCCTGAGCTTCCAGGTGTTTCATTTTCCTGCTGCTGTTTGCATGTGGGCTCAATGATGCTTTGAGAAACTATTCCACACTTTTCTGTTTGAATAAGTACAAAGAATACATTTCAATGTTTTACAAATAGCGGCCCTTGAATTTAAATAACTTTCTATAGACTCTGCAAAATTACATATTAAAGGTGGTGGTGGTAGTAGTAGTAGTAGTAGCTGGTGCCTATATGACTGAATAGAGTTTTATATGTATGTGTGTGTGTGTATATATATATGTGTGTGTGTATATCTATATACATATGAATCTATATATTAATTTTTCTTCTGTGCTGTAATACTACTGTGGGAATCCAGCTCCTGTCTTGCAGTGCAGAGAATTGTCAGTCAGATTCAGATTCCCTGACTGCATGACTGCATTTCACTCTTAAGTTATGCAGATCAGCCACACGTGCTGTCCTACAAGCGTGTGGGGCAAGAATTGCCAAAATTGTACTTTGGATGTATGAAAAGATTTACTTTTGTAAATCAGTGGGGTCTATTCAACAAAGCTAAAATGTAAGGTTTTATGTTACTGGGATCCAGATAGAAGTCAGCTAGATTTGTGCCCTTTGTGAGTAAAACCAAGAGCTGAAACCTTGTTCCCCTGAGGAGAACAAATTAACAAATAAGAATTTCTCTGTAGGCAGATCTGACTTCTGCTGCAGCCTGATAAACATTAACTTCATTGGCCTCTTGCAAGAGGATTATGGAAAGTGCTTTCATTCTCTTCTGCTGAAAAAACACCCTCTCTTGTGAATGCCATCCAGCTGTTTGCCAGCATCTGACAATCCCAAAATCTAGATTTAGGCTTCCACCTCAGATTTCATCTTTTCCTTTCCGCACTTTGGAGTACAATATCCACATTACCTATACCAGCTCTGGCTCATCTACTTGCAAATGTTCATTCAGCCTTCTCCCCTCTCCTTCATTCCTTGTGTAACAGCAGCCTTGGCAAGGCTGTTCTGTGGAGAGGAGCACAGCCCTCTGCAGGCTGTAGCTGCTGCACCCTTGCTGAACATGGCAAGAGTGTATAAAAAATGTGATTTATGGGTTTATATATGCCAAAGTCTCAGCCCCACACTGATGGGCACATGTCTAGCTAGCAGCTGGATGGTGTTTTTTCCTGTCTGTAGCCACTGCAGTGGAATGGCCCGTTCTGGAGAACAGGACCCTCAAAGTGCTGTAGGGAGCAGGTAATTAATCAATGTCCTTGATTTGGTTTAGGTCAGAGCTGGAGCCGCTGCTGCTATGCTGCAGAGGAGTCTGCTTCTGTTTTTGGCTAAAATATAACAAATACTTCAGCTGACAGCTTCATAGGCAGGGAAAGGTGTTCAGCAGTTGGCACCTGACTGATAATGGAAAGGAGTAGAAACAGCACCACCACTGTGTCTCAGGAGTGTAGGCACAGGGGGCTCAGAAAATGGGCTTCATCAGCATTATCCAATAATTTTTCAGACTTTCCTCTAGAAAATTAATATCACTTTAATCAGTTTAAACTTAAGATTCCCTGGCCTTAGGAGTTCCATTGTTTTTACAACAGTTAACACATTTTATGTACAATGAAGTGTTTAAAAGAGGTCTGCAGGAAAAATAAGTGCCAGTTCTTTTTAACCTGAAATCTGTTGTGGGTTTTGTTTTTTTCTTTCATGAGGATTCTTTGTATTTTTTTATAGAGGAATTCAAAATACAGAAAAGATACTATCTAAGAATACAAGTATGAAAAATTGCAGCAATTGCTTCTTATTTACTTACAATTTTTTTTTTTTAATTTAGCATTTTCTAGACCTAGAAATGTGCTTTTAGAATGCCAGAGTTGTACACAAATACATTATTCAACTTACTCTGCATGAGCGGGTTAGCTGTAACAAGAAATACTATCCATATCCCTCTTGGCATAAAATATGTGCATATGCAACAGAGTAATGGCTTTAAATGTTTTCCTCTTATAACTCAACGGGTTTTTGGTGGAATCATCCAGGATAAATTTTAGGTAATATCTACAGACAGGGCTTCAGCAAAGAAAAATTTTCTAAGTGTTCAGTGATAGAAAATAGAAATCTAAAGGCCCTATAGAAATAGTTTTAACATCTATGTGCTGATGACTCCTGTTCTGTGAAACAACCCTTTTTGCAGTAACCCCTTCTGAATTGCTCACAGGACCATGAAGTCATGTCAAGCATTTCTGTGTGGTACCACACCTCCCAGTTTCACTTAATGACCACTGCAGTGCATGAGCTCAAAATACCCTGATAAACAACAGTTTCTATTTTGCCTGGTTTTGTTGGTGGTTTTTTTCTCCTATGACAGTAGATATCAGATACTCAAAGTGTTTTTAGCCTCTGCCATAGTGACAGGCAGGAAGCCACAGGGAAGGAGAGTGAAGTGTCAGTTCTCCATGCCCCGGTGGACTGGAGAGCTGGGGCTGCTGCAGAATGACAATGTGCTGCCCTCCTACAAACTCCTCCCTGGCCATCCAGGGCTGCGTGGCCGTGTGTGAACAGCATCCAGGTCTGCCACCATCCTGAAATGTTCTTCTCTCTACACAAAAGGCCAATATAATGGTGAGGAAATGTAGAATCAGGGGTGCAGTTCTTCTGAGAGTAGTGAGTTACATGTGTCACAAGGATCCTTTTTATTTTTTTTTTCCCAAGGAGATTCTGCTTTCATTTTGCTCCCATAATTGGCTGAAAGTAAGTTCCTTAACTTTTTCTTATAATACAGAGCTGGGATTTTTGCTGTTGATTTTGAGGCCCAAAAGTAGAAGTTTTCTGCATAGCTATTGAAGAGCTGCAAAATACGTGCTTTCCATGGTAAGAGGGAGAGAAGGATAAAAGTTTTTAATTGGCATTTTGTTCTGAAATTCTCTTGTCCTTTTACAGAGAGCATAATCTCCTCTTTCCATAGAGTAGGTGCAAATCTGTGAAATATCAGCAGTGTTCCAGGAATGCTATATTCTGGCAAAATTTTATTCTTAGTCCTTTAAGCTAAAACCAGTCTTGAGCTCTGTGAAAGATCCCTGGGCAGGGAGTTTAGACTGATTCTCAGAAGAAGAGTATGCTAAAAAGGAAATCCTATAGCTCCAGAGCTGGCAGATAACTGATTCTCTTAGTGAAACAGGTGTTTCTCCCATGCATAAAAATTAAGAAGTGGAGACAGTTCAAAAGTAGTGTCACTGCTGCTGGGAGGGCCAAACTCATAGATTTGCAAGGAAAGATTAAAGAAAGCTATATCCAGCTCAGCTAAGAAACAGAAAGATCCATCCGTAATTGAAAGGTGTCAGCCCCAAAGTGTGAGTGAGCATTTAAAACCGCAGAGCAAAAATACCTAGGAATTACATAGGAAAGTTATATATTTAAAAAAAAAAAATATATATATATATATAGTAAGAGTAAATACACTAAATAGCAATGAAATATGTTAGATCAAAAAATAGTTCTCTAAAGAGAGGGATTGCAAGCATGACAATTACAACTTAGGTTTGCTCCATGGTTTTGAATTCCTGAGATTTGTAAGTGAATAGGGCAAAAATGCTAAAAAGGATGTATTTTAATGCATGGAGCAATCATGTTTTGAAGGTAGGTGATGGGAATGATCCCTTCTGGCTCTTCAATCTCTTTTGTGCCCCATGCACTTTAACTGAGGCTCACTGTGATGTTATCTATGAAAAGTAATATCTTCATGGGAACCTGAACTGTGATTATGAGCTCTGTTCTGAGGATCTTATATATACCACTTCATCACAGATATTATTGACAGTAAGCGCTTTTACCACTTTCATATATTCTCTTTGTGAGTTGTTTTATAGCAAGGCAGCTAAATCAAGAGAATTTTTCCTGACCAACTGAGCAGCTGATAGGTCTCCTTACAAGCACTTAGGTGAATTCAATGCACTGGGATGATAAAAATGCGGGTTAGGACAAAAGCAGATGTCAAAACATAACCCTCTGCTCCTTCCGTCACCTCAAAGGTTTTGTCCCCCATAAAAATTACTTGGGTTTTGAACCCCACTTTTCCTTAATTCTTTTGTTCGGAAAGTCTATCTGAGCCTTTTCAGGATTCATTTGCCCACTTCTGATCGTCTGCTTTTGTCTCCTATTTCCCTCCCTTGTTCTCTGCACATCATGATCCTTTTTCAGGCTGAGTCATTATCCTGTTAAATTCTCCTAGGAAGGGCTTTTTTCTCAGTCTGCTATTTCTTACTCAAGTGGTGCCTGCAGGAAGATCAGAACAACCCATGCTAGGAAGAGCTCTGTGAGTGGCAGTACCTATAGGACAAGCATACAAGTTGAATTGTTTGTTAACTGCAAACTCATTTCTATCCCTTATTCCCTGCCTGTTTAGATAAACCTAAACCTCCACTGCGAGGAGAGAAAAAACATTCTTGACAATTTCCAGAGCCTGAAGATTAAAACTGGACCAGTCCTGCATTTCTCTGTGTCTGTGTGTGTGTGTGTGTGTGTGTTTGGAAAAGAATTTTCTTTATCCTGTAAGTCCTGTGGAGTCCACAGATAATATGGCTCCCTTTCTGCTCCAAAATTTGCACAAATCCTCCCCCTGCCATGCCTACAGATGGAAATAGGAAATATTCCCTTGCCAGGCCTGCGGTAAAAAAGGAACGTGTCCCAAATGCAATCATTCCTTGTGCACTGCATCTTGTGAGCAAGCAGACGGTGGGGCTTGCTTCAGTAACTTTTATATGTAAACAGTCTTTAAAAACATAATCTACATTGTCAAAGCCTAATCTAAATGATGTACTGACATTGCTTACTTTGATATGCTGACTTGGTTTTGAATTCTCTCTGGATTGCCTGGCCCCACATGGCCTTTTTGTGTTTTGTTTACTTTTCACTTAGCTGTCACGTATTTATTCCCATTAGATGTACAAAGTCAATGGATTCAGCCTAGCTTTACAGCTTAGTTGCCTAATACAGCATAGGGAAAAAGCTAAATGAAGCCAAGCAGAGGGGCAGGAAAAAAGCAGAGGGATTGTGCATGTCTGACATAGAGACCGAGGAAACAGAAAACCAGCAAAAGATGTGAGTGTGGTAGAGCATCTGGAGATAACTGTATTTCAGAAAAAAAACATTATATGTCTGGAAAGCAGAAATTAATTTATTTGTATAGACTGAGTTTCTGGTTTTAAAGGCTCGCTTCTGAATAAATGCTTAAATTTTGTATGCATCACATATGTTTAATTTTTTTTTAAATCTGGATTTGTTTCAAATGTGAATGGGTGGGGAAATGTTACTTTAAAAGCTTTTTCAGTGTAATGAGCTGGTTGGATTTATCATAGTCAAACAGTTAAAATGGCTTACATGATCCTGTTCTGTGAAAGTCTTTGAAGATATGTGAAAATACCTCATGCTGAGAAAAGTAATCCCAAAAAATCTACTTGGTGTGATCTTACCCACGGAACCCATGAGACAAATGGGTGTTTGTGAAGCCTGTCACAACTTGGAGCATGACTGAAATGTGAACCATCCTGAACGGTGGTCTTCCCTCTGGAAGCCATGCTTCTCCCAATGGGAACACCTACCCTCCCTTCAAATGGTTGTTTTTACAGCATTTACTGGGGATTTCACATGGAATTTAATGTTGGGGCAGGGACCATGGTGTCTCCTTTGCTCCCTGAGAAGGTACAGTCCATATTATCTCCATGGCACTGTGTCACTGGTGGCATGTTGTTTTCAGGTCACATTTCTTCAGTTTCAGCCGAGGTGCTCAGCCCAAGCCCTTCATGGCACCAGTGTCTGGCAGCATTTGGGCACCCAAACTTCACTTCCTTTAAAGAGCAGGCTGTGCTGAAACTGCTCCATTTCCCGGTGCACTGATCTCCTTCTGGACGTGGCAGCCCGTAGCCTGAGCTTTTCCTCTGTTTGCCACAGGTGAAACACGGGAACTACGCCTTCGTGTGGGATGCGGCGGTGCTGGAGTACGTGGCCATCAACGACGCGGAGTGCTCTTTCTACACGGTCGGGAACACTGTCGCGGACAGGGGATACGGGATCGCCCTGCAGCACGGCAGCCCCTACCGGGACGTCTTCTCACAAAGGTGAGCCTTTGGAGCAGGAGGAGCAGGTACTGAGGGGAGGTTTCTCTCAGCTCTGGACCCTTCTTCTAATTTAATTTTCGGCAAAGGAAAAACATCTCGTACTTGCGATCCACTTCATTTCTTGCGTACACATTCATTTTATCCGAGACATTGAATTATTCCCTTTTCGAGAAACTGCATTCAAAACACTTTGTGTTGCTCTTATTTGAATTGTTCTTGTTTCTTTTGAAAAGCATTAATGAGACAAACTCAACCTCATTAGCAGGAAAATGGGGAAAGGGTTGCTTCATTTGTTATAGAGAGTCAGCATAACTCAACCCTTCCTATTACAGAAGCTGCTTCTTAAAGAAAAAGAAAGTGAGTTTGGACACTGATGGGAAAACTAAAGGGGATGGACAAGAACATTTGATGTTTTGTTGGAAGGACCCCTATTAGTACCCAAAAGCATAGGTGCTTATCCCCGTACTAATCAATCTCTTGGGCCACTAAAGTGCCATCTCTAGAGATGCTACTGGTACTGTGATTCTACTGGGATCAGAAATACTAAAGTAATTGTATGTATTGTGCCTTTGCATATGTAGTTCTCCTTCACTCCAGTATTGATTCCTAAATAAGGATGTGTGTGAAATGTAAAAAAAAAAACTATTAAACTTTTAAAAAGTGTAATATCTGCAGTTTGGCACTTAGGAGAAGATGTGAGCTAGTCTCCTGACCCTTTTTTTCATTCTGAATCTGGTCTCTCAATCTGGTTTCTGTTGGTTTGTGTTATCTATATGAAGAAAAATTTTACAGTTGCTGCAATGGGATTGTTCTTGCGTGGCTGCCAGGTAAACATACAAAATATGCTTTATTTGGACTGTTGCCTTTGCCTTGTCCAAAGACTCTGGTGGAGGAGAAAGTAGCCAGTAAGTAACACTGTCAAGATCCAGAGCAATCGCTCTCTGCTCACACATACTGCATGAGCAGGGAAGACTTGGATTCTTTGAATCTGTTCCACTTTCGGAGTGACATTGCTGAATTTTGTGCTAACGTAGCAGCAACATAATAAAAAAAATTCACAGGATCAACAAAAGATTTAATTTTAATGAAACATGTATATGCTTTGTGTATTAAAAAGGGTATTACAGGCAAATATTTACCAAATACTGTAGTACTCTTGTATTCCAGCTGTCCAAGCTGGCTCTGCTTTAAATCTCTGGCACTCTACTGTTCAGGATCCCTATGCAAAACAAAGGAGTAGGATTCCTTCCTGTAATCTTTCAAATAAATTCTTCCACCTGTTCTCAGGTGCTTGTCAAGGTGTTGCCATCCTCTCCACAGCCATATCCCTGTAAGTTTGAGTACAAAAATTGGAAGACGTTGGGGAATTTCAGAGTGTGTCTCTTTATTACCAAGCACAGTGAAACCACCAGGTGACGCGGCAGGGCTCACGCCCACATTCTTCCTGCCCACCACTGCTGCTCTGCAAGCCAAGGTGGATGCATCCCAAGTGCCCACAGAGACTGCTTGTGACAGGGTTTGTGTACTGGGTACAGCTCTTGGCACAGGGTTGTGGCTGGTTCTGGTAAGAGAGTTTCTCCTTGGCTGCAATACTCAGCACGTGGAGAGGCTGGGTTACAGCTTCTTCTGATACTCTGCCTTAGCCACTCCTGGATCATTGGTCTGTGCAGGCCTGACATTTCCAAGTACAATTTTATTTCATAAGACAATTTTGGCTTTTCAGTGTTATTATATCTTGGAGCTATAGGAAAGCAGAAGGAAGCATAAAAATTTGCACATATATAGGCATTTTTATCTTAGGATCTTCAAAGCAATACTTAAATATTAGCATCTCTCAGGAAAGCAAATGCTATTTCCACTTAATGCTTAGGGAATCCATAGCACCAGGAGATGTAAATGAAATCCCAAGGTCATATGTTGTCCCCTGGTGGAATCAGGGATCATAGGCACTCATTTTTGATTTCCTGCTCAAGTTGTCAGAGTTCAGGTAGATGAAGAAAGGGATTATTTGTCAGATATTGGGCCACAGGAGGATCTGGATGGATATGCAGAACTTAGCACTGGTGAGAAAATAACTCATTACATTAAGAGGAATAATGGCTGAACAGCGAAATTGGAATTTGCTTGGAGTTATACTACCTCCTGCAGAATTTGAGAGTCTGAGATATATATTCTGAAAATGTGTGTGCTGCTGTGCTTATATTCTTATTTCTGTATTATAAGAGCATATTATATACCATTTTAATTATGTCCATAAAGATAAATATACATTTTAAAGCAGTGAAGGACCATATAAGAACAAACATATGAAAGAGAAATCAAGCTTACAAAGTAGCTTACGAGGTTTTGTTCTTAAAACTCTTCTGTACTGTTCCTTAAATTTACATCTATGTGGTTTCATACATCATCCTTACATTTCTTCCTAATGAAAAGGCTCAACAACCTTCAGCAGCTGCAGCCTGCATGCTAAATAGAGAGACAGGAATAGATTCATTGTATAGGATTAGCAAATGTTCACATGAATATTTCACAGTTTTAATGCAGCAGGGAACTGGTTTAAAATATATTGGCACTTCTTGATCTTTCCCAAAATAAATATATTTATGTGAAAATACAGGCCTTCTCTTTTAAGAAATTTCATATAAAGCCATAAGCTGCACAGTGTCAAATCCCTAGGGTGCAGCTCTGAAATGTCTGGCAAGCTTACAGGAGAATTTGTTCTCTGTGCAGGAAGCACAGGCATGCATTTAAAACTTTTCAGTACCTTTTCCAAACGTACAGGTGATTCCTAGAGAAACAGGGAGAGACAGAGAGGTGTAAACACTTACCCCCTCTCCCTAAAGCTATGCAGCATGAGCTGCAGAAAAGGTAACGCCATGGAAAGGTTTACCAACAGGAAGCAGTGTCAAAAAAGGGTCTTTGAGACCCTTCTTTTTCACAGGCAAAAGAATCCCTTCTGTGCCAAAACAAAGATGTGAGCAGCAGTGAATGGCCTGACTGCAGTATGGGATTGCCTTTTTGCTGCACGGGGGTGGCAAAGCAGCCAGCTGGGGTCCCACACAGCATCTGGGACAGGCCCTGCCTCATGCTTTCTCTGAAAAAAAATGCTTTGGGTCCATCCTGACAATAGATATGTGGCTGTAACACAAATAATATAGAAAATAAGCTGGGTAGTATTTGAACGATGGAGCTGTTGTAGCTATCCCGATGACTTCATTCATGTTGCAGGTGTTAACACAACTGGCTGTGCCACCAGGCAGCCAGGTGATGTGCTCAGGTAGATTGCTGTCCTCTTTCCTTTGCCACTAAGACTTAACCTTCTGAGCACCAGCAGCCTCCAGGCAGCATGTCAGTTTTTCCCTCTCTCTATATTTTTCTTTCAAGGTAATGACAGGGGCTGTAATAATAGGAACTGCCGAATTTCCTAGGAGAGCTTGAAAAGGATGTGTCTTTAGGTTCATGAGGAGCTGTGTGGTGACACTAAATTTGACACCTGTTAAGAATTCTTTTCAGCCTTAAACTTTAAAACTTCCATTGCACCCCTAGGAGGTATAAATATAATTGCAGTTGCTTTTCAGAGTGTTTCATAGGATGTCTGTGCTTCCTGCAGTGCTGCAGCAATGGCTCAGGTGCTGCGCTGGTGGCTGGCTTTTGGTGGGGGTCAAGGAGAGGTGGCAGCAAAGTGCTGGAATCCTGTCCATGTTCCCACTTTCTCTGCTGTTGCACTCTCTTCTCCTGCACTACAGTCCCTGCTGCACAGCACACTAGAGGCAAAGGGACAGGAAACATTAATTCCGTGCCCAGCAGAGGCCAGCAGCCAGCTTTTCACTTAACTGGAACCCAAAACCACTGAAAAATCAAGCCATAGTTGCTCTGCATCTCTCATATTCCAAAGAGCATCCACGCATTTTCTGCCCCTTTAGGTCAAAGGAAACAGAGACAATAGGAGGAATAAAAAGAACAGGCAAGCTTGCCTTTAGAGCCCACGGTGTGGAACTCTTTCTTGCTCATCAGCCGTGTTCCCACAACTGCCCCAGCCAAGCACAAGCTCATGGACACCTAAAGTTGTCTGTGTGCCAAGAGGAGCAGCAACACTTCCATGATTCCTGGTGGTTGTCTGTGGGCAGGGGGTATGTGAGGGCAAAATGTATGGAAGGTACAGCTACCATATAGCTTCTGCAGAAACCCTGGTCTGGATTAGACATTATTCACAGAAAGTCACAGCAAATCTGTGCTGTTGCTAGAGAAGTCAATTACATCTTTTTGTCCTGAGGGGGAAAAGGAAATGGACACTTATAATGATTTCCTCATGGCAAGCCCAAGGACACCTCCCTAGCAGCAAGTGGTGTGCTTTCAGATATCCAAAACTCTGGAGGGAAAGAAGAGAGCCATCGTATGGCATTTCACACTGCCCCTTAGTAAATCATTAGCCAGCTGCTTTAAATAAATGGTATGGATATTCTCCTGTCCTTTTTACATCTCATCAGCAAAATCCCATGTCTTAGAAAGTTCCTGCCCTGAGCCATAAATAAGTGTTCTTCCTGTCTCCTTACCATTAATTCTCTCTCCTTAAATTTTCATTCTATGTCTTGGAGGTCACTTATGTCCAAAGACTCCAGTGCAAGGAAAATTACTTTATTCCTAAGTACCTTGATTTTTCTCTGCTCTTGAGACTATGTACCCCTTTCTTTGAGAAGATCCCCCTATTTTTTTTAATATTCTTTTAGTGAAAGCCCAAGAAAGTGTCACTGATTCTCTGACTTATCTTTTACCAGCTATACAGGAAATAAGAGTTTTGGATTATATCCTAACCCTGCAGAGCACTAACAATAATGATGTAATTGATTTTTTTCATTATTAAATACAGGGATCACCTGCAGAATAGTGGATGCCTTAGTAAGAGATCAGCTTTGCTTTGTCTCAGTAGTTTGCTAAGAATTGAAATCGTATTCTGAGCTGTATGTACAACATTCTGAAACATATAGTGGGCAAACTAGTAAAATCTACCTAAATCCACCCAAAGCACGTTTTTTTCTCTTAACTCCAGAAAATTAAGAAACTCTGCAAGTTGGGAGAATTACTTGACTTCAAGCAAACTCCTGAATTTAAAAAGAAGAGTTTAATTTTGAGAGTCTGCTCTTAGATCATGTCACAAATTCATATGACTGAAATTATATTAGTGAGAGGAAAAAAAAATCAAAATTGATTCCAGGTTTCTGAGCAATCTGGCATGAGTATCCAGTCTTAATTTATTCAGATGTAGTCATTGTTAATGAAAGCCTTAGCTTCAGAGTAGCATGTAGTAACAAGGTAGTTTCTCAGAAAACCAGGATACTAAATAAAAAATTTAACCACACCCAAGGTAATATTTCTTGACCATCCAAAATAACCAGTCTATCCTATTTTTGCTGTCTATATGAGACGTGTAAGTGTAAAATTGGGAATTGCACCAAGTCCTAAGTCTCAAAACACGTCCATCTTCCTTTCTGCTAACCCAGGTCCTCCAAGTCAAACTGCAGTTGCCCTTCCTGCCAGGAAACTCCCCTTGGGAAAGCACTGCCAGCCAGCTGCCTGCCCTGCTGGGGCTGCAGAGTGCTCACACTCTGCTCACCGTACTCCAGGCCACTGGACCCAGGCTGAAACCTGTAACCTCAAATGGATTATAAGAAAAGATGTAACTTCATTCTGATTTTTCAAAATGGCATCCATTAGTTCATGAGAGAGCCCTAACAGAAAGCACTTATCCCTCTGCAATTCCCTCTTCTTTTTCCTACCAAGCCCACGAGCATCTGACCCAGGCTTACAGGGCTCTGCACTCCTGTCAGAGCACATTGCTAAGAGCTCTGCCCAAGGGCCAGGTGATCTGACACTGTCCCTTTGCATCCCCTTCCACTAGCTGCCTCATGCAGAGCTCCAGGTTCTGAAGATTCTGTCACCAGAAGGGTTTCCTGGCTTTATTACCCCTCCCCATCTCGCTTGCTCAGGGGGGCTGCTGGCTGTAGGACCGCAGAGAGGCTGCGGCTCCCACACATCACGTTGTGAGAGCAGGACAAATGGCTTTATTGACTCCTGATGGTGCTTGCAGGCCTCACTGCAAATTCGTGACTAGGAGTGAGCAGGATGGAGACGCCTACAGAAACACAGACTTTAGCAACTTCTTAATCTCCCGTGATATTAACTGATGATAGAGGTTAAAGGATTCTGCAGCAGATCTGGAGTTTATTACATACACATAGTGAAAAATTACTCAAAACATATACAGGCAGTGAGCAGATTAGGGCTTTTTAAATATGCCATAACATTCTTTGATGGGGTAAGTTAAAGAATCATGAGGTAGCAGCACTGAGAAGAAGCATAAGAGAGAAAATCATAGGGAAAGGCATTAGATCTTCTTGCATTCTCACACAGCATAGAGCTATGAGGAACAGAAAGCTGCCTGCCTCCTTCACCATGGAAAGGCACCTCTGCATCCAAGCAGTGCTGTGGTGAAGGAAAACTTTCCAACATTGCTGCATGTTGGGGGAAAAAGGTACCATAAAAAAGGCAGCTTCGTTCTTTCTCTTTTTGCTAATCAATGCTCGCTTTCAGAAGGGCCCTACTGTTGTTGTGTTCGAGGGTCCCAGGACGAGGGAAGATATGAGAATCTTGACTCCATGTTTCAGAAGGCGTATTTATTATATCATGGTATTATATTATATTAAAATGCAATACTAAAATTATACTAGAAAGAATAGAGAGAAAAGATCCTTCAGAAGGCTGGAAAGGAATGGAATGAATACCAAAATCTTGTGACTGCTCGCAGCCTCGACACAGGTGGCTGTGATTGGTCATCAAGTGAAAACAATCCACATGGACCAATCGAAGATGCACCAGTTGGTAAACAATGTCCAGACCACATTCCACAGCCATCAGATAGTTAATTGTTTACATTTCTTTTCTTAGGCTTCTCAGCTAGAATAAGACAAAAATCCTAGCAAAGGATTTTCATAAAAATATCATACTGACACCCTACATTCAAAGTTTCACAAAGGCAAGCCAGGTAAGGGTATGCTTTTGCATATTAATTTCCCATCATTACCACCCCAAAGAAAACAGTCTAATTGTGATGTGTTAAATTACCAGTAGAAAGCACTTTGCAAGCTCTTTCTTACTACTTGCTATCCAATTCTCTACCCTTAGGCACCTGAGACTTGGCATGTAAAATGGCCAGATATTACCCAGTGAGGTGTGCAGTACAGTCAGTGGAAACAGTGTTGCTCATCCAACTATATGGAAGCGACATTTATTGGAAGCTGAGCTGTTCATGTGTTTTAAAGTTTTATGGAGTGAGTAAGTGCATGGCTGCAGAATTTGAAACTGCTTGGTTATAAATCTGATGACAGTAAAGCTAAAAGAAGTCTCAGTGAGTGGCTTCCCGCCAAGAATTTGCCTTTTATGAATTCCTGAAGCAAAGATTAGGTTTACCATCAGTGCACACTGTCCTGTAGTACAGGTTTTTTATTCCTTTCTGCCTGCCTTCTCTAATGTGTGCATCAGTCTTGAGAGGAATGGGTGTAACTACTCACTCTGGCTCAGCTGAGCAGCACATTCCCTTTAAAGTGGGGTGGAAAACACGTGCACAGCTTTCCCTGGAAATAGGAAGGGACCAGCCATGCAGCTGCCTTGATGACAAAACCATAATGACCCAAGTAAGGGTTTAGCCCATCTACCCCATACCTGCCTGCTCTTGGCTTCAGTTTTCAAAACACTGGTCAACCTATTTCACTTAAAATGATCAAGAGTAGCAAAAAAGCAAAAAGTAATAGATCTTTGCTAACCCATTTTGTTGCCTTAAAAATAAATTAACCTTTAGCTGGACCATAAAGCTCATTTTCAGCTAGTCCTCTTTTCCAGATAAAAGTAAAAGGCCTGAAAATAAAGTTTGTTTTCAAAGCTGAAATGAACTTGATGGAATGACAGCTGGAAGGATTTATCCATATCTGAGCTAAGAGATTTGCTTCCACCAGTGGAATTGCTGCAGCAGAAGCTACCTCAGCCTGCAGAGATTTGCCCTGCTGTAAAACACCAATCTCCTATTTGTCACCCATTCTTGAATCATCAGTAAGCAAAGAAGGTGCTAGCCTTAGTTTATGACTTCAGCCAAGTTCAGGGGTAGGCAAAGGGAAAAAGAGCATGTGGAAAGTCTCCAGAATGTAGAGCCAAGGAAGAGTGGTAGGAGGTTTCCTAGCAGAGCTGTCTTCCCTTGCTGAAATAGGATATGAGGAAGTAGAAGGCTTGTTGCAGGAGCAGAGGGAGTGACAGGAGAAGCAGTGAGGAGCTGAGTGCTCCTCAGTGCTCCTCAGTGATTCTTGGAGGGCAAAAATATGAAGCCTTCCTTATTGCTCAGTTCCATGTAGGAGGAGATTAGCCAAGTGAGAAATCTAAAAAAACTATCCAGAAAAGTCTTCTGCTGTATCTCAGAGCAATCCCGTGGGATAGGTTGCTCTAGGCTGCTCCCCAAGGAAATAATGAAGGAACTGGGAGGAGAAGCCTGACAGTTTGCCCAGCAGGGTCACCAGTACGTCCAAGTGCAGTGGATAGAGAGGTCTGGATTAGTTTGAAGATGAAGATGGGGTGGGGAAGCCTTTACTCTCTGACTCCTGTGTAGTCTTGAGGAAAAGTTGTTCTGGTGATGAGTTATGACAAAATTGGAAAGACCTCTGCCCAAACCCCAAAGAAGACTTGGTGGTGGCAGAGAGGCTTTGCAGGGTTAAAACAGATTAAAGCATTTGCTGACTTGAACAGGCTGGATAGTGTTGGAGACTCTTGTTTGCACAGTGTGCAACAATGTGGTTTTTATTCTTTTTTGGTGCCAGTGGTGTTAGGTTAGCCTAAAGTAAAGCAGAGCCCTGATCCAGCCATCATAGTTTTGATGACTAAAAAACCAAATGCCTTTCCAGACCCAAGTGTTCCATTTAAACATGGTGTGCACGAACAGAAATGATGATATGGCCAAGGAAAAACTGTGTTTGCCATTTTATTCATAAAACACTTTTGCAAAGTGCATTTAGTAATTTGCCATTGTAACCACCTGCACGGAGAGCTTTCAGGGCAGAGCTCTGACACTGTATTTTGTTCGTACTTTGACTGCTCAGCTAAAACTTCAATTTCTATGCATTTATTCTGCTTCACACATTATGTTATCAGTCACTTCCAATATTTCAAAGTCACAGCAGTCCTTTTCTGACATGCATTTGCCAGAATGAACTGCCTTGACTGCTGTTATTACAGACTGCAGTTCCTGACTAAGGGGAAAGACTTACATAGAACCAGAATATTGGAATTTCTCAGAAAAAAAGACAATAGATAAAACAGAATAAAATTAGAGTCAATGAACAGAAATAGGTGCTTTAAATGACCAACTGTATTTAAAAAAATAAAAAGGAGGAGAGAATGGGAAGGCAGGATTTATAACCCAATGTAAAAGAATTAATCAGGAAAAGTTTGCTCTTTCAAGTTCCTATGCAAGGTACTGATAATGGCACTCTTCAGTCGTCTGGTAGTAAATCAGAAAAGTATGTCATGCTTGGACTTCCTCTCAATCAAATACTTTATCATATTGCTCTAGTGCTCACCTTCAACAGAGGGATTTGAATAATAAGCCAGTTATAGTCACAGAAAACCATCACAAGGGGCTTTGGCCTATCTGGAACACGTGCTTACACTCCTGATTAAGTCCTAGTGGCAATAATTTGTCATGGCACATGAGCACATCTCCCTCTTGCAGGTGCTGAACAGCGTGCACAGGCTTTGCCAGGTCACTCTGAAAGCCCTCACAGTCAAGGGCTGAGCCAGGGGAAGTACACTTGTTTGGAAAGGTTATGATCCTTTCATTCTTATTGCAGTTGAATTTTTTTTTTCCTTCTATTTGCTTCTTTTGTCTTCAGCTGAAAAATAGCCTAACAGCTGAATTTCCAAAGCAGTGAAGAAAAGCTGCCACCTAATTACCTGGCTTTGTAGATAAGTACATGCTCCAGCTGCTCCCACCAAAGCAGAAAGGTTTCAGCTGGTGGCAAGCATTAAAAGGAAAAATAACTGTATTGGCTGCAGTTTCATAGGTGGGATGCCTCTACACAACCAAAGAGATCATGAGTATCTTAAAGACATCAGATTCCTACAGAAAGCTTATCTGTCTTATCAGCTATGTTCAGATTTGTTTTTTTTATTTAATTAAAAACTCAATTATTTTTTAATTAAAAAAGAACAAACAAGCTCCATTACAGTAATATTTGGAGAGAAAAGCAGTAAAGTCATTAGCACTGTTTTGCAGCCTTGAGAGCAGGGGTTAGAAGTTCCCGACCCGGGATTGATTTTTTTTTTTTGGCTTTGTCTGAGATATTCCTACAGCAACACATGAGAGAAACCATGAAGAAGTGAGCCTTGAGGTAACTGAGAAATACATACTTTAATTTTAATATTGTTGTTTGTGTTAATTTCCTTGGGTTTGGGGGGATTTAGTTAATTAGCAGTGGATCTTCAGATCATGGAATTACTCCAGATTTATGCTGGTTTAGCTGACGGGAGAATTTAATCCTATAATATGCCTTTGGCATAATTTAGATGTAAGGCTCAAGATTAAGGTCCCCATGAAACAGGGAATTTGTGTTCATTTCTTTTTCTTGCACTGTGAAGTGCTATGCAAAGCTACAGAAATGTGTCAGCTCTGACAGTCACACTTGGGCAGCAATCAGGGCTTTCAAAAAGCCATTGGGCTTCACCTGCAGCATCCAATTCCCCTGTGTTCTTCCATTTTATATCAATCTGGAGGAAATTGTAAAATCCATAGAAGAAAAGCAGTTGAAAAAGAAGCATGGTTAAAGCCCTGAGGAAGTGAAAGTTTCTCGATCTTCTTCATGTCCCTCTTAAGTTAAAAACACCTACAATGCTCATTTTTAATTTTTTTAAGAGTAGCAATCTTGCACCAGATTAAACATACAAGGCCTCTTGAAAACACAAGATTTCAGAAAGAACCTCTGACAGGTGTTTAATGCAAGAAGAAATATATCCATGGTTGTATATGTAAGTAAGTATATGTAAGCTGTGCTGGCAGCAGTGCTTGTGTTTTATTCTCAGCCTCAAAATGAAATATTTTTTAGCAGAGAGTAGAGCAGCAATACCCTCTCCTTCTGTTTGGCTTTGCAAGTGAAGGGTCTGTCACTCCAGCTTGCTACAGGACACTCAGCTCAGGGGGATGAACAACACGTCCAAGCTGACCCCACAAATCACTTGGATGCTGATCAAAGCCCTTGCTTCTCCCACTAGCTGTTTTCTTCCCATTTTCTCAGTTTTTACCAGCGGTTTACTGCTTACTTGCTCTGAGGCCTTCTTTGATAGAAGAAATCCAGGCTGGCTTTGTTGCTGTAGTGTTTTTAAGGGCTGAGTTTAGGAGAAGTAGTCTCTCTGCTTTCATGGAGAGCTGCACCAGCCAGGATGAAGGGAGGCAGCAGGGCTGCGGAGCTGGCCCAGCTGCAAGCTGTGCACAGACACAGCTTCCTTCCTCTCGCTCCTGCCAGCTTTATTTCAAATTACCTGGTCTCTTGGTTTCCTTTTTTCTGCCCAAAGTGTTTTCCTGCTGCTGCTTCACTTAACACAGACTCTTTTGGCTGTTCCAGTATTGTGTTGTTCCTTGCCCTGCCAAACAGGGGTCGTGGGCTGTGGGCTGAAGCCCTGGGTGGGTGCAGGGCAATGACCCACAGGGTGGCTGGGCACACTCTGGGGCCAGGAGGTGTTCCAAGAGCTCTAAGTGCCTGTCCTTCTGGGGTAGTGGTCTCCAAACCTCCTCAGAAACAAAACTGGTATTTGGGGTCAGTAGTGTTGCTCGTTGTGAACAAGTGAGGATTTTTTATTTCTTTTTTTCCCCCCATCTCTCAGAGGTGTAAGTGGTTTGTCCGTTCATGGGGCCGAACATGTCTTTTTGCTTGTGATGAATGTAAAGCCTGGGTAAAGACTCTCACCAGGAGCCTGCTGTCCGAGGCTGGCAGGACTGGGAGCAGACCATGCTGTGCACCTTTCATCCTACTGCAATTTAAGATGATTCCCACAGTGCTGCACTTCAGGTTCAGCTCTGAATATTTGCTCGCTCACTGAGAAGCTTTCTCATCTCCCACAGGCATTGCATACCCGCTAATATCTTTTTCTGAATTGAGGAAAAAGTGGGGATGCCAGTCTTTCCTCTTGCCTAGGCAATGATAAGCTCCTTGCTGAAATTTTCAAATGTTACATCCCTTTAGATCACTAATACAGCCTATCCCATACAGCTGGAATTATCACAGCGCTGAATCTTAATAGTAATGTGCAGGTTATCTCTGTGTAAATAGCACCAGATCTTTATTCAGCAGGAGAAATGCTGCAGGCCTGCACTGATATATTGATCTGGATAAACAAGATAGTTTGTTCCTATCTGGAGGTGCCTTCTTAAAGTTCAGTTTCTGATGCTTGCAGGTAAAACTGATGATTTAATGTTCCTGGATATGGTGAAATACCTGGTGTGGTGCCTAGAAACCAAAGGATTTTTCTCTGTAGGCCTGATGCTGGACTTCCTGAGCCTCCTGCTGTACTGCCAGCACTAACACAAACATTGCATCTGGGCAAAAAGGGTCCTTATTTCTGTTTGCTGTTCTCTCTGGCAGTCTGCATCACTTCCCTTTGGGCTTAGTTAGTGGTGCTTGCCTTGAGTCACTGTGCTCTCACAGCAGGGCTGCAGGAAGCTTTCTTGGCAACATTTGTTTTTCTAGAGAATTGTTTCCTAGCTGGGGATTTATTGCCTGCTCTGAGCTTGAGTTTTCTCAAACAAATTTCAGCTCTGTTTCCAGGTTTGGTTTTAACCAAATGGAGTCATTTGTGGTTGAAGGGGGGAATTGTATGATTATTTTTTTAACTCAAAATAGGGAACAGATTAAAAAAAAATAGGAAGAGGAGATAGCTTAAAGACCATGTCAATCAGAACTGCTCCTCTTAGGATGCCACTTCTCCTGAGCTAGCTTGTGTGCTCCATGCTAACAGTGGTTAGCTAAATTAGCTAGAGTCAGCTGGATACTTGAATGTCATTAGAAACTGAAATCTTTGTTAGAGTTAAAAGTGAAAACTGATTATTTGATAAAAAAGAAATAAGAAAGAATGTTTATAATAACTCCAGAATCAGTCATCATAAAATGATGAAAGTCTGAATTAAAGTTCCATATCAAAGAAACCTGAAGGTAAAGGATGCAGTTAGTTCAGTCATGCAGCTCCAAATCAGCCTTATAATGATGCCATGCAGTTAACCTATGCTTATAATTAAGGCATTTCCTTAGTTATTAGAACTTGATAAAAACAAGTGTGCTTTTTTCTTTTTAATTTTGGTAGAACTTGTTAGATTTTTGTCTTCAGAAAATGGGAAGGGCAGTAAGCTGAAAGCTTAGGAAGTTGCATAGGACCAAGGTGCCCGATTGTGATTTGTGTTCTGAAAATTTCCCTCTGCCTTTTCCTACGTCAGTGTGACATCCTTGGTAGGCCAGGCTAAGTGTTGTAATGCCTTTCCAGCCCCACTGTCAGCAGATCTCCCCACTTCATTCTAAATCACCCTTCTCTGACCTCACCCTGCTGCCTTTCTCCTCCAAGCTTATAATTTGGTCCTTTGCAGCATCTCTCCATCCCATCCAGGGCACTAAGGTCACCCTAAGCAGCATATGTGAGTACTCCAGTCTGGGAAACAGATAGCCCTGGGACACTCGAGGGATCCTCCAGATTGCTCACTCTCCATACCATGAAGCCACAACCAACTTCCCGTGATGTGTTTGACTTCATTACGTAGCTTATTGGATTTTGCTGGCAGTGTTGTCTTTGGTCCTCTTGGGACCAGCGTCAGTTGTCATGGCAATTACTGTCAGATGGTTGCAGCTTGTGTGCTTGGAGAAGCAAAGGAAAGCTGATGGCCAAAAGTCACAGTTCAAATAAAGAAGCATAAAAAGTCAATTACTAATACTGCTTAGTGACCAAAAATTTGGGAGCTGCAGCAGTTGTTAGATAGTTGGGTTTCCATCAACATCCTGTGTGTCTTTCACTTTAGCTCCCAGATGAATGTTACTGGTTTGGTTTTTAATTAATTATGATGGAATTTGAAATGACTGATGAAAGAAATGTGTCATTCTCTATGGAGTCGTTCTTCATGTTGCTGTAGAATTCATACATCTGCCCATCTTGCATGGAAGTTTGACCATTTAATACAAGGAAATAGTATACAAAGGAGCCCCAAGACATGTTTGGAAAAACAGGGAGTCTTTTTAATGTCCCTTAGCCTGTGTTCCTAGGCCTGTGCTTAGCCCCAACATCTCTGGTGCTCTGGGAAAGGAAGACGGCAGAAGTGGAGGTCAGCTCGGCATCTCCTGTCGTCTGTGTTACACTCTGGGCAGCGCCCACAGGCAGGAATTTCTGTCTCAGTGCTTTTGGACTTTGGGACTGCCTATTGACACTTCAAACATGGATTGGTTTATTAAGTTAGTCTGAAAACTTCTTGGCATATGCTTGAAGAAGATCTATGAGTGCTAAGTATGGAAATTTTGTCTGTATTGGGGAAGTTGAAGTCCTTGTAAGCAGACATAAATTGATAGACAAAATGCAAAATCAGGGAAATTATGTAAACATGGCAGGTGCTCATAAGAGTAATCTATCAGTGCTCTTTTCTGTAAAATAATAACAGAGAAAATTAGTAGAGTGGGGCCTTGCAGCAGTATTACATTATATATCAATCCAAATATGCTCTCCTGGGACCTTTTCTTAAAATGACTGAAATTCCCTTCCATGCGAAACGAGTCTGGAAAGAAGTGTATATTATATTTACTCAGTTTATAGCTTCATGGATGGGATCAAATTAATTTCTTGCAAAATTTGGAGAAAATATTTGACAGCCCTTTCAAGATGGATATTTCCTAATGGGAAAAACTGTGTCTCTGGCACATCATGCTATGAATTTATCATCTTTCTGAGCAACTGGACACAAGAAGAGATGTTTTGAAATATCCCAGACTGCTTGATGGTCAGCTTATGTTTAGATAAAGAGTAGAAGGATCTTTAGGTGGTTGATTGGCAAAAGTATGGACAAACATCATCTATTTTTGTATTGGGAGGGAAAAGCAGGGACATTGCACACATGGTTATCACATATGGATCAGTTTTGCAGCAAGGAGACTCTGTCCCATCCTGCTGAAGTCACACAGCCACTTTTCCAGCCCCTTTCTCAATCACGGACTTTGGAAAGCCACAAAGGTGTTTGCCATATGTTGGGTAGCGTTTTAAAGCCTCTCAACAGGGAATGTATCAATATTGATCTTGTGCTAGAGACTGCATTTCTTGATGATTCACTCTTTTGTACCAGACCCCTTTAGAGGAGAAAATGGGCTAATAATACTCATTTCATCAGGGTCTCAGGGGAACGGAAGCAGGTTTTTTGTCACACTTGAGCTGACAGTTTACTGATTGATGGCATTTATGGGAAGTTGAAGGAGGATTAAAGTCTCATGATGCTGGTTTATTTCAAGAACATGACATGTTCAATATGATAATAAAGTGGGAATTTTTCTTCTGTGGCTTTTATGGGCTCGGGGTTGTTTAGGATGAAATTATGGATAAAGCCGTAGCTGAAGTCAGCAGTATGTGTTTCTGAGGCCATCGGGTGCAAGGTGACAGGAGCCTTTATAAAACCCTCGGCAGTTTTTTGCTACAGAGAACTTGACAGCAAAGCCAAAAGAAAACTTAATACTGTAATGATTCATTCCATGTGGGAGGCCAAAACTTTTAACAGCGTTGGAAGGCATTTTTCGGTAACGTGCTTTAATTTCATAGTTGTGCTGACATGGTATATCAAGGATTATTATCACCGAAAGGCACCAGGGACTGGTTTGAAATTACAAGCATTTAGAGGGCTGGTGAAGTGAGAGTTAATCTTCTATTCCTTGGTGGACATGTAATGAGTGAAAGGAAAGAAATTGCTTCCCAGTATCACAAATTAGCACAGTAAAGACTGTAAAATCTTTACAGAAAGGAGGGGTGAACCATTCATCCACAAAACACTGAATTCTACCTTCAAGCTCATTAGTATATGTCTTTTACCCACTAATTATATAACCAGAGTAATAGTGTTAAAAGTCCTCTGTACTAAAAGTAGGTTGCTGTAAATAAACCTCTGTTGGATCAATGTATTTTTACTAAGGAAACCTTAAGTTTTGAGTAGAGTCTTCAGGGTCTCACCAGAGTGAAGTTATCATTATTAATATCCCCTGTGGAGGTCTGAAATATCTTTGCATTTAATCTAGCTATTTATATGCTCATTTATGATAATATTTAAGCAAGCTTGGTTGGCATGAATAAAGTTAGGGTTCATTAATATTACATGGACATTTTATTTAGAAAGACCACTTACTCTAGGCCATTGAAAGTTACATTGCTTTCAAAAGGCAGCTGTGCACTGCACAAGGATCTCCAGAGGTTACTTTGCTTTAGGGGCTCCAGATTGCCTTGGATGTGGTCTTTGGGCAGAGATCCCTTTGGCATCTTGGCTGTACAGGGAGGCTTGGGGTCTGCAGCCGACGAGCCAGGTGCCCCACACCAGGTTTCCCAAGCAGGCCCAGGGAGGGGGAGCTCCAAGGGGCACTGGCAGGAGGAGGACAGAGCACAGACAGAGAGGGGAAAGGGGATGAGAGGTCTGGTGTCCTTCATCCACCACACATCTCCCACAGCCCTGGGGAACACCAATGGGGCATGCCAAATCCTACGGCTGTTGCACTGGGGTGCGTGTTTCAGATCTGCAGTCCAAGAGCCTCGTTTGTTTGATAGATGACCCACCTGACAAAGCTACAGGCAATTTGCTTTATTGCTGTTATATGACCATAAGAATCAGAGGGGTCTGCTGGGTCACCGAATCCATTATCCTGCTATGATAGGCAAGCACACCACATGGGTCCTTTCATAACTTCGTCAAGAGCCGTCTCAATACCAAGCTGAGGGATTTTTGTTCACTTGAGTGTTTTCCCCTGGGAGGTCTGTTGTTTTTCTGATGCTGCTCCTGCTGGGAAGCATTTCCTTCTCCCTGTTACTCCCAGGGACATTCTTTATAGTCCAGATTTCTTCCTAGCCAGTGTGTACTGTTAGCTTTTGTTAATAGTGGCATTTCCCTCACACTGCTCTTCTCTGTTTCTGCCTTCTCTTACTCTCAGTTCTCCTTTTCCAAGTGTCTCAGCAAGGTTTTTTTCCCCCTGAGATAGGAGCTCCGTTCTCCTGTTCATCTCTGTATCTCTGCTCTGGTTCTGGTTTCATGAAGGTGGCTGAGGCCAGTTGTGCAGAGTGTGTTGGATGAGACTGCACGTGTACTTGCCAGAATCTGAATCAGAAATGCCTTGGCTGGTGCACTCTGGCACACCATTTGCCCATTTCGCAACTTTATTGTGCTGGTGGCTGTTGGCCACTGTCACACCTCATCCTTTGCTGCCCTCACTCACTTCCAAGCAATGAATGCCTGGCTGGCATGGTGTGCTGTTCTTCATTAGCTGTGCTCTCCAGCCCTCACAATGGGGTGAATATTTTTTACTTGAACCTCAGCAAAAATGATAAACAAAGAACACATAAATATGGGGCTATTATAATTTTTGTCACTTTATTTTTCCCTGAGACTGAAGATGGCCTTACATAGAAAAATACCCGTCATTTACTTAAGTAGCAATGTAGTAATTCCAGTTTGTTCATTTATGTAAGAAAAGATCTGATGTAAATGTAGCAATGCAGTTCAGGGGATAAAAAACCTTCATTTGATTATTGTGGGGGGTACTTTTGAGAAAGTTCTATTCCACTGACTCTTCTCACACCCACACACCTTCAGCATAAAGGGAATGGTGGCACAAAAGAAAACTCCTTTGTAAACTAAAGCTGGCATTTCTTTCAGGAAACTCTCTATTCTTTGCAAACCTGGAGAATAATAAATGCAGATTGCATCAGAGACATAACTGATAATAATAATAGTGTTTTGTCTTGTACTAGGACATTTACAAGAATCCTGAATTTTTATATGGTGCCACTGAGATTTACTCCACTGGGAAAAAAAAAAAAAAAAAAAAAAAAAAAGAAAAAGAAAAAAAAAAAGGCAGAACAGCCTTGGTAAAAGTTGAAAAAAGTAGATTTTTCTCTTTTTCTTATAGTCAGAGGTAGTATTTTTGATTGCCAAGAGACTAGTTTCATATAAGAGCTGTGAGATGAAAACCAAATTGTCTCAGTGCTCTTCACCTGGGTCCTGAAGCTTATAACAAAACCATGCATCATGCTTTTGTGTCTCCAAGAAAAGCTGAACTCCAGTGTGTTTCCCATGGACTGAAATTTTATTGCAAATATTTTGCACTAGTGCTACTGTTATTTCTGCATGAAAGATAAATTTATTGTGCTTTCTGATGGAATTTTACATCTTAAATAAGATGAATTACAGTTGTTATTTGACAGGGATAGGCTATTGGAAAGTAATAAATGGAGTCAAACAGGGACACTTTCTTCCCTAAACACTTTCCTTGGATCGACAAGTGTGTGTTTTCATTCCAATAATTGAAAGTTTCCAATGCAAGTATACTGCTATATCTGTAGGAGAGATTTGATCTGTGCACGTTGAGACATAGGTCATTTTTGGCTAGTACTAGTAAAAATAATTGCAATGTCAGTTCTGTACCTGAATTACTTGTGATAGATAGACTTCTGGATTAGGTAGTCTGCACTCGGAAATAATGAGAAATGTCAGGTTTTGGTTAAAAAATGAGCAGTGAAATATCTCTGCAGGTTATTATCACTTTGAGGGATTGTGGTTCCTCTCCATTATTCCCTCCACTATTGTTGAATTGTCCAATTTAAGTGAATAACAGCACATTCTTTCTAGAAACTGTTGGTGGGAGCCAAGGAAATAAAATATGTTAGAGGGATCTATTACATAAAGGATACCTGCATATAATAGCCATTGGCAAAGTTGAGAGACAATAGCCAGGAATCAAATTCACCAAGTGAAGGTTTTCTGCTTTGTTTTTCAAAAGTCTGAACCACATATATTGAGCAACCCAGTCCTGCTAGAAAATTCCTGCTTTTGTACCATCCCTGCCAATATTCTTAACAAAGGACTCTCACAGGCTGGACACCTTCTGCTTTCATTAAAACTCATAAAGCTGCTATTTGAATCTTTTGTAATCATGCATGAGCAGCTACAGAAAGCATTTAACATCATGCACTGTCACGTTTGCAAAAAGGAGAGTTGTGTTGGAATTTTCCAGAATTCACAATTATCTGCATGTCCTGCAAAATCAGCTTTAACTTCTATCCCTTTTCTAAAACAGTGTTTAAAGCATGTCCTTCCAGACTGACTGGATAAAAGGCAGGGATAAATCAGAATTTTGCAACTCTTTAATCATCTGTTTTCTTTGACTGGCTCCCTGAGAGAGATATGGATGCAGCACCCTTTTTTTTCTTCTTCTTCTTTTTTCTTTTTTGGTGCACTTTGTTACTGAAGAAACTAAGTACTTGCTGAAATTGATATTTGTCTATGACAGCCACTTCTTTAGTGAGTATAAATATGCTCAAATTTCATTTTTATTTAGCAGTATGCAGGCTCTGGCCATATTAAAACAAGAGCTTTTGTATTGGTCAGCCTGCACAGGGAATGTTTGAAAAAAATTCTTTCTTCTGGGTAGCCTGTTCCTTCCAGATGTCTTGCCTTGTAGCATCGATCTCTTCCAGCCTGCTAAGCATCTCTTCAGTGGGAAGAAAAAGTGATCATCTCAGAGATTCCTCCCCTCACCCCTGTGCAAGGTCTGTTTGGGTTAAATGACCCCCATGACCCAGTGGAAATACAAAACTCATAGCTTTACAGGCTTCAACAGCTTTAGGGCAGTTCTGAGTACATTTTTGGAGGAAGGGTAATAGAGAGATTTAAGACAGCAAACTCTCTTTTCAGTGATGACTATTCTGTATGCTGTGGAACTTGTTTAAATACCTGGAGCAATTAATCACTTGCCAGGTTTCGTTGCTCAGGTTCCAGCTGCCATTGTGACACATGAAGGCAGTATATTTCTAAATGAGGAACAACCTCCTTTTCTCTCCTTTATGTGTAAGACAGGCCAGACTGCCATGCTTAATTCATCTTTAATGAAAATATATTTATTTGTTCACATTTTGTAAATGAATTTAGGTCTTGGTCTGTACGAGGAGAAGGAAAACACCAACTATTTTTTGGGCTAAGACCTTCTTGTGCTGTCTGCCAAGTCATGTTATGAAGCTTTTTTTTTCTTATGGCCACATTTCAGAACCTTGTGTAACAGAGATTGTAATAAAAAACATTCCAAGGGGTCTACATGCATTAACAGTGCTCGGTGTCACTACTGTATTGAATTTAATTTTCTCTCATCCAGTTGCATATTGCTGCAGTTTGTTCTGTATGTCTTCCTGATTCACATGAACAGATTTCAGAATAGCTGAACTGTGCAGCCATGCTGAGATGAACAGGAAATATCATCCAGCACCTTACAGGGCACATACTCTGCCCGGTCTTTTTGTTGTTAAGTCCTACAGGTAGGGCTGCTGCTCTGTTAAATAGGCTTTCAGTCATTCCTAGTGTTTTTTCATTCTACTTGACTTAATGGTCCATGTCAGTGAGTAGATCCCTGTTTAGAACAAAGCAAAATTAAATTGATTTTCCCAGTTGTATTAAATTTCTTTTACAACATTAAAGTTACCAGTTTGGTCCTTAGCTGGAGCAGTAAAGGCTGTGCTTGTACTTGGGTAGAAATGTTGCAGCTGAGACCCTCCAAGATGAAGCAAGGGTGCAGGTTAGCAAATTCCTGTGCCTTTAGCTCTGCAAGAAAGAGGCCAGGAAATTTCCTCTAGTGTGCTTTCTCCCATGTTGACTGACTGGGGCAGAGGCAATTGTTCAAACTGAAGAAAATTCTGCCCTTAACACAGAAACAGGAATTGGATATGGGAAAGGCTTGTTAGATCACTCCATTTATTTCCCTGACAAAACAGATCTATCCTCTGTCTTTCCCAGTGCTTCATCCGTCCTCTGAATTTCCCTGTGCTTCTGCTGTCTTGGGTTTTTTTCCCAAAGTGGAACAAACCAAGTATTTTATCTAGTCATTAATAAGAGAAACTTCACTCTCCTGTGGCACGCCTGCCTTTCTTGCTGCAGAAAATATTATATTATTGGTTTACCCAAGTTTCAGTGCATTGTACTCCCTAATGGTAGTCTTTTAGGCAACAACTAGCTAATTTATATTAGATGAGCACTATCCATTTGTATGGTGCTCATCACTGTGCTGTCAAGCACCAAAGTGACAGCTTTCTTTTCCCTTTCTGTATGCACAGTGAGCTGGCATGATTTATGACTGTCAGCTGTATTCTTAATACTTGCACTCATGTGTAGGGATGTGTTCAGTTAAACAAGTTGCAGCATTTTACAGAACTTCCTGATTTTAGCCTGAACCAGCATTTTTGGGTGTGGGATAAGGCAGGCATTTCTACAACTTCCTAAATTCCCAGGATTTTTTTAAAAAAGCAAAAAAGCAAACTAGGAACAACTAACCAACCCGTGTAAAGGCAGCTGGGCATTGTGGTTACAGAGAAACCCAGCCTGTGCCTGGTGCCAGCAGTTTTGCACCTGCTAGTGCTCCTCAGTCTGCTCTGCGTGAGATCCCAGCTAGAGCAAAGCACCTGTGTGCTGAGAAGTTCCTGTCCTGGAAGCCCCACAGTCTGGGGTTTGTGGTGGGCTGGTGTGGCTTTGCTTGCCTTGCTGCTTTCCTCAGCCCAGATGGAAGCTCCTGGGCCAGGGCAGAGCTGATTGCTGCTGCATTTGTTCCTCTCTCGATTCTGCTTGTGGTTGATGGGAACGCCTCAGATTGCTAATGCTCTGCTTACTGCAGTCTAAATGTGTTTTCTTACTTCAGTTTTAATATCCTCACTGTTGAGAACCATCCCAAATTAGCACAGGAGGGTCTTCCAACCTACAGAGGTTTGTTGGCATAATGTTTACTGTCAATATGCAGACTCCTTTGGCTCAGTAAGTATATCACACATAAAAATGTCATCTTTGATTCCCTGCAAAATATCTGTTTTCTGTGAGAAGCTAATTACTAATTTCAAACCAGCTGGAATGAGGCCTAATGATGGCCTTCTCCAATTTTTGACAAGTGATGGCTTGATTGGGACTAAGTTTACATAGCTTCAAATGTGAAATCTGGTTGCAATACCTTTTCATTTCTTCAATTCCCCCAAAGACAGTGCCAGAGACCAGTTTATTTTCTGCACCTTTAAACACACAGAAATCACAAGGCCAGAGAAATGCAAAAAGAGGTATTTTGGAAACTCTCAGTCTGTATCTGAAGCAGCAGGACTGTATAGCAATAACCCCCACACCTACCATCCAGGCAAAAGCGGGGCGGGAAAAGTGGGGTAGGGCTGAAGCAGGCAGCAGGCAGGAGTGACACTGATGGGAAGCTGAGATTGCATATGCTAGCTAAACCAAGCTTTTGGGGTGTTTTCTGTTGTGGTTGCTGTTAAGATGACAGAGCAAGGGAAAAAGGTCCCTTTCTTTTTGCCCCGGTGCCTGGATAATAGATGCATGGCTGGCTGCATGACTTCAGGATTGTTTCACCCCCGTGGGCACACTTACACCTCCCCACGTTCCCAGGTCAGCAAAGACCGAGCAGGGATTCATTCTGCCTCGTTCAGCACATCCCTGCCATGCCCTCACCTCTTCTCCCTCTAGCTGCACTTCATGGGAGCTGCTGATGGGCTGCGGGCTCCATCCTTCCATCCTTCCCTGAGTGCAGACATGTGGAGCTGAGCCTGCATTCCTCCTGCCCTCTCTGCTTTTGGGGACACTAGTGCTGCAGCCTTGCTCTTGCGGTTGCACCACGGCTCAGTTCAGCAGCACTGCTGCACAGTGAAGCATTTTACAGACTTGTCCATTTTCAGCAGCAGGAGCTGTTTTCTGGCTTAGAGAGTGATTTCAGATGTTTCAGTTATTTTCTGGGCATAGCAGATATTTCTAGCCATTCACCCATTGAGCCATCAGTTAGACTATTATTTCTTTGTCTTGCTTTGAGCCTCTTGATGGAAGGGTTGCGTTTTATTTCATCTTTATTTTCCTTATTTTTCGTTTTGCACATGACCTTAATACATGATTAAATTAAACATCCTTTGTCTTACCAAGTTTCTTCAAACTCGACAGGATTAGGCCTTTGGTGAGTTATTACAGAAGCAAAGCCTCTACCTTGGAATAAGTGATTTCCTGCCATTCTATGTTTTCCTGCCAGAAGCAATGAAAAGAGCCACAAGAGACAGGAATAATGCAGTCATATTTAGTGAGTGTCAAACGTAGAGCCTGTGTTATTTACACTCTATCTTATTAAACTGAACTGAATGTTTGCTTGACATCTACCTTTGTGTACCAGGCTTCATTCTAATGGCTGAAAGCAAACAGGAAAACCCTGGAAATTCAGAGAAAAGAGGCTTACAAATTAGTTGGACCTAGGCACTTGTGCTAGCCCAGATCCTGCTTTTTGTCTCTAAAACTTTGGTGGTGGCTTTGCATTGAGCTCTCCACAACATGTATTTTGGATTGAGCAATAAAGACTTAAATTCTGCTTTTCACCATCCCAAAAGTGTCATTACCTTGGATTCAAAGCATGTCCTCTTTCTCCTCACCTGATCTCCCTAGCTGGGTTTTCCATCATCTACCCAATGTCTGCCAGTGGCCCAAAGAGTTTCTTCCTTCCTGAAGTTTCCCAGCAGGTCATTTTTCTCTTCTGCCTTCAGGAATGTCCCTGCCTCCACTGCTTCCCCCAGCAAGATTGCTTACCTGTAAATTAGAGGTGATGGAGAACATCTTGCCAAGCTAAGATTGGTCCTTCCTCCTCTGCTTTACTATCCCAGCCTGCCACCCAGCTGCCGCTCCTCAAGCAGATTTCTGATGGCCCCTGCTGCAGCTGCTCTCCCAGGCTGCAGGAGAAGCAGCCAGAGCCCAAAGGATCAGGGAAGCAGAGTGCATTTCACACCTCATAGCATTATAGGGGCACATTTGCAGTCATTCCAAGTCATTTGAAAGGGAACCAGGGAAGAGGAGCAGCAAAGAAGGCCCAGAGATGTCAAAGACAGAGGTATCTTAACCCTTCTAGCCTCACCTTTACCATAAGGTGAGATGTTTGATCATAGTAGGTTATATTTAAATCAGAAGACTGTTGTAAAATCTTTTAGTGACTGATGCTACTAGGGAAACATGTGCTTAATGTGGAATTCAGATTAACAGATTTGTCCAATTTCACTGATTTTCCTTTAATTTCAAAGGCTTGCTGTCAATCATTTCACTGAGTGTTTACATAATGCTTGAAATTCTGACACATCCTTATGCATTTGATCCATGAAGACATATTCTTTTCCCCATCCACAAACACAGCTGTTGGCTTCCAACTAGGGAGGCTCTATCATAGGTCAATTGGTAGATTTCCCTTCTATTTTGTCCTGTATGAAGGTCTCCACTGAGAAAATCACCTCTAAATCACAACTGACCACTCCCTGTTGATGGCAGATGGAGAACACATCAGCTTTGTATCTCCCTGGTCACCCTCTGAGAGAGATTTCCCAACACTTCTGCATGTCCCTGCACTCTGCATGTGCTTTGCAGACCCTTCATTCCTGGGTCACTGCAGATCCCTGCAGCCCCTGCTGGATGGACAGCAGTGGGTCACCATCCCACAGGATGGGACCAGCAGCTCCAAGCAGGCTTTCCCACCTGTGAGGAAGCCACCAGAGGGAGCTTTTTAGACCAGATCCTTTTTGGTGTTTCTTCTGCACTGGCAAGGTGTCCCCTGATGGTAAACCATTACGAATTCCCTCCTGGTCACCTGCTATTTAACTCCTCTTTCCTTCTTCCCTTTTCTGCATCTGGTAGATTTGCCAGGTCCTTGTCACCCTCGAGACACATTTATGATTTTGGAGAGGTGGGCAGGGAGAAAGAAAGAAGCAACAATTGAACTGCAGACAGATCCTGCATTTCTTGGGCTGTTTCTCCTGGTTTCATGCCCCGTGACTGCTCACGTGTCTCCACCCTGCTGCCTCCCCACTCACAGTGGTTTGATATTTCCTCCTCTGGCCCAAGGGTTTTCTCTTTGTAATTCGCTCTCCACTTCAAACCTCGTGAAGGATAGACAGCATGCCTCTGAGCTGGGTCTGAGTGGTGCACAGGCCTTTGAATCTCTAACTAGCAGCTGGCTGCAGAGCTGAATGTGATCTAATAGGGAGCAACATGCACAGCAAACTCCTGCCACATTCACTTGGAGCAGGAGAGATTTGTATGTACATGCTTTTGCTGAAAGACTGTATTATGCAGAGCATGCAAAGTAGCGACTGCTATCCATTTTTAGAGCCATTGTTAAAGAGAACATTAGCATTGCCGAAGAGACAGTGGGAGATTTTTCCTTCTCCCCTCCCCTCCCTCCCCTGGTACAGTGTCTTTATTCTGTTTTCTCTAGTTCCCTTTGTCTTACTGGCATACTGGTCTTCTAACCACCCTTTGTTTCTTTTATATTGAAATCAGCTGGCAGAAGACAAAGTTCACAGTGTATATTTAGAGCCCGTGTTTTTGAGACCCTTAATTATTATTTTCCTCTGTCTTTCCTGGGAAGCCACTAGTGATTTGTTTTCAGGTTCATTTCATGAATGTTTACTGTCATTTACTCTGAACTCTGGTCTTTTCCTTTCTCTGCCTGTCCCTCAAAATGTTGACCACATGCTGGCTCTGCTTTGCATTTCTGTATCTGAGTTTGTATTTTAATATTCATTAGGTATTTGTACTGACAGCCCATCAATACATTAAATTAGTATATATGCAGCTAACAAGTATGGTACATGCTTAACTGACTTATAACAACATTAAAACAGACAGACACAACAGATTGCCTCAGCAGGGTTTAATAAACTGTACTTATCCACAGTCCCTCTGAAGAACAGGCACACAACTAATATACAGTGCTCCCTGGAATAATGAGATAAACAGCAAACAAGCTAAGCTAAACATGTTTTATTCCTCTGATGAGAAAATTAAACTTTCTTCCCTCACAGAAAGCTACTTCTGTGGCTTCTATTCTTTTAAACAACTGGGCTTTCAGCTATCAAGTGCCATGCATTTTAATTCCAGAAAATACTTAATGAGCATCAAATAATACTGGAGCTGATAAAAGGCATGCACAGTTATGCATTGCTCTGTTCATTCTCATGCTATGCTTTGAAGGTATTGAGAGCTCTGCAAGCAATTAGTATCATCATTAGAATATCAAATTTTTCTGCTAATTAATGCTAATGTGATTAAAATGGAAGCTTTTTTGGATAAGAGGTATTTTCTCTATACAAGCAAGAAAGCTGCTCTTCTAAAACAGAAGAAAGCAGGCAGAAAATTATGTCAGGTGATAGGAGAAGAGTTTGTCAGTTTGTTCCTTTGCAAATGTGACTGTTTCCCATCCAGAAATTTCCAGAATAAATCTCCTGCCTTGTCTCTCAACGAGAGAACAGACCCCATATTTCACTATGTGCATCAAAGTTGTCTTTTTAATACAAAATCGAATCAATGGGTAATAGATTTTAGTTATACATCCTGTCTCTACTCAAAAACTGTGATTAAAAACACACAAAAGTACTGTAGTAGACAACAGCCACTTTAAAAAAACATGAGTGGAAGGGATTTTCAAATGCAATATTTAGCTAATATTTTTCAGCTTTGTCCTAAATGCACAAGCATGTGATTGTGTAATTAAATTGTCTGATGTGAATCATCCTTTAACATCAGCAGAGTTACTAAGGAAGCCTCTTATCCTGTGTTAGGGCATTAGAAGTGCTCACACTCCCATCAATTATACCATGATGGTTCCTCTCCAAGCACTTCATTTCCACCAGGATCAGGACCTGAGCGTGGGCACAACCCCTGCCCTGACGAGATGCACTTAGGGGGAAGAGTTTTGCAAAAAGCAAAGGCAGTCCCTAGGCAGCACTGCCCTTCACAGTGCCTTTGATGGCCCATCAGTGAGCTGCAGCCCCCGAGGAGCCCAGAGCAAACAGGCAGTATCTATTTGTGGTAGAAAGTTGTTGGCTTGCCTGTTTTTTTTAATATTCAAACTATTTAAACTTTTTTCTCTCGGTCAATAAATAATATAAAGCATATGGGAAAGTGGCACTAGATGCAGCAGCAGTACCTTGGCAATGTCAGGTGACTCTTGAACATCAGATTCTGCTCATTTTCATAAGGAGGGAAAAATCAGCAGCACTTGAGCTGTTCTTGCATGGGTAATGCCATTGTGATCCATTTGAGGCATCTTCTCTGATAGAGTGAAAAGCTGCCTCTTAGAAATCACAGGTAATTTCTCATGGCATGACCAGACTTTCTATTCCTTGCATTTACATGTATTTACAGTTTTTGGAAAGGAGATGAGAAGAGACCCTGACTGTTAACTTTCTCCTCAGAGTTGTTTCTTTGGGGACTTCTCCCAGCCCTGCACCATCTCTCCTTTCCAAGCCACATCCAGTCTTGCTGACCCTCAAATCCAGAACTATGGAGTTGAGACACTTCCAATGGGATGGGGGTTCCCAAGAGAAAATCACTGTCTTGTTAGAGATACCTCTGCTTTTTTACTGATAACGGTATTCCCACCCAAGAACAAAAAGGTAGCTTGGGTGGTCTACAATTACCCTTCCTTTCATGAGCCTTTAAGAGTGTTCCAGTTTTTTCTCCCTGTAGTTTTTATTTCCTGTGGATAGTCTGCAAATTTATAGGCAGGTAGCACCTAAGAGTCCAAGCTCTGGGCCAAGCAGTAATTTTCTTTCTCATAAACTGTCTCTTACAGACCAACTTCCATAAAAGATGTACAGGTCTGGGAGTGCTGGGGATTTCAGTTCATTAGAAGATCAGTTTCATTTCTGATGTGGCGTTAAAAATTACTCCAGAAGATAAAAGTGATTAAGAGGTTGCTGGTTTTTTATCTTACTACCATTTACCACTGCTAGGATGTAAAGCTCAGTGTGAAAACTTGGAACTAGAATATGTAAGTGGGGAAACTGCCCAGAACTGGAGAAGTCTTAGAGCTGAACAAAGCCAAGGTATATTGCAGATATCTCTGGTTCAGGCTTTCTCCACAAGTTTGCACTGAAATGCAAACAAAGTGACCTCAAACTTTTGTCATTAAGAGGTGATAGCTCCAGGAACAGTGTTATATCACAGAGCTGCCAAAACATTCCTTGCTCTCTTTTATTAAGTACTTTGTCAGTAACCAGGCAGGTAGTTTGGCACCTGCCCCATCTCAGCTATTGTGCGAGCAAATTAATAGAAAAATGCCTTCAGGACCACCCATTTGTTGCCCCACATTGCCAGGGGTCCCTGTGAGCCAGCAGGAGGAACACACTCTGGCTTTTCACACTTTCCCTTCATTTTCCCCATTTTCCTCTGCAGAGTTCAGAGGCAGCAAAGGAGCTGAGCAGGGCTCCCTTGGGCTGTGCCTGGCTCCACTGCAATTTTTCTGCTCTGGAAAAGTCTAAAACATTCTCTAAAGGTGGGAAATGCCCATTCCTCATTTCCCAGCCAGAAGATGATGACAAACAGTAATGAAGTTTGTGTGTTGGAGGAGGCAGTGTGGGCAGACATTCCCCTTTCCAGGGTGTGTGAGCTTTCCCCATGGGTGTTGTGTCCAGGTTAGCACACTGCTAGAGATGTCTTGTCCCAAAGGGGGAGTTTTCACTCTCAGTTTTTTAGCCATCCCCTGGAACTGATTTTTTTTTTTTTTAATTCTTAACCCCAAACCTATGTTCTTGCTGTTTTTCAATCTGCAGAATCAGAGCTGTATTTTTTCTATTACCTTTAAACAAAACCTTGCATTGTTTCTATTATTGTTTTTAAAAACTAATAGTATCAGAAACCTGGGTTTACCATGCTCATTAGTTTCCTTTCAATAGTTTTGGTGCTGCTCTTTCTCTCAAATGCATACAGTGTATTTCACTCATGCTGTTTGTCTGCAGAGCTTTAATACATGATTTGGGAGGAAGAACCATATCATGCTCTTTAAGTAAATGTGGCTTTAGGGCTGCCATGTGTTCCTCCAGTGAGCTATAATCACCCTGACTGTGTCACTAAGCCTGTCTGATTGGGACTGGGGGGCTCAGTAATAATTCAGTAATGAATCCTGAATTTTCTTGACCTTTGAATGAGTCCAGATGCTTTGTTAGATCCCAGTTCTATGTTCCCCCTTCTTTTTTTTTAGCCTTCTTTTTTTTTATGTCAGAATTAATTGATCCCAGGCTGCTCCTCTCTACTCTGACACTCCTGAATATGGAAGTGTCACTGTAAAATGAACCATAGCAAATTGTTAATAAGCTACCTTCAGAGAGAGTTATAGTTTTTGACATTTAGTTATAGATTTGTCCCTTGTGCAGGAAGCTTCATTCATTTCATGCATGCTAACCACGGTGGGGAAAAGGCATTATTAAGTATTTTTCATACTTTGGAACAGCCACATCACATGCAGTGCCAGGCTCTAGCAGGCACCAAGAGCAGGAAATGGAAGGAAGGACAGAAGAAATGTCAACACTGTGTGAGACCTGTGGGCCAAAATCCTTTCAAAGGATAGTTTTAGGGTGCCTGTCCTACCACACTGGTTTGGTATCAGTGCTGCATATTCAGAAAGAGTCTGTCACTTCTCAGGGCTTATTGATTCAGGTCAGAACATGGCTCTGCACTGAATTCCATGAACACAGCCCTGACAGCAGCTATTTCTGCTGATAACAAATAATAACTGCTATGTAATTTTTTTGAATTTTTTTTCATGTAATGTATTTTAATATAGTGCTGAGGTACTAAAATTCTGCTTATAAACCCCCAATATTCTGGTAACTGAGATAAAAGCCTGGGAATACCACTATGTTCACTCATTCTGTTTTTAAAGTGATACTGGGCATGGCAATTTTAAATTGATCCTTTGAACCTGACCAAAAAAAAAAAAAAAGGAAACCTGCTCATTATTTCATTCCCTTTGATACCTCTAACACTAAATATGTCATTGCAAATACAACCCATCTGGAAGGAGAAAGAGCTGCTCCTTGTCCAAGGAGCATGACTGGGAAAATGTGTGACTATTTTCTCCCAGTAAGAAGCTTACAAATATGTTCAGAAGGTGCACTGCCCAGTTTAATGTTAGCTATGCTCACTTTTTGTTCTTAGCAGTGAGAAAATCTTGCTTAGAAAATTGCAAAATCTCTCTTCCAACTTATGATTAAAGGAATGGCAGTAACTTCAGATAATGATATTTTTTTGAAATCAACTCTCTCTCTTCTCCAAAGATATTATACTTTACTCTGGATTTTCAAAATCAGGTGTAGCAGGGTATTTGCAGGAGTGGCACCAAGGCTTATAAAAAGCAGTGCACAGGTAAGGTAAAAAAATAACCCTGCAAAATGGGAGAGATCCAAAACACACCAAAGTCAATTATTCCTTCCCAGGAATTTAGCAGACATTGGCTTAGTTCCCCATCACCTACAGCTTCTTTGCTGGCATTTTTTTTCCCTTTTAGCAGAAAAACAAAGGTGCTCTTAAAAATAAAGGGAGAGAAGTATTCTTGCCTGCTGTGGCCCGACTTCCTCCTTCAGCTTTGGTTTCCCGAAGGAAAACTACCACCAGTGCAATTCTAGGTCTTGACCCCCAAGTAGGCACAGTGGACAGCATCATGACGTGCAGAGAGACTGATTTTGGCATGCAGTCGGATCCCGGGGTGTCCATCCAACACCTCCTGTGTTTGCACAAAGGTACCTGCCCTACAGGAGCAAGCCCGGTGCCAAACAGCTGCCAGGAATGGCCTCAGCAGCATCAGACTTGGAAAATCTAAGCACAAAAGTTAAGTAGAGCTGTTACTCCTCTCCCCAGATGAAGATAATGTGCTGAAATACAAGGCTGAGTTGAATTTTTAAAAAAGAAAAACCTCCTAATTGCATAATTAGGCTTGCAGGAGATGAAAGGGCAACGCCAAGCCAAGCATGGCTAAATAAAAGAAAAACAAAGATGAAGTGCTTATCTGCCTGAGAAATAAAATCAGTGTATTGCAGGGAAATACAAGTTTATTAGTATTAATAAAGGCATAAACTTTAATGTCATTGAGTTAGGAAAAAACAAGTATTGTCACCATAAGACTATATTTTTTAATGGTGTTTTCTAGGTTTCTGTTGGTGCCCTGGCATTAATTCCTCATTTTATCCTTTGAGTTAATTTTAGAAATTCTATGTGACAATTTGGAGTGGTTATAGTAATTTTCAGATAGATATTAATTTGACTTACCTTTTGGGAAGCTCAATCCAATTTCAGCTAAAATCAGTTGCTAGGTATTTATCAACTTCAGCCACAGCATCTTCTTACCAAACATGATCCTGATCGCTGCTTGTGCGTATTAATTGCACCCTAAATGAGGTTATTAAATAAACAGAGATGCACTTAAGATAATGCTTGTCCTACATCTCACAGGAGAGTAGGTTAGAGCGAAACTGATTAGTTTAAGGGAAAGAGTTCTGCCACGCTCCAGTGTACATTGCAGATGTTGTAGAAGCTGTCTGAGGCCTGGACACATCAGGAAAAGTCTTAGCAAAGACACATTTTAGCTGGATTCTTTAGAAGAGGTTTAGAAGAGGTTAAAAAATCCATTAAAAAATTAATTCATCTGAGTCTCTAGACTTTAATGCTACAGAAGTAGTGTCATAATCGGGTTACACTTCACCTGGGGATGAGGATATAAAAGTATGCATATGTATTTTGGCCCAAGAAATGGGTTTTTTTGGGTTTTTTTTTCATTTAAGGATTTTAGTTGAGGCTGCTTCCTCTTTATAACTAGAATTCTTAAGGGTGTGTTTGGTCCTGATACAAGGGTGTGTTTGTCAAACCATGCAGATCTTCCACCCTCTTTTACAAGGTCAGCTTTTTATCCTGCCCTGCCTTTGTTATACAAGCTGCTGGTAACCAGATCTTCTGAGGGTCCCCAGTGGTGTCCTGAGCAGCCTGAATGACTTCTGGAAAGGTGCTGCTTCTCCATGGGTTTCTCCCAGGATGGTGGGTAGCAGTGCAGGGTGTGTGTCTGTGTGTTCAGGCCACTTGCTATGTGAAAAGAAAAGAAAAGTGAGAGTGCTCAGCTCCAGGGCACTCAGTCAAAATACAAAGTGGTGATTTTGGGCTCTAAAGGGGAGGAGGGAAAGGAGGAGGAGAGGTTTGGGCAGTCCTTCCTCCTGGGGACTTCCATTCTTGCTGTCCCATTCTTATTCACCTCTTATTTAAAAAAAAAAAACATTCAGGTGTTAAAGTCATCTTTTACATATTCAGGGCCAGAGAGCCCCAAGTCAGGGGACTCCAGTAATGCAAAGAAAACCCAAACTTTTCAACCGACGGGAAGCAGTTGGGTTTTATTTAAAAATTATAACGAAAAGCCTAAATGCTTTATCCGAGGCATTCATTAAAGAAGCTGTGTGTTTCCAGACATGGAAATTGGGTGCTCACTGCAGTTGCTTTCCCTACCAGCCTGTGCAGACTGATGTCTTTCTCTGCCTCCTTAAAAGGCCTAATTATGCCATAGGCAGCCACCTTGTTCTGTTCAGTCTCGTATTCTGCCGCATTACCATTAGAAGCAGAAAGAACTAATTAAATAAGTATACTAAATGACTGTTTTCTCATTCATTTATTCTCTGTCCAACCTCATTGTGTATTCTCTTTTAGTCAGGGGGTAGATAGAGGAAGGCAGGCCCTTTTTTTGCATTGGTTCTCAGGGGTTTAGGCTGCCATTAGGATTATTGCAGTTATATATAGGTTATTTTTCAATTCCTTTTACATTCTCAGATTGAAATTCACTCCCTTGGTATATACTGTATTCTGCATAGAAGCATCAGAGGAAGCCTAAATGTAATCCTGCTTAACTCCTACTTTGTTTCAACACATCAAAATTTCAGGTGTAAAAGAGCACTGAGATACTTTAATAAACACATACTGGGTCAACCCAGCCTCTCCCTGGTGCCGCTCGTGCTTGCAGTTTACCAAGCATATTAAAACCCAGTGGCTGGTGCCTTGTGGATTTGTATTGCTTTTCTGTGGGAAGAAAAGGAGCTGTAGACAACAGCAGACATCCCTTTTCCTCCTGCCTCCTTAGCCCAGGGAGGGAGAATGAACGTCAGCCTGTGAAAGGAAAGACCCTTTGGCAAGGAGAAGGCTTCTGTGAGCTTTCCCATGGGCATTCCCATTCTGCCTCATGCCCAAGCAAAGGGCAGCTCATATTATTTTAAGCCTCCCTTGGGATGTCAGGAGCAGAAGGTAGATGATACCCATCAAGATATTAGGACCCAGGGCTCCATGCTCTGTGTAAAACACCGTTCTGAAAACTATATAATTTATCAGGCAGATGTAATTCCATCAAGGGGTTCTGGAGATGGTGCAAACCACATCATCCAATTATAGCCTGGAAATTGAGTTACTGTGCCTGCAGGAGCAAATACTGCCCTTATATCTATAGTGTGATTCTGCAAATCTTGTTTGAGGGGAAATAGTGCTGCCCTCCTCCCCCTTCGTGCTGTTCCAGAAGTATTTGTGGGATGCATTCTGGTGGAATACAGGACATAGTAAAAATGCTACTGGTTTATACCACAAAAGGCTAAGGTGAATGGCAATTTTTCCCTCACGAGCTCTTCACTAAAATTTCATTGTCATGGGTTTAGTGCTCAGTTCAGAGCCATCTGAGCAACACAGCCAGAAAAGCAGAAGGGTTAATTAGGTACGGTGTGCTGGCTTTAGTACAAAATACACAGAGCTTGACTAGTTTAAGTAAGCATTTGTGTTTGATTAGAGTCTGCATGTCCTAATAGAAAGAGACTGTGTTGTAATAGAAAAGATGATAAAGATTGAATTTATGTCTTTCTTAATAAGAATGAGAAGTGTGGTATTATCCTAATACTATCCTACCCTCTCTGTGGGTGAGAGCAGAGTTTGTTTTAGATTTGTTTTATAGTGTAATGTGAAGGGTTTTGCTGATTTGCTGTTAATGTGCTATTCCAAAGGAAATATTAATGCTCTAAGGAACAACTTCTAAACTTCTAATATGCAAAATCAACTCCCAGAGTACTCATTTGGCATTACACAAGAGCCATACTTAATCTCTAGTGCATGTGGTATTTTGTTAAGATTGCACATATTGACAAATGCTACCACACCTGTAAAATATGAATTTATATTGTAGGCAGTATACTTATTACTATATCATTAAAATAATCAGCATCTGTCTGTATAGTCTGAGAAAATGCTGTGTCTGTCTTTTTAATAGTAAAATTCCTTTGCTTTGGTCATAAACCTGTCAGTCCTGATAGCTGAACTGTCAGGCCCCACACAACTTTCTTACCCTGCCACCACCTTCAGCTACATGAGATAAATAAAATGGATGGGGTTTAGTTATAATTGGCTTGTGTGTAGCTTTTTAGATGTCAGACTTTGCACTCCCCTACTGGGCTTTTACAGTTGTGTGTTGAGTTTTTAGAAGAAAATAGTAACTTTTTTCCCCTGAACTTCTGCATGTTTCAATGGAAAATATTTGAGTGAGGCAATGAAGGTTTGGTCTCAGCTGAGAAGGTAGAATGTAGAAACATTCTAAGTAAGCTGAAGTAATCTTAGAACTTTACAGGATTCCAAATCCAGTTTAAGGGCAGAGAGACTGCTGCTTTTGGAAAGCTATCCTGGGTGCTAAATGCCCTGCACAAATACAAAGCTCCTCCCAAACAAAAGATTTAATAAATGATTATTTTTCTTTTACGGTGTTTTTCTACAACCGCTGCAGTGTATGGCACCCTCAGTGGTTTTACAGCCCCCTTGTCATTGCCTTGAGTTTACTGGCCATGCTGATATTTATGGACAGGGCAGACATTGTGCTCTGAGCAGAGTCTGCTCACCAGCACCAAGGATGATTCACAGGAACGATTTTTTTATGTGATGAGATTTTATAGTAAAACAGAACTCATATTGTTTATTAGTCACAATTTTTCATGCTCTGAACCATTCCCGTCAGCTTTATTTCACTAAAACTTTATTCAGAATGATGTTTGCTTGTTGGTGTTTCAGCTGTCCTGGTATTTTGAAATAGAGATTTTGGTTCATTTTTGCCTTTTACAAGGGTGTTCACCTCTCTGTAGCAAATGTAGTTCTCCTACCCCATCCTCCCATGGAAAAGTCTGCTCTGGAGATCTAAGGTGAGGATGTGGGAAGAGGGAAGAAAACAAATGAATTTTATATAAAAAAAACAAATAATTTAATAAACACCAACGTGGAGCATAGCTGCCCTTCCTGTGCCATGTCAGACAGTCTGCCCACTCAGCTGGAGTTGGCAGGATGGATAGAAGGAAGTGTGCAGGAAGAGAGGAGAGCTGTCATCCCAGGGGTTCATCCCAAAGGACAGAAAGGAAGAGGGTTCCTCAGCAGTCTGGAAGTGCTGCACAGCCGTGCTCAGCATTTTACTCCTCGAAATTCTACCCTGGTTAGCTTGGCCACCTCCCTCTTCCCTGGCTTCTCTCTGCTTCTCCCCTCCTTAGCAGCCTACGTTACTGACAAGATTTCAGGAACAAAAGTGGAAACAGCTTGCAAGAAAAGATGAAATCTTTTTTTCCTTTTGTGTTCTGGTGCAGGGACACAAAATTTCACTTAGGCCCTGCCACATTCAGGCCTTTGCTCAGCTATTAGGCTTATTTTTAGTCTCATTGTCCTATGGAGTGTATAATGACTTCTTTCTTGCATGAGATTGAAGGAAACTCCACAGGTCAGGACCAGCTCCACTTCTGCTTGTTTTATTTCTGTGTACGGTTATTGCTTCTGGCCTGTATGGAAACCCACTGTCTGTCAGAAACCAGGTTTGGGCTTTCTCCAAAAATACTTCAAATGTTGTTTAAGTTCACTTTCACACTGATAAAATGGTGGAAACTCTTTCCATCCTTCCTTCCCACAGCAACCATCCCTTTGTCTTTGTCAAAAACTAATCACAAGTGAAGATGTCCCCCACAGAGGACCTCTTTATAACCATAGCAACTCCAGCAGCAGCTCATGGTCACACTGCAGAGCTGCTTGTTGGGAAGGATGAGTTTTCTTGCTCAGAGGGGGCACCTGCAAGTGTACTTTACTTCTCTGTAATGAAAGCAGGACAAAAGCACATTCAAGGTTCATGATTGCTGTTTCTTGGACATGTGATGACTTCATAAAACAGACAGACTGGAAGAATGGTCAGAATAATGTGAATGAGTGGGAAAATGCAATTTCCAAACACAGCAGTTACATTGCAAAAGCAGCTGATGATTCATGAGCATTAGCAAAGAGTTTTGACCATCTTTTCAAATTACATTAATATTGTTATTGCTCTTGCAGTGGCTGAAAACCTTTTATTGCATTCATTACCCTTTTAAAAAGTAATACCAGGGCTGTTTTGTGGAACAGTAACCGTGTGTATCACAGCTGTGGTTCTGACAATAAATAGTTCAGTGAGATGTGTTGGCTTATTCCAGCATCGACTGCTGTGTATTAGCTCTCCGAAAATTAACTATAAAATGACACCCCTGGGTCCAGAGTTCATAGTTTTCAAAATTTTCAGATCAGTCTCACTCACGTTTCAAGCAGGTCCATTTCTTTGCTTCCCTAGCTGCCAGCTGCTGCAGCTCAGTGCTAACTTAGCATCACAATTAACAAACTTTCTCCAAACTGCACCTTGCCTTGAGAGACCCAGTGCACCCTCCTTTTCTTTTGGCATTACTGGGGCCCTGCTTTCAGGTTGCTACAATCCACCTTCATCTAAACAGCTGTGTGTGTAAAGATTATTTTTCAAAATGTTTTGTGTTCTTACTCGACTTGGTGCACTCTGAGGCAGAGCAAAGTGCATAGAAGAAATGAGACCTCTGCAGTCATTGGGGTTCAGTTGTGCATTTTGCCATAACCCAAATTTGCCCTCATAGAAATTGTTGAGATGATTTCAGGAAGGAAAAGAAGAGAAGACAAAAAAAAAAAAAAGCTGGGATGGTCACATAAACTTCTTTTTCACTCAGAAACTGGGCCAACAAAGGAGTGATAAATATTTACATAAAAATTTGAATAACAATTTTTTTCTATACAAAATTAATTTTAAACATAGTTGTTTTTTATTTCACCTTAAAAACAAAAAGTCCTTTGGTGCTTAAATCTGTAAGAAAGCATTTTACTCTAGACCAGATTTAATATTTTGTTAGAAATTAAATTATCTTTTTTATTACAAACAGGCCCTAAAATTAATTACTTGTAGAGTCCTGAGGAGAAATAATGGAAATTGAATACACAAGTTTGATGCTACTGTGCAGGGAAAAAAGAACTTTTTGTTTCTGTATGCAACACTGGTCGTATTTTTATTGGTCATTAATACTAAGTTCATTTCTGCTACAGATACACCATAAAAATTCAGAGCTGCATAAGCAGTCTGGAATATGAGAAACATGATTACCGTGAATGATACTAGAAGCTCAAGCTATTCAGTTTATCAAAATGAAAGAGAAATGAGTGGGTTTAGGTTATTCCAGAACAGAAAGAAAGCAAGTAATTTATATCAACTTTATACAGACCTAATTTTAGTTTCCATGGCTTGAAACCAGATTTCTAGAATTGAGTGTCAGGTTTTGCAGTATCCCTTAGACAAAGGTTTCTTGCAGAAACACTTTCCTTAATGATATTTATGGATCAAGACAGGAGAGTAGATATAGCCCATGCAGTTGTTCATTGTACCTGAATGAGGACACAGAAACTCTGAAAGGAATTTGGATTTTGTAGTGGAAATGCATTTTTCCCTGGCAGCATAGAATAAAAGATCGATTTTTCCTTTGCATTATTTTGTCTCCACTTCAACAAGGTTGCAAATCAGGCTCTCTGTATGAGGGTGGCTGTTCCCTGGCAAAAGAACTGAATCTGTATTGGTTGGTTATTACCTCTGAATCTTTAAGAAGGAGGCAGCTCTTCTACAGATGGTAATGCTCAAAAATATTACAACCATCCCTAGGAAAAAATGTTGCAAGAAGTTCACTGGAAATCCATGAAGAAAAATGAGAATTGCAAGTATGAACAACTCTATTTGAACTAAAAAAGGAATTGCAAGTCTGAGCATTCTCATTTAAATTATGTTCTACAAGCCACCCTGATGAATAAGGTATTGCATTATTATCAAAAATTCAGTCAAACTCCTTTCTTGGAAATGGGCAATTATATAAGCTGGGTGCTGAAAATATAATGATTTGGGGTTTTTTTGTTTTTGTTTTTTTCTTTTACCATTGCAAGGCTAAACTTTCAAGTATTTTTTAACAGTTCAGCTCGTATAGCTCAAATTTGGACTCACATTTGAGTGTAACTTTTCTACATAAAGTAGATCAGCTACTGGCAGCACTTGAATTAATGATGGTTTGTGTATTTGAACCCTGAGCAGTAAATCCTGCCTTCACAGTTGACACTCTGCATGGTGCAGGATCACAATATTTAGAGTGTCTTAACATTTGCATGGACTATTTAGATTTCCTATTTATTTTGCACTACATATGACTTTCATCAAAAAGAATCTTGAACAGATGTTGAGCAGGCTATTTAATAGGGTTTTTTTTTTTTTTTATGTAGATAAATTAAGGGAATTGCAACTAGTTTCCCAAGTGGTGCTTAAGATCAAAAATAAATTCTGTTGTGCTTTGTCCATATCAATAATGGGTCCATGGTGGGTGATGCATTCTTGACAGAAAAGAAAATGTCTTTGTCGTAAGTTGTTTTGTGAACTCGAAGTAGACCACTGAGAGAAAAACCTCATTAATGAAAATAGACTGGAAAAGTGCCTTTGGGCCTAACTTTTCTTGTTGGGTTCAGGAGGTGCACTTTTTCAACACTTCTTCAAATTGTGTCTACGCCTGGTGAAGGTGGAAATGCCATTTCTGTTATCTCTGAGGGTCTGCCAGAGATGAGTGACCTGAGATTCTGGTATGGGATCTCTGCCTGTGACAGTGCCATGCTCGTGCCTTTCATGTGTTCCTGTTGAGAAATGCTTTCCTGAGCTAGGTTACCATGCCTCGGATCTTCCACAAATCTGAAAGCTTCCAGGATGTTCCCAAGACTCCTGGTGTTCTTTCTTGACCACAGGTTCTGGCTTCAATGTTGGGATGATCCATCCAGCATCCTCCCACCAGCATAGCCCCAGAACTTCTGTGCTTCATTTTGACAGACAGTTTTCCAGAGCTCTTGGGGCAAATAAATAAATACTTCCCAGGTGCAAGAGGAGTGACATCCTCCAACTTCCTGGGATAATCTTGGAAAGTTGTGGGTCTGTACTCTAGTACTGGTGTTCCTTTCTGTCCCATCTACATCCAGGCAAGTAGATGGAACGTGTTCTGTGCCAGCTGAAGTCTGCTGAAAGCTGAGAGCTTTTTGGTGATGTTGATTACCAGACTAAAGTGGTCTGAATAGCTTTTCAAACCTGTGAAGAAGCTATCTTGAAATGAATCTTCACGTAGCTTCCTATTTTTAAGTCATTCCAGTTTTCTTCAGGAATTTTCATAGCTGTCACATCTCATTCTAATCACAGATGTGAGTTTTCTCACCTCGACTGACAAGGGTTCCTCAAAGCTGTGGTCCTGCACTCCAGTCTTTATAAAAGAAACTGCCCTTGTGCCTTTCAAGAGCAGCTGTTGATCCTGTGTAAAGAGCAGCTCCTCCTGTGTAAGGACTTCGGTTTAAGGCTTGCATGACTTTTCCATCCTGTGTCTCCTCTGCAAGCTTTATGAGATGACCTGAAGTCTCAGGATGAATCTGTTGCTCTCCAAGTCTTGACTCCCACCCAGGAGAAGCCAATTTCATGCAAAATCTGAAAAGGACAGGCTCTTCTTCTAAAAGGATAACCCTGATAGTGAATTTGAGTATTTACAACACTGCAGGGAAAAATAGTGCAGCAGACAATTTATTTTAATGCTGTTTCTGTTAAGATAAGTGCTGTATAAAATAGGACTATATCTTCAAAATCTGCTACAGATCTTCTTGGCCAGAGACACTTCAGCATCCAGCCTGTTAAGATGTCTTTAATGGATTTCTGAACATGCAAAGCAACAGCTTTGTTCTAAGTTCTGTGACTACAGCTGATGTGATTTTTCAGAATTAACATCTTGATCGGTTGCCAGCAGGAGAGTGCAGTGCAATACCTGATATTAGCAAAGGGAAGGTAAGGTTACCTACAATAAGGTGGGGGGGAAAAAAAAAAAAAGGTTATTTGCCAATAACTCCTTTCCAGCAGTCTCTTGTGGAGCGGGCATCCACAGTAATTCAGTGCATTCAGCTTTACCTTGGAGATGGACAGAATAATAGGAGATGGGAGAGAGTAATGAGAGAGGAAAAAAAAACCAAACCACTAACTAAACTACAACCCCACAAACCCAATGAGTAAAATATCACTTCTATTGATTTATTTTGTGGAATATCGTGGGATGTTGGGATGTTTAGTTGCATAATAGGGGAGAATGGCAAAATGGATCTGCAGTTCCGGGGGGGGGAAAAATGGGGGGAGGTGGAGGGTGGTTTTAATCCACTAGTACAATTCTGAAATGCAGTAAATACAAGTTGTATGGGGTTAGAAGTTCACTGCAGTATGCAAACCATAGTCCTAAAGTGCATCCTCCATTAGAGCAATGCTGTCTTGTGGAAAAACTGCCTTCCCTTTGGAGGACAAAGCTGTGGTATAATTAAGACAATTATTTTTTCTATGGATGTCTTTTATCTTATTTTTCTAGCTAGTTGTGGGCTTTTTAACTTGGGATATCTTTTAGAAGTTGCTAATAAGAAAAAACTGAGCAACTGTTGGCTGCTGAAATGAGTCAGCTGAGGGGTGTTTTTTGCTTAACTTGGCCCAGTGGGGACAGATAATAATCTAGTGTATAAGAAAGGCTCCATTTCTTAAAGGCTGTGGTCTCCATTCTTAACGAAGTGTCTGTGCTGGAGACCTTTTCTGAACCAGGCTTTTATCAGATGCAAACCATAAAGGCACCAGCTAGGCAAGGTAGCTATGGCTGCACTACTTTTTATCTCTGCACAGCGAGTCCTGTGTGTTGGAGGAAAATCTGATGCTGTCAGTACAGCTTCACATGGCTGCTCTTCCCACCTGCCCCTTGGAACCAGGAGGGAGCTGGGGAGTCATTCTGTATTTTCTGTCAGGATCAGTAATGTCCTGGAGCTCGTGTTGTGTGAGGACCACGAGACAGGGACCTCTCTCAGAGCCTCTCAAAAGCTTCACCTGTGTTAAATTCTTCCTCTAGACCACGGCAGCCTAATTAAGAGCTTTTTGTGCCTTATCATATCTGATGGCTTCTGAGGTGAGGGCTTCACACCTGGAGCATTTCAGGGGGGCAGCGCTGTGCAAGTTGAGAAGTGCTGGTGTCAGTAATTACAAGGAGGAAAATAGCTCAGCTGCTTGGCTGCCACGTGTGCCATTGCATGCTCCATGAAGATGATGGGGTTTGCCTGCTGCTCTGTTCTGACAGGGCTCTGTGCCTGTGTCTGCTGCCCTCAGTGCTGAGATCTCGTATTGTACCAGAACAAAAAGCTCTCGTGCAGGAAATGTTCGTCTCTCTTTAAACAACACCTCCACATGAGGGAATATTGTAACACGTGCTCCTTGCGGTTGAAATTTGCACTCCTTTTGTGGTGTTCATAATCCCCAAAGCTGCTGCCGCTCCACTGGGATATTGCTGAAAAAAAAAAAAAAAAAAAAATTAAAAATGGTCAGGGATATAGTGACAGGCAGCACTTGTTCTGTAGTGGTTAGGGGTGGATTTGGTGCACCTTATAATGCGTCAAGAAAGGTAAAATTGCCCAAACCTATAATGTATTTTTACAAAATCCTGAGCTGCTCATTTTATTTAGCTGATTTGGAAAACATTACCTGAAATACTCATCTTGGGAGATAATGTACTGTTGTTACATACTGTGTGTCAGTATGAAAAGAAATTAAACTAATTGCATTTTAAGGGCCAGTTACTAGCAAGTTTTGTGCCATTTTTACATGTCTCTATGGAGCACATGAGCACCTGCCTCTCCAGTGCCACTTACCAGGTAACTCTGATTTTTTATCAGGCTGTCAGAAAAGCCCTCATCTGGGATTTACTGCAATAGAAGGCAGGGAGACTAAAATTAGTCCATTTACTTCCCTCAGCCACTTACCCACATTGCCACTACTCCCTCTCCAGTCAAATGAGGTCAATCAGCTTGACAGCCCCATCCCCTCTACTAAACCTTTAGTTGAGGAGAGCAGCTCCAGCAAGGCACAGAAGGTCAAAATCTTGACAGAAAATTAGGCGCTAAATGTCCGTGGGGCTGTGTGCCCTAGTTAGGGAAAGATTTGCTGGTGACTCTGCCAGCACCATGTCTTAGTGCACCCACCAACTCAGGGACATGTCCCTCAGCTAAGATAGACTTTTCCTCCCATTTTCTGGGTTAAACATCCTGTCTCAGCTCAGCCACCCTTTTATCTCTACCAGCCTGATCACATCACTGCTTCCTGTCAGGTATTTCCCATTTCCGCTCATGTCCCATCTTTGCCTCTCTTTTCTCAGTGTGTGACTGCTCATCTTGGCCTCAGCTCGTAACCCTTTATCTCCTAATCTTTCTTGCCTTTGTGTGTGATCTATTTTGACTTCTCTTAAACTTGTCATCTATAAAGCAAAAGTCAGCTGGTGTTAGGAGGTAAACAGGAGTGTACTACATCCCCTTGAAAAGGGGATGAAAAGAAACAGTGATGGTCTTCACCCTAAGTTGTGAGTCAGAGCCTTCAAAATAAGATATTCACTTTTCAGTAAATAAAATAAGATAAATAATAAGATATTGGCTTTTTCATTTAGAGAAAATAAATGCTTCTTTCATTTTCCTCTCTGGTTTTCAAGCACCTCAGAGTTACACTCTGGGGTTCTACCCCACAGCAATGCACACTGTAGGCAATGAAGAGAACAGCTGAAAAAATGCAAACCTGAAGTTTTATTGGCTTTCCTCAGCACATACTTTAGGGAAAAGGCTTCATTAGGAGAGGTGGAAATGTTGCCAATGCAAAAGATCAGCGTGTCCTAGGAGCATGGAGTTTTCTCCATGTGTTTTCTGAACATCAGACCTCAAGCAACTGTGTGACCTTAATGTCTTGAAAGCAGAGCCCTCATCCTGGCTTAATAATCTAAGCAGGTAAACAAAGCTTAGGTATTCCAGAAGCCACTGTAAAGTGGACACTTTTCCAGTAAAGTCTCCTCTTAGCCCCAAGAGCATGCACAGGACTGGGAAGACAGGTAACAGAGGTACATATAAAACAGGTTCATGTCCTCTGAAGGAAAATTAAAAAGAGGAATCTTAGAAGTGTCCTAAAAATTATTTATAAATTAAATGTGAATTTCTGTTTCTGCTGAACTCCCTCAGCTCATGAGTCTTCACGTGGCATTTATTCTTCTCTTTGTTTATTTAAGAAAGAGATTTAAAAAGAAAGCAGTAATTTTGAACTTCATTCTTCACTCTAAAGGGTTTCACTTAAAACCTGGTTAGATTGAATGCTTGCACTAAAAATAAGCTTGGAAAAATCAAGTTTACAATGTTAAATATTAATTCAATTTGCAAATATGTGCACAGTCTTAAGGAGCTTATCTATCATGGACAAGACATAAAACCTGACTTCTCTTGTGGATGTGAAAAGAACCAACAGTTTCCTCAGCATTACTGCCCTAAAGTAAAACAAGTATAGGAAGAAAATCATCCAGTATAAGTTATCTCTTTGCCTGCAAAACTTTCTGTGCTGGGCTGCCTGGCCTGGCTTCCCTCTCTGCCAGCAGTGGCAACAAGCCTCCCATCCCTGTTACAGGAGTGGCTGCCTTGGGTTTCCAGCAAGGGGGAAATCTCTGCTGCCCCATCCTGCAGCTGGCTCAGCTTCCTGTGGTGTCACTCACCTTGTCGTTGGAAGGACACCATCAGAAGTCCCCTGGCTCCTTGGGCAGCAGGGGTGGGGTCACCACAAGCATGGCCTTGTGCTCCGCACGCGGCTGGTTGGGATGTCTCTGCTCTCTGGAGGTGTGGGAGTGGAGAGAAGGTGAGGTCAGAGGGTTTGCTCTGACTTCTGCAGAGCAGGCAGTGCTGCTGCTGGCCCTCCAGGATCTTTTAACTGGTACAAAGAGCTTTTCTTGAGCAGGCAGTGTGGGGGAGTTTGACTTTTTGCATCCACCTTTGCCAGAGAGGGTAATGAGTGGCTGGTGCAGGCTCTGGTCCAACAGTGAAGGTGCCCCTCTCCAACAGAGAAATGCTGTGCTGGGGATTTAATTCCAGTTTTTCAAAGAGCTGGCTGGAAAACAAACATTCTGTTTCAAAGGGGGGAAAATAAGAAGAAGCCTAAGCTTCAGTATCTGATTTTTTCCAGAGGTTTACAGCTTTCCTTAATGCAGGCAGATTCCTGTATCTGATTTTCCTGCCCCCTGCAATACCTTCCTAAAGTAAAGATTTACTTGCAGGGGCAAGAGACTCTTATCTCTGTCTCTGGCATGACTTCTCTACCTGATAACCTCCGTTTTAAAGGAGATCTCACTTTCAGTCCTTACTTTGAACCAGGCAAGAAGGATGGGAGCCCAGTCTGCATACATCCTCTATGTGCATCTTGCTCTCTGAAAAATTTGGTCAGAATATCCAGTTTGATCTGAAACCAACCAAAAAGAGAAGATTGCAAGGGGGAAAAAACCACTAATCTTCTTAGTTTATCATTAAATAGAATTAGAAACTAGTCTTAAAAAAAAAAAAAATCCCACTACAAACCTCATTGGAATCTGCCCAACTTTAAATATCCACAGAAAAATCTCCATGTAAAGCTCCTTCTACAGTCATAATCCCCACAATCAACCACAGCCATATCCTTATATCTGAATATTCCTAGTTTTGTTTTGTTTTGTTTTTTCTTTTAACCAATTGTCAGAGTTTGAATACATCTTTATCAAAAAAAGGTATTTACAGAACTGGAAAAAGCCCCTGCTCCTGCTTTTTTTGCCAGGAGAGGAATGAATCTGACATTACCTCAGGATTTTATCTATTTAGCCCCATCTGCAGGCTGTGTCCATAAGCTGTGCCATACATATTCTTGATGTCTCTCTTCAATCAAGCTCTCCCAGGGAGAGAGGCATCCCCTGGAGCTTCTCTGACCCAAATTAGGTGGAGAAATTGCAGTTAAGGTCAGCTGCGTGATCCAAGGTGCGAATGGTGCAGAGCTCAAGGTGCCAAGCGGGGCTGTAAAGAGCCGGGAAATGCTTCAGCTTTGCTGGGAATGTAGAGAAGGGCCTCGGTTCTGTCTTCCACCACCCCCTTATGTTCCTGGCCACTGGTGCTGCTCTCATCCCTTTGGAGCTGGAGAGGGGCTGTGGTACTGCCCATGAGGGACAAATCCCTTCCAGTCCCCTATGCATCGTTGCTTTGGAGTTCCCCTCTGGGCCAGCCCTTCCCCGAGCTTGGTCTTGCTGGTGACCCCAAGGTTGTGCCTGTGTTTGGGAAATGCCTGTGGCCAGCAAGAGAGAGGCTGTGCTGCAGCACAAGCCTGCAAAGCTGTCAGTGATGCAGAGACTGAGCAATAGAGTCAGCCAGCTGCTTGCTCGGAAAGTCATGGCTAATACACTTCCACGTCTTCAGCCTTTTCCTGTCATGTAGTCTGCCAAACTGCTCTTTTCCCTTGCCTCCTCTTTGGTCCACACTTCTCTTAGGAAATCAGACAAATATACAACTGCAAAAAGGAGCAGAGAGACCAGGAACTGGTCCTGTTTTCACCATTTACCTGGGGTTTGATCTTTCCATTCTTGCTTCATGGCCTCTGACTCAGCTTTCTGTTCTGTACCAGCAGGGTGGTAATACTTGCTGTTAATGAAAATGCTGTTAAGGCTGGATGTTTTTAGAGCATTAACGTAGGGTATTCCTGAAATTTGTCAAAATTTATGACAAATTCATATAGAAATTCTCCTGTGGAAGAAAAGAGGCAAATATTTTGAGAAGCTTACAAGTCGATGTGATGATAAATCACAGGATCTTATTTTCCAGACTGTTCTGGTTTACCTTCTCTCTGTTCCCTACCTGGGGGCTGCGTTACAGCTTTGCTCCCAGCAGTTGCAGGCAGCTGCTGTTTGCAGGGGGGGAGCTCCTGTGGCATTATTTATGGCAGCTCTTAGTGAGAAGACAGTGATTTATTGTGTGCCATCTTCTGCAGCTGTGAATTTGCACCAGGGCGACAGGGACATCCAGTGGAATCCTGATTTTCAGTCTGACACAGAGGTAGAGAAAGGTGAACTGGCTGGGTGAAAATATGAAAGCCTGTTAGTATCCTCCTTTGCCCTCCCACAAATAAACTTTTACTTTCTGGAATTTGGAAATTAGGTTCCAAATAGCCTGGCATTCTGCTTCCATCTCTCCTGCCAGACAACATTTTCAAGAGAAGTCAGGATAGTCTTGATTCTTCCTCTAAAATTGGGTGACCTTTTTTATATAGGTCCTCATATTTTGCTTTTCCTCCAAACCCCACATCTGACTGAGTCTGCTTTATGTCTGACTCCCCTTACTAGGGAGGCTCTCTGATGAATTTGTCACCAAACATGCCCTGTGCTCTGAGCTGCACAACATGCAGGGTGGCAGCAAAAGGAGCCCCCATCCAGGAGCTCTCAGGTCTGCCTCTGCCTGCAGAGAGGAGCTCACTTCTCTATGCTACCAAAAAAGAGCTGCAGAATTTGACTTCATGCCCTTGATCTTGAGAAAAGATGCACAGATCAACTGAGCGGGCTCATGGGCTTATCCAAATTGAATCTCAGAGCCAAGTCTCTTGGTTTTGACCTATGCTATAAAAGTGTTAAATTTCCTACAAAGCCATTGGCATTCTGCACAGGGAAAATGATAGAATAACACCAGGGAATGCCTTGCATTTTGTTTCTGGGGTTATTTCTTTCAACCACAGTTTATCTGGCACAATGCACAGGAAAATGATGGGATGTGTTTTGTAACATTACACAAGAAATCCTGGCATTGCCTCCTCTCAGTAGCAGTGAGCCATGCCAGTCAGCTGTAGCATGGTGTCACGGGACAGTGAGCAAGCCCAGCTTAGTGGCCCCTCTGGGAAGCTGCATGGGAAGCTGCTTCATGAGCTGTGTCTACCGAAAAGGGAGTAAAGGGAGAAGGAGGGAAAGGTTCATTTATTTGCTCCCAAGATTCCTCCTCTGAGGTTTGCATGGTGGAAATTGCAAAACTGCAAGTAGGATTAATAATTCCATAAAAGACATGACTGTAGGTACAACAATGGAGGGCAAGCAAGCCCATTATCTGGTCTGGCTGACTATGAAAGAATTTTGCTCCAAGGCATCTGCTGTAATTGAAGATTTGGTTGGTCAAGCCGTAGAATACTTTTAGGATACAAGTGATGTGTGCTGTCGTTGCTATGCAAGCTTATGTTTCCTTTCTCCTGTTCTCCTGAGCTGAACAGAATATAACCTTCAGGTCAGTAATCAATGTGTGAATGATATGGACTTACATTTCAGGGGGAAAAAGGTATGAAGTGAAATGCAAAACTTCAGATCTTCCTGCTAGATCCTTCCTTTCTGCTCTGCTTCCTCCAGCAACCAAAGTAATGGTAGGTCTTGATTGTTCTGCATTGTTCCAAAGCACTAAATTCCAGAGGCAAAAAAATAAAAATAAAATAACATTACACACATGAAGAGGTACAGCCCTTGTTTATTGAAATGCAGAGGGGACCAGGGGACCTGATTAGGCAGATTTTGTGAGACAAGAATAAAGCCAAGCTCTTGAAAAACAGCAACATTACCAGTGAGATGCCTTTATTAACAGAATAAACACTCAGTCCTCCTGCAGATTGTTATCTAGATTGAATGGCACTTGGTTCTTATCAAGACACTTCTGCAAAACATGGAAATCTCCCGTAGTGTGATCCTTCAAGCAAGCACCATGCTGCTTAAAGCCTGATTCCGATCATGCAAAGTAGCCTGCAGCCCCTCTGGACACACACAACAGTGGAAGGTGTGCCATAAACCATGAGTTCCTAACTCTCCTAAACACCAGCAGGTAGCAGGGTTTCTGTGCCAGGCTTTTTCACTTCTCCACATTGTTGGTAGCCCTGGGAGAGCGTGGGAAAGGATTTTGATCGCTAGGAAGTTCTCCCGCTGGCGGAAAACCTATAGACACAGAGGTGTCAGGCTGGCATGCTGATGCCTTCCTGAAAGTAATCACTCAGTCTGGTGAAGAAGAGCAACTTCCTACCTTATCTGCCCATGCAAAAGAGCAGCAGGGTTGAAAAAGGCAGCAGCAGCACAGCCCATGGGTTTGTGCTGTGTAGATTGAGCAGAGTGCTGCGCTCAGGCAGCTTCTTGCTCACAAAGTTGCACTACTTTATCTTTCAAAATCTTCTTTTAGGAGAGGTTAAAACCCTCCTTTGGGGGATATAAAAAACATCTGAATGCTCATAGGTAGAGACATTTATGATCTCATGTCTCTGAGGAGGTCTTACCTGATGCAGGTTGGAAGGGAAAGTAGGCAGAGCAAGCCCCAAACCAGCCAAGGTGCCCTAAGCAATACTTCCAGGCTGTCCATCCCAGGCAGATCTGTTTGTAAACTGGGCCAGGCATGTGTTAAAAGTGTGGTTTGATACATGCTCAGCTTTAACAGCAGAAGTACAATCCCTCAAACCTCAAGGTGCTTTAGAATATAATAATAATATTAGAATAAGAAATACCATTTTTCTTAAGTATAGTCCAATCCATTCTTCAGTGCCTCTGGTAAATTCAGCAGGGACTCTTACAATTTATAGGCAGAATTGTGGCTTTTCCTTAGGCTTCCCTGGACAGCCTCTATACTGCTGTGTGTATTTGAAGAGTGTTCATTGGTATGATCTGAGAAAGGCTGTAAAGAGGTAATGTATTTCAGGGTATCTCTAGAAATGGTTCCTCTATAAAATGCTTTTGCTTGGGAGAACAAATCAAAGTAATGAATTAAGTTTTGGAGTAATAATATATCCTATACAATAATCTTAAACATTTTTACTTTCATTTTACTTTCAAAGGATTGTCTGGAGAGTCTCCTTAATATATCTCCAAATGTGTAAGGTTGGTTATTGCAGTGTTCATGTACACAAGTAGTGGTTTCAAACCTCAGTGTTTTTAAAACCCTGTATGGGAATGAATCTGGGAAGCTTTCACTACTGTAACCAAGTACCAAGAAGATAAAAGCATTTGAGGTATTTTTAAATGTCAGATTTCAGACACAAAGAGTATTACTGTGATTTGATCTTCAGACTATGTATTTATCTGTCTAGCCTCTCCTATCAACAACTCTGTTCACCTTGGAGATAGCTATAAACTATTGATTCAGGGTCTCTAAAATCCAAATTATTATATTTAAGTCAAGGTACGTAAACCATTTATTTAAACACTAGCAAAAAGGAAATTTTTATTATTTTGTCTTTAATTTTTAAGGGCTTAAAAAAAGCACTGTACAAGCAGTTTAAAACATGAGAGAATCATCCGTCAAATATTTTGTCACATTTGCTTAGGTGAATAGCAGGTAAATGTCAAATATGTAAGGGCCACCTAGATCTCTTACTTTTAAAAAGAGCTGTTCTAGACTGTCACTTCAAGGGACTTAGTGTAGTAAGATGTGTCTGATGTGTCTTGTGTTTCTCAAAATATAGATGCAGGTAGTTTGGATAAGAATGAGGCTTTGCACTGCCCAAAGCATGACCCCAAGCAAACATGATCATGTCCAGGTTCTTTCACTGAAATGAAAGATCTTTTCCTGCACCCAATAACCCAAATATCACAGTGTGCTCAAGGATGCAGATAACATTTTCAAAGACCACCCAAGGTGTTGCCTTTCTGACTGCAGATATGCTCTGGGTCCTTATGGGACTCCCTGTCTTTTCCTTTCCAGCTCTCATGAGTCTCTTCCACTTGCTTTCATTCTGCCTCTTGTCAAGTCATTGGAGTCCAGTTTTGATATTAGCAAAAGCCATATTGTCATAGCTGGAATAAGTGCTTGACTTCTAAAGGTAACCTAAACATATACAATAAATAAAAAAAAATTAAGTTCATTAGTCACCACAATTCTTAAGATCTTAAGATGTTAATAATTTGGTTTTTAATGTAATTGCCTCTTAGCGGAAGACAAGGCTTTTGTGTTCATCCAGTGCTAGGTCAGGTTCAGTGAACTAGTTTATTTATCCTTGTCACAGCACATCAGCAGAGGGTCTAGACAGATTAGTTAAAGCTATTCCTTATGATCTAATTTAAAAAAAAAAATAGTTCCTTAAAAGAAAAGACAAATATTTTAGTATTTAATTTTGATGTTTTTTAATGCAAACTTTTGGTGTTTGTCTTACTGCTTTGTGCCCAAAAAGTCTGAGGATGCATGTGGAAATAGTAACTAAGCCTAATAAATGTTAGCATCTCAGTCTTGAAAAAAAAAAAACCAATAATGAAGTCAAACTAAAGTGTTTGTTTCAAATTTTCTCTTTCTCCTGCTAAGCAGAACAGTTATTCACATGACTTGTTATCCACAGGGCTCCTCAGGCAGGGGTCAGCTGACAAGTGACACTGGAGGAAATGTTCAGTGAGGTGAGAGTTGAGGGAGAAGACATCTAAGAAGTAAGCAGTGGCTGAAAGGGCATGTTCCAAGCTTCCCAACTTTGGTTAATTGAGATTTGATTCAGAAAAATGTCACTTTTGTCACAGCCTGTCCAGAAGGGCTGGAGCTCCCAGGTGGGCTCTATGTTGGGCTCTGCTGTCTGAAAGTTAATGATGAAGCTCTGCTACTTTGGACATTGGGGTTTCCTGATTGTTTGTGAAATTATTGATTTATTTCAGATATGAGAGGAGCTCCTGATTTACTTACATAGTGCTTGGGACCTGCAACTCAAGTCCTCAAGTGGTGTGCATGTAATCATAAATTCTGCTCATAAAGCCACAATATCACCTCCAGTGTTGTAGGGGACAGTGTGAAGAAAGTGTAAATTTAGGAAGGAGTACTGTCTCTCTGTCCTATGGCAGTCCTGTGCATCACAGCTGATCTGTGGATCTGGGAGGCAACTTTGGAAGCACAGGCAGTTAGAAAGACACATTTCCCAGAGCAAACTGGGGATGGGGAGTGCAGAGCTGTCCCAGTGGGTAGGAGCACACCAAAGCCTGCTCACTTCTCCTGCAGACTCCACGAGCTGTCCCTGCTCTTGCCTTTAGCTTATGACAGTGAAAGCAAGAGGAAAACTAAGTCCAGGTTGTTCATGTGGCCATGAAGTACTGAAGTTTTTATAGAGCTTAGTAACTGTCATTTTTCAAGTAATTTTCTAAAAGAGGGCTGGAATGTGGGTAGTGCACAGGAACCAATGTACCTTGAAAGTACATTTCTTTGTTTTAATAAGGCTGGCGGTGTACCGTGACTCGCCATAATGAATTAATTTGGTGTTTACCATAACAGCACTGAGCTTAATGAACTCATCATATTTATGCAACAGTCTGTAGATGTTCTCTTGTCATTTGGGATTTATAAATAAGTACTAATACTTTTATCACCGCTTTCTCCCAAGCAGGAAAGTTCTTCACAGTGAAAGGCCATTAAAGCTCACTTGTATTTTTCTGTATAAAAAGTAAGCAGAAGATCTTTAATAACTTGATTTTTATCTTTATGTAGGTTTCTGAAATGTTAGCATGTACTCAGCAAAGCTGTTCAGCTTGAACAAGACTATTGTAGAGCCATCCTTATCAAATTCCACCAGCATATAATAAATAGAGTTAATATCTCATTTTACTGCAGGTGCCATTTCATTTAAGGTTAGCCTTCTGCATTTGAAAGAGAGTATCCATGTAAGTTCAACAGATTTAGTAAAAAGAAGTTCTTTAAATTGAACAAAGTGATACTAATTTATGGCATCCAAGTGATGAATGCTACATCTTTGGAAGGTAATGGTTTGTTGCCGAACAAAACAGAAGGTCAGCTGCTTTCTCTCTTTTAATATTGTTTGATATGCAAATCCTTAATGCTGAACAGCAGCTCTGGTTTACTACTGCTTCTTCTGCCATCTCTAGAAGGCAAGATGCTTATCCTTGTTTCTGAGCACTGCCTTCCTGCTGACAGCAGTGTGGTGCCGAGCAGTGCTGAAGGGCACATCAGAAGGCGGCCACCTGCCTGCCCTCGTGGGCCTCCAGTTAGCTGGGCTGAAATCTGCTTGGAGTCCCTGCCACAAAGCAGGCTTTGCAGCTGGGCCCAGGGGCACTCTTTTGCTGGGTTAAGTGGTGGGAATGGGTGCAAAGGGAGCGCTGCCTCGTCTAATCTGGCAGCATTTGGCTGGCACACAAAATTTCCTCTCATGGAGCCCATGATTGGCAGCTCATTAAAAAGCTGGCTTTAAAAAAAAATCTACAGAGAAAAACAGAAAACGGTCTCTTCAGAACTAAAAATTCTCACAGATATCAAGATCTCTAGTCAAGGGAAGGGCTGGTATATCTATATATGTATATAATGATCTCTTATTCCTGGTGTTTTGCTCATTTTTCAAGCTCTCCCAACATCACTTCATCCACTCAGAAGCAGGAACTGACAGTGCTTCCCTCTTCCTTTCAGCTCAGGACAATGACTTCTGCCCTACACCTTCCCACACATCCTTTTTATGGCTGAAATATGATGCTATAAATTTTATAAATATAATTTATGGCATCAAAGTCAAGGCTTTGAGCATCAATGTGTGTCTCCCACCAGGCCTCAAGGATGAAGGCAAAATATGAAAACACACCAGGTCTCAGTGAGACAGTGAGGTACCACTGAGAGGGGAGACGAGATGAGAAGGACTCCAAGAGTTTCCTGCTTGTCTCTCTCCATTCTTATTTCACACTTCCTTCCCCATGAGGAAGCAAGGCAGGCTAGGCAGCAGCCATCCCTCTCTGGCACCACAGCCCCGAGCCAGCCTTCCAGGTGGCACCAGTGAGAGATGCTCTGCTGCCAAGAGAAGAGCCTGCTTTGCCAAAACCTAAAGCTTGCTTAGGGAGATGCAACAGGAGCTGGCATCACTCCAGTTGTTGCAGTGAAAGATTTAGGCAGTTAGTTCAGTGAAATAAAAAACCCACAAACACTCCTTGTGGGTCCCTACCTGTCTACTTTGATAATTGAAGGATGCTTACAAGCCAGCTTAGTTTTATATCTTGCTTAAAGAGGAGAACCAAATTCTGCAGACTTTGTATCAGATTTTTGATAGAAAAGCTCCAGTGAAAAGATTTTGCCAGAGGAATGATTTTTGCCTAGCCACTGCAGATGTTTTCGGAGGTCTTGTCACTGCCTGATCCCATCTGTAAGCACCCAGTGCTCCCAAGTGTGACCCAGGTGAGCCCCCTGGGAGCCAGCACAAGGGCTGGGACCTTGACTCAGGCTCCTGAGGCAGAGCCCACCAAGGTACTCAACTATAGCATTTTTATTTTTAATATTTACTTTTTCCCCCCCTTCAACAGTGGGCAGTCATTACACTGCCTCTGCAAATCTGCACTCTGTAGCAGTCTGATCTGCTGCCAAGCAGCTCATCACATCCTCTTCCTTATCAGCGCCAGTGGGGAAGTTATCCCTCAGGACAGCATGTTCCTGGTGCAGGAAGCTGATATTCAGTGACCTTTGACATCCCAGAACATGCATTGGCATTTCCAATATCATTGTAAGTGGCCTCTCATATCTCATGCTCACTACTGACAGCTGAGAATGAAATTAGATCACGAAAGGTGTTGTCACAGAGGTCTCAATTTCGGAGCATTTGTGACACCTTGCTATCACATTAAGATGGGGTTTTTTATCTGTGGGTATTTTGGAGGAGTAATTCCATTTCACTGCCAGCAGTAAAGTATGTAGTTACCAAGTGGAATCCAGCCCTATTCCCATTGATTCATTGGGATTTGTTTACATCCCTGTTAGATTTGGAAACCACAGGCAGCTTAGTTTTCTGTGTTTATATCCACGGGACATCACTTGGCACTGTGAATTCAGAGCCAAATGAGTTAAAGTGCACACAGACCCTTTCTTTTGTGCAGCTCAATAAATTTACATTATTGCCTTGAAAAATGTAGTTCTAATACTTTGCTTGCTAAAGAAAAATATATTTAAGACCTGCACTCTATCCATAAACAAGTTTTAAAGGTCATTATTTTTTGGACAAATCGGATTATTTCAATATATAGGCTTCTTTTTTAAGCTTTTTAAGACTATGGTATTTCAAAACATCAGGAACTCATGCACCCTGCTTACTAATTTCCAGTGGCTTATGTCTCACAGTACTATTCTGTACTAATAAGCAGGTTAAAAAGAGCCAACGCCATTGAGGAAAAATTTCAGTTGTAAAAATCTGGAACTAGGAAGCAGAGGCGCTTGCTGGAATTATAGCATTGGAAGATGATTATCATTCAGAGCATTTAGTTAATGCGTTATTACTTTAGTCATTTATTAAATTTGAAAATCAAATAACAAACTGATTGTAGTGTCTGCCACCCAACAGGTACGTCTGATTAGCGTTTCGGGGAACCCACCGGGAGCTGCGGCAAATCCACGTATTTTTATGGAAAGAGTGCCATCGTGTGGGAGCCTCCTTGCAGCACGCAGGGATAGCAGCGCCCGTGTGCCGGCGTGGCTGCTTGCAAGGAACCTCCCTTCCTCTTTTGTTTTCCCTGGAATTTCCATAAAAGCACAATTTTCGTTTCTGAAAATGAGCTATAAAGATAGGAACTTTCATAACTGGGAAAGCTTAGAAGTGTTAAATCTCCTTAATAATTTAACTATTCTTTTGAATCCATAAACAGGTGAATTCTGAAATGGAGTGTGTCTGAAGCCTAACAGAAGCAGGATCTCCCTCTTTCTCTGCATGCCATTAATATAGTTAGATATCAGTGATCTTTTTAATTTCTCTCAATATATATGGTATCCCTCAACATCTGTTTACAGCTGCAGTTTTACATGGCTTCATTATAAGCTTTCCACTTCTTGAGCTCTCCCATGTAATAATACCAATACTATCCCCAATTTCTACTTCCATGTTTTATGTTTTCCTTTAAAGAATTGAACTTATATGTTACATCCATAAAGAAAATTGCCAATAATTACCAGGGGTACAATTAGGGATAAATCTCTGTTAAGGAACAAGGCAAAGCTCAGTGTCTTTATGCAAATGCCTTTTTGTTAAAAAGATGTCTTGTGTAATCAGGAATTATACTGACAAGTGAAGAATCATTTAATTAATGAGAATAGAGCAATCATTTGGATGGTTCTTTCTATTCCTGACTGAATAAAAGAGAGAAAATCACCCTGCCTCAAGGATTAGAGCCACTGCTGGAAGAAATAAACCCTATGGATGTTGTTCTGTTACTGCCTTGGGAAGATAGTACAGTAATTCCTAAATATAAAACTACATATGTTTGGATTAGGCACTGAAAATTAATCTCCTATTACTCCACAAGAACTTATACAAAAGGGTTCTGCTTATGCTGGCTCTCTGCTCCTGCTAACCTCTCAGAATGGAATATTTGGGCCAAATTACTCGCTTAAATCCTAGTACAGGATTCCAGGGCAGTGAGAACCAGAATTATGGTGAGTTCTTTCCATAAGGACTGTATGCCATGATGCAGGGTAGTGTTTGCAGTGGCAGAGCAGTAATCTGGTCTCCAGTTCAGCCCTTTGTTTAGAGCAGGTCAATTTGCTCTGGGTCTTTCCCTCTGAGTCTTTCAATTTCCTCAGGGGTGCTGATGCCATAAATTCTCTGTTCCATTGTTTGACCTCTCCAATTCTCCTCTTATCTGGTTGGAATTTCTTATCTTCCAGTTTATCCCAGTTGAATCTCCTCCTGTCACTGGGTCTCTACACACTCCCAACAGGCAGCAATGGCAGCGGTCCTGCCTGCGTGCCATCCCTCCAAAGCTCATCTGGACATGGGTGGCTCATAACAGCTGTTCAGTCTCTTGCAACAAACCAGATTATCCTCCCATCCTTGACATATCCCTGCTCCATCAGCAAGGTTCAGGATGAGACTTCCCTGAGTTGTCTCTGGGTTTGGGAGAAGTCAAAATGTAGTCCAGGCAACTCTGACCTTGAATACCTTTCTCCAGGGTGGGACCTTGGGCAATGTACTGCCAGCAGGCACTGCATAGAATTTGTCCCACTTCTTAAAAACTCAAAGCTACATGAACAAGGTGGTTGTGGCATCCCTAAGGACTCATGTATCACCTGTGATCTGTCCACTGTTCCCTCTGGGACAGCACGGGGGTGAACAAGCTGTTCCCCTCTGAAGAGGTTATGATCCCAACCACCAGACATAGTACTAGGTGGGAAGTGGGAGCTCCCTCCAGACCTGTGCTGGGATTTCAGCCACTGGTGGCTGTGTCAAGCCTCCCATTCCTGGCAAGACCACAGCACAAATGCAAAGTGGCCGCTTGGATGTACCATAGGAAATTAAATGACCTCATGGACACAACTACCAGCTGAAGCAGCATCAGAGACAGAGTCACCTCTGCACAGAGCAGCTGCCCTGTGGTCTCCACAGGGACATTCAAGCTCCCTTTTGAGATGTAGATCACTCCCTTCTGACGTACATCACTGCACTGAGCTGTTGTGGTAGCCCTGAGACAGCGGGACAGCTTTCCTTCCTCCTGCAGTGCACTACAGTGTCTCTGGTAGCAACATCCCACACCTCTGATGGTTTGTGTGCACTTGGACTTTTTTGCATGCTGTGTCAAATGATTGCAGTAGTAATTGTTTGCCTTCCAACACTGAAATCAAAACCAAATTCATTACATGAAGGAAAATTTTTTCATTGTTTTATTCTTTTTAGGTGTAGTCATTGAATTTTTTATCTTGGATGACCAGGGGCACCCAACTGTTGCTCTAGTCATTTCTGGATGCTTTAAAAAAAAAAAAAAAAAAAAAAAAAAAAAAAAAAAAACAACCACCTGTCTCCTCAAAAATAAGTGGAGTAAATCTGAAAATATTCTTCCAAACAAAATTCTCATTTCTCAAACATTTTGTCCCACAGGAAGTCCAGTTAAATATGTTGTCCTTGCAAGCTGCCCAGGAAATATTTGGCAGCAGGCTGGGTATGTAGGTCCAAGGACAAGTGAATTCCACAGCAAGGAACCTTCCTGTGGAACCACTTATCATCAGGTCGCTTTCTGACATTAAGCAAGACTGCTTTAGGTCATCACTGACTGCAGTAAGATGGCCTTGCTTTCTCTCCAAAGCAGCAAATGTAGGTAACCCAATAAAGACCAGTTTGCAACAACGTCATGTGTAACATGGTAAGCTGAAATGTATATTCCTTGTGATTTTTTTAATTGAAATGTCTCTCCTCCAATGATTAGGATGCAAAATATTGTCAGATATCTAATGGACTATGAAAGTCAGTTGCCCTAGACTAGTAAAAGCTGATTGAGAAAATATAATAGATGAAGTAAAGCATTTTCATTGAGTTTGTTAAAAGAAGGAAAGAGAGAGTTGAATGTGTTTTGCTGTATCTGGAATGGAACACGGATATCTATATGCTCAGCTCAACAGGCAAGCCCATACCCAAGCTTTCTTTTCTGGCTAAATCAGTCTGTGCAGGTTCATCTGCTGCTTGGCTTTCCAAGACAGTCAGATTTACACCCTCACACTCTCAGGTGCCACTGTAACCCCTGACTCTGTGCTTTCTCCCCAAGGATTTTGGAGCTGCAGCAGAATGGCGACATGGACGTACTGAAGCATAAGTGGTGGCCGAAGAACGGTCAGTGTGATCTTTACTCATCTGTGGATACCAAACAGAAAGGAGGTGCCCTGGACATAAAAAGTTTTGCAGGTGTTTTCTGCATCCTCGCTGCAGGGATTGTCCTATCCTGTTTCATTGCAATGTTGGAAACGTGGTGGAATAAAAGGAAAGGCTCCCGGGTTCCATCAAAAGAGGTATTAGACCCTCCATTTCTCCTGGGGAATTTTCATGCACCCTAAAGATTGCTGCCTTGACTTCATAGCACAAGAGAGGGTGGGGAATCAAATTCAGAGATACTTCATTAGCTTCCTGATTTTTTAACATAAATGATGTTCCTCAAAAGTCTTTCTAGCTATTCTTTCTAGAAAAGCTTGAATAAAAATAAATGTATATTGATGATGTATAAATATGCAACTATTCTGAGTAAAATACAATTGTTACTTGTAGAATAGTACATTATTAATACATCAATATTGAGTTCATTGTTCCCATTGGTGACAGCTAATTCTCACTAGGTGTCTTGGCTTCTTCTTGAAAAATACGTCCTCTAAGCTCAGTGGCTGAGTCTTTTAAAATACATTTGCAAAATTTGCCCCTTAAATCAGCTATCAGCTTCTTGAATAAGCTTGTCCTCATTTTCAGAAACATTAAGCTCTTGAGACTTCCATGAACTTCAATTCTTTTTATTTCATCTGAAGTCCAGGGAAGCAAGACTACATTAGATTTTCCAGGTTCAGGCCAGGCATACTTTTGAAACCTGGTACAGGCTGTTTCAGAAAATCTTGTACAGATGCCACAGAGAAATATGTTATTTTACACCTGAGATGAGTTTGCTTCTACACCTGCATGTGTAATGCTTTCCTTCCTGTGGTAATCTACCAGACCCTCTACCAGCCATCTGAGCCTTGTGCAACTTTGCACCAAATTTCTTATATTCATAATTAAGTTTTTAGCTCTACAAAATGCCAAAAAGAAATTAGGGACAAAATTATTTATTAAAATATCCTTGGAAGCAACACCCATACCTGGACCTTAATAAGAGCTTTAATGTAGCACTATCAAATACAGCTTTTCTGTCTTTGTAGCTTAGGCACATCTGTGTAGCTTGTGGGGAATTGATGTTAATTTGTGTGCAGTAGTCTTGCCTTCTCTGCAGTTTCTCCATTGTGTTTATTTCTGCTAATCTAATGCTGTCTAATCAGGCAGGATTAATTATGCCACCTAATTAGACAACATTGGCACTGATGTTAAAATACATTTAATCTTTTCTTGCCTGTTTTAATTCCCAAGCTTTTTTTTTTCTTTTTTTCTTTTTTTTTTTTTTTTTTTTTCTTTTTTGTTCAAGATCTGGACCGGACCATTATTAAAAGGAAAAAAAAAAGGAATCTCTAGTCTTTAAATTGGGTTTCTCAGGAATGGAAACCATGTAGTTTCACCTGGTAAATAATTTTAAAACCCTAAAATTTACTTGATTGTTGTTTACCCAAACATTCAGAACTTCATACTTTATATTTATCTGGTGCAAAACATGAAAATCAATAACAAAGGAAAAGAAAAAAAACACCAACACAGATATTTTACACAAGTATAAAATTTTCTATTTCAATTTTCAAATGCTGAGAAATTCAAGTGTGTATTTTCCACAAATGGTATAATTTGGCCTCCTTGATCTTTATTACATGGTCATTAGCTTAGCATTGAAACGCTCATCTCAACGTTAAATGAAAAGCTTGGCTCAAAACTGAGTTTAACGTGGACATATGTGCTGAATGTCCCCATTATCCTGGATGTGGGGGTCATTCAGCAAAGAAATACATCTTAACTAACTTTCTTAAAATTCATTTTAGCTTCCATGAAATCCATTGGCTCTTCCAGGCCACTAGTCCAGAATCGGGGGTCAGATTGGGCCAGTTTGTGGTCAGCAAGCCAACCCTTTTTCCTGGTGGCTGCCATCTTGTGCTCCAGAATGCAAGCATTTATACTGAAAAAAAAATTGTCTAATGGTTGCGAAGATAACATTTCGGTCGCGTGCCAGAAGTAACCCATTCACTGATGTCTGCCTGAGTCTGCAGACAGCCTTAAACAGTAGCTCTGAGAGAAGTATGAATCGCCCCAGTAATCTCAATGGGATGTTGACTCTGAAGCCTGATGATAATTTAAATGTGAAAACTGCTGAATATTTCACTACTGATCACACAAGAGAGAAGAGGAAAGATCATATTATGGAGATATGCACAATCTTACTGTGAGTGGGTCTCATTTTGGTGTATTGATTGGGTGGAGATTGGGTTGTGGGCTAAGCATGGGAGATTATCACCGCTTATATATTTTCACTGGTCTGACCCTAGCCCCAAATGCATCTCTGTAAAAGAAAGAGGACTATTTTGAGTTACTCTTCGAGGCTCAGAAACTATGAAATTCCAATCTTTTCCCGATTGGCACTTTAAATTACAAAGTATTTGTTCGTTTGTTTTGTTTCAAAATTAAAAGCAAACAAACAAAAACCAGAAAAAAAAAAAAGGAAAATATTTAGGACTGTCCCTCAGACACATAGTCATGACTTGCACACGCTAATCGAGCCTCTGTATATTTCTTTAGCTTCTGATGTGGCCCCAGTTCTCCTGCATCCGTATGCAGCTCCAAATTTTTTGAGGAGATAGCGTTTGGTGAATGCGTTTGGATTTGATGTCACCTGTGTGGTTGTTATGTGCATCCATGTCTATGTCCACCCGTGAATAAACGATAGAGAGAAAGCCAAGTCCGAGAAATGAGCACTGCATTTTTTCCTTCCCGTGATGAGCTCAAACCAAAGCCCTTGTGGTCAGTGATCACCCAGTCCCTGGGAGATCCCTGATGCCCTGTTCGCTTCCCCTTTTTCCCTGGTTTGTCTCCCTGTCCCTGCCCTCGGAGGGTGCAGTCCTGGAGGGGAGCTGGCCTCTCAGTCTCCTTCCAGTCAGCCTCTGTGTTCGGCGTGGTGCCAGCGCAAATGTTCAGTGATCCACTCTGCTAAGTAGATCAACTCCTGCAGTTTGTTCTAGGTGTGGACTGAGTGCTTGACTTCATTCCTAGAGAAAGGAGGGATCTCAAGCCCATTCGATATACTAGGAGTCTTGCCATTGATTCAGGGAGCTCTGGATCAAGCCAGTCAATGAATTTCAGTAATCAAGGCTGGAAGTCATCAGTGCACATCTATCGGCTGCCTAATTATCCTCTGTGAGGTCCTAGAGTGTGAGATATTTCTAGTGGCCTGGAAGAGCCAGTAAATTTCACAGAGATTAAGGTAAATTTTAAGGTTAGTTGAAATTGATTTTTGTTCTGAATGAGCTGCACTACTTAGACTGAGGGAATATCCCTGTCCGTGTGTACTTAATGCTGCTTTGAATTAAGCTTTGCAGTTCAGCATAAATATATATGTACAACACAGGTGATTTATTGGGTCACCTAGGGCTTTCTCCTCTTTTTTAACTTCTATGCATTTAAATTCTCAATTATAACAAACAAACCTGTTGAATTGCATTCTCTGGGAAGAGAGATTTAAGAAGGAAAAGGGACAGAGGTAAGAGAAGCGATGATATATTATAATAAACACATCAGGCTGCCTTCTCTTCTCACCCACAAAAGTATAATTCCATCAGAATAGATGGAATTGCTTCTTTGTAGGTGAGGAGATAATTAATCCCTCTGTTGGCATTGTAATTTAAAATTGCCTGGTGTACTCCTTTCTGTTCCATGTCAATGAGTCACCAGTGCTTGGGGTTTTTTCTCTGTATGTTCAGCTTTTCCATACCACAATTTACATTATAAAGGCAAAAAGGAACCTGAGAAGTTTCTAGTCCTTCCTTAAACCCTGAGAGGATGACAAAGATGGCAACCTGATCCCTCAGAGGCTCCCATGTTGACATCCAAATTTAGTTCTCATTGCAGAGTTGAAGAACTGGCATCATTCCAGGCATTTGAGATAATGCAGTTTACTTCTGTTCAGCTGTTGCTAGTCTAACCCACCTAGCTCTGAGCTTGCCTTTTCCTGAAAAGCTACCAGTGGCACTTTGAGTTTTGTTGTTTGCATCCAGGGTTTGAAGGTAGCTGTGGTGTAAGGGCCTGCCTCAGTTTGGCTTTGCCCACCTGGCTTCAGGCGGTGGGGGAGTTCGCTGGTGACATTCAGGACACCGTCAGCCAAGAGCCAGCTCTAGTCAGTTGTGCCTTGTGCTCCCCGAGCAGTGCTGATCACCCTGTGAAACCTCAGCCCAGCACAAATGGCGATGGTGAGTGGTGCCTCTTGTTTTTCTCATTCCCCAGGACGACAAGGAGATCGACCTGGAGCACCTCCACAGGCGCGTGAACAGCCTCTGCACAGACGACGACAGTCCCCATAAACAGTTCTCCACCTCATCGATTGACTTGACCCCGCTGGACATTGACACTTTACCCACACGTCAGGCACTGGAGCAAATCAGTGACTTCAGGAACACTCACATCACCACAACCACCTTCATACCAGAGCAGATCCAGACTCTGAGCCGCACGCTGTCTGCTAAAGCCGCCTCGGGATTCTCCTTCGGCAGCGTGCCCGAGCACCGAACTGGCCCTTTCAGGCACAGGGCACCCAACGGGGGCTTTTTCAGAAGCCCCATCAAAACAATGTCATCTATCCCTTACCAACCAACTCCTACCCTGGGCCTGAATATCGGCAGCGACCCAGACCGAGGCACCTCCATCTGAGCATCAGAACAAGTTTCTTCACTGTTTCTTATTTAGGACTCCCTTTGCAAGGAGCAGCTGTAATATTGTGGGACTAACATGGATGTAACCTTTCTTCTTTTCCTTATTTTTTGGTTTTGAGGGTTGTGGTTTGGGTTGTTTGGTTTTTTTAAATTTGTTTGAGGGTTATTTTCTCTTCAGGGGTTGTTTTGGGGTGTTTTGTTTTTTTTTTTTTCTTTATTTTATTTAAGAATCAGAATTATTAGTAGCAACTCTTCCTCTTCCTCTTCTCTGCTTTCACAGTCTGGTCTCTTCTGCCTCCCCTTATTCTCTGTACTACTTGAATCACTTATTCTTCAGTTTATCACCATGTTAGGTTTTGGTTACTTCAGGCTTTTCATATACTTTAAATATAGGATACAAGCAGCGATTCATGCATAGGAAAACCCTGAGGATTACTTTACAGAAGGGCATTCGCTCCTCCTCCCCCACCGCCTTTTTTTACTATAATTGCAATAACTGAAGTATTTTTCATGTACTCTGCTGCATCCAGTCAGCGCTCCACTGCTGTGTGTCCTTTTAACTGTGGACCAAAGGCAAACCCTGCAGTTTGAAAAATGGAAAATAAAAAAAAAAAAAAAAAAAAACAAAAAAAAAAAAAAAAAAAAAAAAAAAGGCAAAAAGACAAAAAAAAAACCAGAAAAAAAAAAGGAAAACAAATGAAGTTTAAAAATCATTCAGGCCCCATAATATAAGAATGCAATTTTGTAGGATTACAAAAAGCCATTACTATGCCAGTAAAGACTACAGTTAAATCTACTTTTGCACTGCAACAGTGCATATGACCTTTATGTGATTGTACAGTGTTAAAAGTTTTTCTTATGTACAGTAAACTGTATCATATGGCAGAAGCCTCTGTTGTGTGAAATAAATTAGTATCTCATACATATATATATATATATATATATACATATATACACACATGTATGTGTATATATATATATACACACATGTATATATAGCTATAAAATGGCAGCTGTTGCTATTGCAATTCATTTAATAAAGCTTTAGTAAAAATGTGTTGTATACAAGAGAGATGTACAGTGCAGGGTGTCTTTTCATTTAGAAAAGACAGGTTGCTTTAACATTATTCTGACTTGCATCATTTGCCAACAGAGCATATTTTATACTTTTCTATTAGAGCATCCAGGGCAATTTAACATTTGTACCTAGATGTAACTCCTTTGATTAGGTTTTGCATTGGCTTTTGAGCATTCTATAAGACTAATCTTGATAGTTTTCCTTTTAATTAATCAAACAAATGGAATTCTCTCTTAGGTATACCATGTTCATGAGCAACTGATATAGCTCTAGAGCAGTTAAACATGGATCAAAGATCAATAAATCCTTTCCCAAGTCAGCACAGTTAATCAATACAATAATGGCATGAGTGGAGGAAAAAAAAAAAAGCCCTCAAGATACACAGATGTGGCCTTAATTATAATCACGTATTGTTCTAAGGGAAAAAAACATAAACAGGCACCCAGTTTAACCCTTTCTATATTAAGTTAGATTTAGAGGAGCTATGTATTTTTACATTAGTGCCAACTGTATAAAGCAAGAAAAAGAACAGCAGTGAGAGCAAAACCGGTGCCTACTTTGGCACCAGCTTTTTCAAGTAACATTGTTACCTGTTAGAAATGTAGGAAGAGCTTTCAATTTGTAATCCTTAAACTAAAAATGCGGTTAAGTAGAAAGCAAGCAGTTTATCCTGTGAGTTTTTTGGTTTGGTTTTCTTTTTAATGCAACCATACACTTATTTTAATCTAACTCATTCTTTGGCTAAGATTAATAGGAATCAGACTATGTGATTTGCTTTAGGATAAATTAAAAGGTATATTCTTCAGATCTATTCTATTTTGATGCTAATTCTGTTCTGGGGGAGCATCTTGTACTGTCACTGTTTTTTGTACTAAATCTTCAAATATTGTCTACTGTGTAAGGCAGAACGAATTCTTATCGTGCAAAAGGCCATTTTGTTTCCAGGGTAGCAAGTGTCTAAAAGCATGCACAACTTGCTTCCCCCTTGTAACATTCATGAACTCATCCACACTTCTGAGTAAAAGAAAAAAGAGAAAAGCAAAAAAAAAAAAAAAAAAAAAAAAAAAGAAAATTTCTTTCCAACAAGCTACGTAGGGACATACCAGATGTTGCAGTGATTTTAGCTATTAAAAAACCTGTTAACCATGTACGATATTTAAAATAGGCCTATTTTGATGTGTTGCCTATTATACAGATACACAAAACACTTTTTGGAGGCCTCAGTTACAAGTGGCAGAGCTTTCTGTGTATAATTTGTCTAAATAATTTGTCTAATAAAATTGTTTTCTAAACTTGCGTTTCCTCCTGCTCAATTGCTGAGTGCTGTGGGATTTTCAGCCTGTGGCAAGGTAATCTACTCGTGGATTTGCTGCACTGCTACTGAAGGGTTTTAGCTCATGGAGATGGGATGAGCTCCTCAGGCTGCTGTGAGTCAGCTCAGTGAAGAGCACCTGTGGAAAACACCAAGGTTTACCATGTTTATCAATGCCAGGCTTAGATTTCAGAGAGCATTTACGAACAGCCAAACAGCATTTTAGAGAATAAGTTTAGAGTTCCATAGCACTGACATGTACAGGACATCATTTTTAGAAATACTGCATCCCAACTTCATCTGTTTTAGTATAATAGTAGAAATTTTCTTGGAGCATGGCTTTTATTTTTATAGAATCACTTTTTGCCATCTTTATTTACACAGAGGTTAATTTCCTCTGATACTGGACATATATTTCCTAAAACGAAAGTTTTAGGATGAGAGAAGGTAGGTCATATTTCATTCATTATGGCTTTCTCAGTCTTTAAGTTTCATTAACATTTTAACCCATTGAGCAAGCTGTGCTGCAATAACATCAGCCATGACAATTTAACTTGCAGCATCCAAAGTTTATCTCCTGGCTTTTTACATTCAGTGTATTTTATTCACTTAAATAATATTCCTGACCTGTTACAATTTTCTATTAAGCATAGCAGGCATTCAGGGGATCAATCACCTAAATAGAGGCAACATTATTATATTCCCAAATAGGGAAGACATTTTAAGATCTGGGTTTACTTCTCATTACCCTACTTTGATCTGATTGGACATAAATTATATTTATCTTCCCCTGAGTCAGGGACCGTGTCCCTGTCACACTCACAGACACACCTCTCTAGAGGCAGGCAGTTTTACAGATATGACAGATGTACTCTCTATAATGGGCTACATCATGGTGAACCCTATGTGACACTTCCCTTTCTTTACAACAAATTCCAGGGAAGTGATAGTGTTAAAGACTGTGAAGTGTTTCTGCTGCAGTAGCTCCACTGGAGACACAAGCCAGCTGTTTATAAAGATGAGTTGTTTGCATGGTATCTGCAGTTATATGACCTTTTTGAGATACCAGCTGCAAACAAAAAGTGAGTATTGGAAGAAAACACATTTATCTGATTTCAAAGAATCACCTAGAAAGATGTTTCTATTGACCAGCAGTGAATACCTGGAGATAAATAGTTCTGCTGAGCCAACCAAGTGAATGATTGCAGCCCTGAGGGACACAGCTGCAGCACGACCAGTGCCAAAGTCCCCTGTGTGTCTCTCTTGACTTCACCCAAAAAAGTGCTGGGATTGTTTCCCTGAACAAATCAGATTTTTCTCTTCCTTTCCTACTTATGTAGGATGCTATGAATTGATGAGAACATCCTTTCTGTGAACACTTGCTGGGTCATTGCAGCTTACTGGAGGTTAATGCCCCCAAAAAGTTTGATTTCTTAACTCTGCTCAAAGCTGATGACATGAAAAGTAAACCAGCTTCCTTTGTACATGCTCATGGCTGTAGCTAACAAAACAAAAATAGTCTCCAAAACAGCAAAGGCATCACACCAACGCAGCCATGCTTTAACCCTTTTTCTCTCAGTACTAATAAATGTTTCCTCTTCACTCTGCAGAGCTGTTTTGAAATAAATGTCAAAACCAAGTCTCTCCCCCTTAATCTGAGTCACAAACAAAATTTTTGATAAACACTGGGACATGAACACATGCATCCACGTGTCACATCAACAGCAGTGGGCAACTGTGAAGACATCATCACAATCTATCAGCTTGTTATATGTCACCCAAGGCATCATTCATGAGGTTGGAAATAGAAGCCTCCAAAAGAAGGTCAGAGCAGGGAACGTGATTCATAGCTTAACAAATTTCTAAACATAAAAATTTTACCAATGCCTCAAAATTTCAGGAACCAACAGCTTAATTTAGAAAGAAAATACTTGTCAAGAGGTGTAGCTATAAAAATAAATATACTACCTGTCAAGAGTTACAAAACCTGTGTCCCCCCTCCCCATGCCATTCATCACAGTGGTGTAATACTCTGTATGTACTACAGAATCTATTTCTGCAACATTTGTCAAAAGGAAAAAAAAAAATCACAGCTGGAAAACTAAACTGTTGAGTCATAACTACTGGGTCATACCAGTTCACTGCTGTAAGGGGAAAAATAAATCTTTCTGGGATCAATAACTGCCACACCAGTGGAAAAAGACAGCTACCTGCAGCCCAGCAAGCACAGGACACTCCTCCACCATGACATTACAGCTCAGTGCTTCTGTAGCTAATTATTCCTACCAGCACTAGTAAGGCCAACATTTCTTTCCATACATGATAATTTTTCCCCTTTCTGAAAAAAAAAAAACTAAACATTTGTGTCCCTTTCTTTGTTCTAAGGGGATGATGCACCAACAAAAGATGGGATAAGGGAGTGCTGCACGGTGTCACACCAAACGTTGACAACCGATTTATTTGCAAATCCAGCTGTCATCCATTAAAAGGCTGAGCCTCCAAATCAAAATAAAGAGCTAAAAGGCAAGCCCATTACTTGATTAAAGGTTTTGGGGGGGGCATGAGACAGTCTGCAAGCTCCTGAAGTAACCACCCAGCTGCAGGTGCTTCCCTAGGTTGCTCTTCTGGTCCATGCAGTGTCTGAGGTGGCAGTAAAGTAAATGAGAGCTGCCTGGGGTTTGTGTGGCCAGATTTTGGCAGTGGGGGTGGGGGTCTACAAGGATGGGTTCTGTGAGAAGCTGCCCAAAGCTTCCTCCATGGCCAAGAGACCCCATGACAGCCAGCTCCAAAAGGGACCTGCCACTGCACAAGACAACTAATGGTGTTAGTGCCTCAGGGATAACAGAGTTAATAAGGGAAAAATGTTCCTGCCCAGGAGCAATTGCCACTGGGAGAGAGGGTGAGAATGGATGAGAGAAACAGCCCTGCAGAGCCCCAGTCAGGCAGAAAAAGGGGGAGGAGGTGCTCCAGCCGCTGGAGCAGAGATTCCCCTGCAGCCAGTGGTGATGCCCATGGTGAGGCAGCTGTGTCCCTGCAGCCCATGGAGGTCCAAGGTGGAGCAGAGATCCATGGAGAACAGCACAGCAGATGAATGCCCAAAGGAATGCTGTGGGAAGCACATGCTGCAGCAGACTCCTGGCAGGATCCTGACAGATCAGGAGAAAGGAGCCATGGAGAGAGGAGCCCACGCTGGAGCAGGTTTGCTGGCAGGACTTGTGACATTGTGGGGGAGCCACACTGGAGCAGCCTGTTCCGAGGGGAATGCATGCCATGGAAGGGACACATGCTGGAGGAGTTCATGAAGATGGGAGGGACCATATACTGGAGTACAGGAAGAGTGTGAGGAGTCCTGCCCTGAGGAGGAAGGAGCAGCAGAGACAATGTGTCATGAACTGACCCAGCTCCTATTCCTGGTCCCTCTGGGCTACTGAGGGGCAGGAAGGTAGGGAAAATCAGGAGTAAAGTTAAGCCCAGGAATAAAGGAGGGGTGGAGGGAAGACATTTTTAAGATCTGGGTTTACTTCTCACTACCCTACTTTGACCTGGTTGGACATAAATTATATTTATCTTCCCTTGACTCGAGTCTGTTTTGCCAACAATGGTAATGTGTGAATGATTTCCCCTGTTCTTATCCCAACCCATGAGCCTTTCATTATATTTTCTCTCCCCTGTCCAGCTGAGGAAGGTTAGGGATGGAGCAGCTTTGGTGGGCACCTGGCACCCAGCCAGGTACAGCCTCTGTGAGGTGTAGCAGGCAGTTTTGCTTTCACAGCCCCACAAGTGCCTCGTGTTACAGCCCCCCAGGTGAGCACCCAGTGCCGGGCTCTCAGCCACTGCTCTCTCTGCTTCAGCTCTTTGTGTGCATCCACCTCCAGCGGGACACAGCACCAAAGCCCTGGTGGGCTGTGGAGAACAGGAGGAGAAAAGAAACAAGGAATTATTTCATGGCTAAAATCTCTCCAGACACACCCACACCTAATTTGAGGGTTCACACCTGGTTATCTGAGGTCAGCTGAGCTTTGCCCAACTTCTCCCTCCTTGTGGGGCTGCAGCAGCAGCTTTGATACACAGGGTGCAGTATCCCGGTCCACCACACTGGTACTCCTGGGCTGGAAATATCATACCCTCCTTCTACACATGGGAAAATGCTCCACATGAATCTTTTTTTTTTTGTTGCCACTCAAAGAAGGACCCGGAGGTGTCACTTACGCCCCTAGATTGCAGAGGGACCCTCTTCTCCCACTCAGCACAGCCAGAAGATCCTGACACAAGCATTTTTACTGGGAGTGAGAAGGTGGCAAATATTATACATCTGCTAGAAACTGAAAAGCATGGCTGGAAAAAAAAAAAAAAAACACAAACACTTTTTTTGTGGGTTGTGTGTTGTATTTGCTGCACTCTGCCAGTCTTGCTCATATCCGTCTCAAGTGCCAGGAAAAAAAAAAAGGAAGAGCAGGCAGCTCTGTTGAGTGCATTGTAGCCCTGCCACTGCTGGTAAGCTCGCCTTTCTCCCCCACTGGCGAGGGACATGCTTCTTCACACACACAGTGGGGAGGTCTTGTTTGGTTTTGAATATTCCCTGGATATGAATATTCACTGTGGACCACAGTAAGAGTAATCACAGCTGACCCATGTTGTTACTAATTAATTCTTTTGCTTACACATGGGGAACGGGAGAAAAGAAAGCAAATACTGTGAACAAAGCTAATAATGAGGTTACTTGCTACTCCTATCTGAAACATTTTTAAGGAATGGTCTCTGCAGCGTGACAGCAAACACAGCAAGAAACTGATGTTGTGTAACATGAAAGCAAGCTACTTTATGAAATAGTGCTCAGGCAACACTGGAATGGTTTGTCTTGCTGTAACTTTTACAGACCTTTCTGAATCAAATCTGCTCTTACTTGGATTGTTTTTATGTCTCCCCAGGTTTAAGAGACTGCAGATGAAGTTTTCTTACCTTGTCCCTGCCAACAAAACAGAATTCTACAAACCCCTTTATATGATTCAAAAATTATCCTGTCAGCCCATCTACACAATACAAAAAGTAGAGCTGATATGGGACACAGGGAGCTTTGTTTTTCTTACATTGAGATAAAAGATAGGTAGAAGTAGAGGAGATACACTTGGAAATCTGACTTTTGAAAGAAACATTTATTGTCTTCAATAAATATCACTGCACTACTCACTTTTTAAGACTTTCTACATCGTCCAACAAATGTAGGTCTATCCATATATATATTTAGTCTGCTGTGTCTTGCATGAGTTGTTCAAAAAGAGAAAATACATCCATAAATATTCCTAAACATAAGTATGGACACATAAAAGCAGCTTTTCCTTCCAAAACTTACAGCAAGTGAATTATTACTCATGGCGTTACAGACACAGGGTTTATTACTCACAGCATACAGTAATTCGCTGGAGTGTACAAACAGAAGTTAACCCGGAGCAGTCACACGAGTTTCTGTTTCACGGGGTGAAGCCACGTGAGGAAGTGGCAGGTGTGCTGCATTTGCCCGCACATCCATCTCCATCTACTGCCACGCACTTCATCTTCCTGAGCTAATCGTGGGCACTTGCAAAACAAAACAAAACAAAACAAAACAAAACAAAACAAAACAAAAAAAAAAAACCAAAAAAAAAGAAAAAAAGGAAAGACGGGGGTAAAACAGCGTTGTGGCTGTTTCCAAGAGCAGAGAGCCGCTCTGAAGGAGCGGCGGGCCCGGCCCTGCGCTGCCCGGCGCCGCCCGGGCGATGGCGCTGCGGCACCGCCTCCGGCTCCCTCACGGCGGCGGCGGGCGGTGTGCGCTCGGTGCCGCTGGTGTCTCGACGGGAACGCCGGCACTTGTCCCCGAAAAGTGCCCCGGGGGCGCCGGCAGTGGCCTTGCGGTTCCCCCTCGCCAGGCGCTCGCCATCCCCCCTCACGGGGCCGCCGTTCCGGGGCAGGGGAGGGGGGAGCGCGGAGCCGGGCGCGGCCGCGGTGGTCCCGCGGCGGCCGGGGAGCGCCATTTCCCGGGAAACGGGGCGGGCCGCGCCGCTATGCCGCCGGGATAATGGCGGGGGCCAGCGCCCTGTCACCTCTTGTATGCGCTTTCCAAAGAGGAGCCCGGGCGTGGCGAATGGGACACAGACCGCCATTGTGCCGGCGACACTTTAATCGCCCACACCTACAATATTCAACCTGCTGCCGGCAGCGGGGCAGCGCCGGGGCGCACGCCCCACCCGAGGGGACCGGGTGGTGGCCTCGCCGCCGTCTCACCAGGGCCAGGCTTCTGGGGGCGCCTCCAGCGCCGTGGTGTGGGCTCGGCCAGCCCGGCTGGCCAGCGGTGCCCACCGAGCACCAGCAGAGCAGAATTCCCGAGCCTGGGGGACCCGTCTGGCTGGGAGAGGTGGGAGAGAAATGCCCGCCAGTCCATGCCAGGCGGCTGTGGCACGGTGCTCAAGGACCCGTGGAGGCTCCGGGGTTTTGTTCAGCAGAGCAGCTTTGGGTGAACATTGCTTGTGTGCTGCTTTCCCATGGATGTCACCTCGTGCTCTCCCTGGGGTGTGAAGGCACAGAGGCCTACGGCACAGGTAATTCCTCCTAGCTTGGATAGGCCACCTGTGCTGAAGTAAGAGGTGGGGATTTCTGCGTCATGAACCAGGCAGGGTGGGATGCTGGTTACTCCTGTCATCCCTCCCTCCAAAATTGAGCCACTCGGGTTCTCACTGAGCTCATCTGTGCCCCCTGACACGAGAGCCATACACCCGGGCTACTGCACAAGGCGGGTTCCTGATGAAAGCTGTCAAGCACATGGCCATCAGTGTGTCTGGCTTCACCTGCTGCCCCAACAGAGCCCTTGCTCACTCCAGACGAGCACTAGGCTTCACCCTTTAGGAATTTCTAAAACTTTTATGCAGGTCAAATGATCCTGCGTGCCTGAGAAATAGAAATTCTTTTAAGTCTCCCTCCCTCTCCAGACTAATCAGCTCTGCAGCTCAGGGCTATGCCAGAGGTACAGGTCTTGCTGCAGTCAGGGTTTTGGAAGCCGACTGCCACAGGAGAACTGCTTCCCAAGAACTACAGGACTGCGGCTGAGCACTGCTGCTTGAACAAAACCCATGAGGACACTGTCACAGGCACCGCAAGCAATGCTCTGCTGAAGCTGTCTGATGTCTAATAGACTGGGAAGAGTCTTCTGCATGGCTTGGAATTTTGAGGTGCCCCTAAAACTCAATTCTCTTTAATGCTTAATTTTTGTGTATGTCTTTCTCTCTTAACCCCAGGAAGGGGGGCGGGGCGGGGTGGGGGAATTAATGGTTCTGCTTTTTTAACAAGTAGAAATTCTTAAGACATCCTAATTTACAAGGTAGTGGACCAGCTGAAGATGTCTTCAGAAAGGTTTCTTTTCACAGCCTTTCACACAGGTAGTTCCTGAAAGCTCTGTTGGTGCTGTGTTGTGTTGGAAATGGATTCTTCCTAGAAGCCCTGTGCTCTTTGCCCTCAGTGATTAAATGAGAGGATTTCCCATGAATGGCAAGGTAGTATTTTTTCTTGGCTGACAAGGTTTCCTTGGGGAAATACTCAGCTCTTAGGGATCAATGTGAGATGTTGATCAGCACTAGACTGCGTCCATTCACTTGATTTTCTCCCCTTAGAAGGACCACTGTTCCCCACATCATTTTGGCTTCTGTGACTGTAAATGTTTACTCTTCACATTTTAGGAACCTTCCCTCCTCAGGAGACCCACGAAGGTTCAGATTCCAGGCTGGCATTTCCTCAGCTAAGAAATCTCCTTCAGGGACTGGGCTGACTGATTGCCAAGAGCTTTGTGGGTGATGGATGTGAGAACAGCAGATCGAAGGCCCAGTACAATTGAAGCAGCCCCCTATGCTCCCAGGTTACTGCTCAAGTAATGCTGCTGTTAAGAGACAAGGCAGACTCTTTCAAATGTTTTTTTTTTCCCTCTTGCTTACATGTCAACTGTTATTTTTTTCTCTCATGTTCACTTATATGTTACTACTATGCCACAGAGAGCCTGCAAGCTGAATTTTTTCATTTATACCTCCAGCGATGACTAGATTCTTTTCCCAGAGCAAACCTTTATAACTGTACTTTGTGCAGTGGCTAAAGTGACCATGAAAAAGGGAATGCTGAGGCAATCAGTTAAGAAAATAAATAAATCTAGTGTCAGCAAATCTGGAGTATTTACATTCTCTGGGCTCTTGTGTAAGAGACCTTGAGAGCAAGAGGAAGTGACCAGATGTGATTTGAAGGAAGTATATTGTTTCTGTAGATGGATTGATGTTAATTCTCTGATCTTAAACTAAATGAAGTATTGATCATTTACTGTAAAACTGTTGATCACAGTGGTAATTTTGTTGCTTAAGTGATTTATACTAGTAAAACATATCAACTAGCAGCCTAATGAAAGCATGTTAGAAAGCACTTGTTCATAAAGCACGGATGGTCATAGTGTTCTCTTATTGCTCATTTCAAGAGTAACTAAAACGAGGGACCTGTGGGTGGTGCCTGTGAGCATGCACAGGCCCTACAGAATTGTTCCTGCTGCAAAGGGTGAACAAGCTACACCTGGAACAACATCGTTGTTCAAAGTGTCCCACAGCTGAGAAGTGAGTTTGGTGGGACTGAAAGCATTTAGCAATTTTAGTGGAACCTCCTTTCCAAGCTGACTACAAAACAAAAAAGGGTTTAAAACAAAATGATCAAAGGAAAATTATTATGAGTGATGCTTCCTTGAATATGAAGGTTTTTATTTTTAAAATATAAGCATATAATAATGTCTCAGTAACAGCTATATACATTTAAATAGGAAAAATGTAGGTACAAATTCCATAGATAAGATTTCCAACTGTATCACCAGGCTGAATTCATTATGCCTGACAATGGCCCCAGGAGGTAGGCAAGTATTGTTGTACCAATGCTTTGCATTTCTCTTGGAGGCAGTGGAGCTACTTGCACTAAAATTAACTGTACACAACTGCAAGTGTCCACAGGGTTAGCCCCAGAGCAAAGATATTTATGGAGGTAAGTGTCACCAAGAAATGGGAATTAGTTTTACAGACCCTCCAAGAGCTGAAGCACATGGCATTGGGTAAGTGTAGTGATCTGCCTGGGAAAATTGCTCTGCATTTCTGAACCCTGCCCCTTTCCACTGCTGCAGAACCAGCATGGTTCTGGTTGTCCTCAGTGGAAAGGGGCAGGGTTCAGAAATGTGATTTCCCCAGTACCTGGGCTCTTGCGTTCCTTGCAGTCCTCACTTCTAATGTGCATTTAAAACACATTTGACAGTAAAGCATTAGACACTGATCATAGGAGGAGCCTAAAAAACATTTGCTGCTGGACCCTTTTCTGCTGAAGCAGTCTTGTTCTGAATAAAGTAAGTATGAATGCTTTATTTGGGTGAGTATTCTGATGATGCAGTCCATGAGACTGAAAATAATTCAGCTGTACAATGTCTGTGTTTGTAGTAGCTCCTAGATGGGGTTTGCTATCCCAGGGAGCAGGCCAGCCACAGGGAGGGCAGAAATCCCCCTTCCCTCCTCCTGCAGGTGGCCTGGGCTGGTTGTAGCTGAGATTCAGTGAGGATTACCTTATCTCAGTGAGCAAGACTCACACCTTGGTCTCTCTCCACTTGTGGGTTTTACTGCCTGAAGACCAGGGGAGGTAGAAAGAAGGCTGTGTGTTCCCCCACGTACTTTTCAAAAGGAAAGGAGGAAACGGGAGAACACATGGGAAAGTGGGGAAAGGGAAGAGAAGGAATAAAATACTTTCTGACCAGTGGCGGTGCCTGCTGAGAAGCTGACTGATTTTGAAATGGCATTGCATGAGCAATTAGAGTGTTGAGTACAAACTGTGGACTGACCCATGTGCTTTGTGTGCTTTCAAAATGTCTCTGGCTGTAATGATAGAGGAGGCTTTTTAAAGCAAGTCTGCTGTCCCCCCTTTTGTAACCCACTTTTCTGTAACATTAGTCCGTTCCTGACCCCGAGCTGCTGCCTGGGCTCTTAACCAGGCTGGGCATGGCGGGGGGGAGAGGAAAGGAGGAGAGGGGGGAAAATATGCATAAAGATACGGGGATAAGTTCAGTTTGTTTTCCTCTGAAAGCTTTGACACTTGCTTAGAGCAGATTCATTTTCAAGGCTTCCTACATTCCTGCTATTGTACAGTAAGTGTTTCAGACCGGTGTGCCTGTGTTTCCGACTCCCGTGAAGTCCCCTTTGCAGCAGGGCGTGCCTCGAACTGCTTCAAAAGAACCAACTTCTACAAAAGAAAAAAAGAAACTCAAGTAGGCTTGAACATACAAAGAGAGGGAGAAAGGAAAGTGAAAAGGGCCGGGCAGTGTTGAATACAAAATGAGTTCAGCCAGCCCCAGGAGTTCTTCATCACTTACATTTATCTTATTCTGGGAGAGCAGAGCTAAACCCAGTGCTGACATAAACCACCCTTTGCCTTTGACTCTGAGAGTGTGCACACACAGCAGATACAGGCATACAGAGAGCACTGGATTTCAATGGAACATTTTTTCCCCCTCTGAGCAGTGGTGTTGGTGGGAAAAATGGCTTTTTGTGTGTGTCCTTTCAAAGGCAAACTGTGGAGTGAGTCTCAGATGCCTCCAGTTTCAAAGTGTGCATGCGCTCACAAAACACGCACTTGAAAAATAAGCAGCTGTTACTGTTTCCCAGCCAGGAACTTCTCCCATCCCAGGAGCACGCTGAGGTGCTCGGCTGATGTCCCCAGTGCTCCATACGGTCACTGAGGTACTGCTAAGGGAAGTCCCCAGAACCGGACAGCAGCCCTGGGGTATCCAGAGGCCGGGGTCTGATGCAAGGGGGCATCAGCCACCTTGCATCCACATGAGAGGCTAATGGGATGCTGCTTCCCTCTGTGCCCAGAGGCCAGTGGATGGTTTGTGGGATGGAGGATTGGGCTTGCTGTCAAGAAGGCCCGACAGCCACACAGCCCACCAGCCTGGAGGGAGATGTTCAGCACTTCAACACGGCACCAGCCTGGCTCCCCCCATGCTGGGAGCTTGCTAGGCTGTCAGTGGCTACTGCTCAGCAAAGCTCCCACTCATTTCCAAGGTTTGGTTCGCAGTTCTTGCATGGAACAGCTCACAGCCACGGCACCCGGTGCCCAAACAGGGAACACACGGGATTAACCCTGGGGAGGAGAGCACAGCAGGGCTGCTGGCGATGCACATCTGTGCCACGGGCACCCAGGAAAGGAGCACGTGGTGCCTGCGGACTGAAAGAGAAGCCGGGGGGGCTGGGAATTTAGCCAGCAAACGGCACCATGCAGCACAGCGCTGAGGGCTTTTTCCCCTGTTAACGATAGCATTTATTGAAGGGGGGAGGGTTAGACAATAGGATAGTATGAAAGTTTTTACTCGATACAGATAGATGGTCTGGCAACTTTATGGATACTATACAGAAACAAGGTATTGACTTCTGCTCCTTACCATCCTTCTTACCGAGTAAACACTTCCATTTTGGTCAGAAACTGACAAGTTGTTTTGGAGGGGATACAACAGCTTTTGCCTTTGAAGCATAATAGCTAGCAAAAAAAAAAAAAAAAAAAAAAAAAAAAGAAGAATAGAGAGAAGGTTTGCCTGCGTTTGTTTGTAAAGAAAGCAAACCATCAGCTTTCCGCTTTCTCAGTACCATCCAGTTGTTTGTGGAAGGTGGGCCCCAGGCGCCTGCGATGCGCCAAGTGTGCCCAGCCAGCTTCCTAAACCAGCAGCGAGGCTGCTCATTCCATGTCACTGCCGCTCGGCTTTGAGCTGCTGGGCTCCCTCGCTCCCTCCTTGGCTTGCGAGTTATTCACTTTTGAAAAAACATATCTGCCTCATACTGTGCCCATCACTTTGTTCTCCACACGCCTATTCACACGGGCAAACCTCCACTTCTCCTCTCCAGGCAGGCGGCGGTGGCGGGAGGGGAGGCAGCGCGGAAGGGAAGTTAAGATGCGTGCACGGAGCTATTTCCCTCTCCACCACCTTTGGCCAGCTATTGTTGGCCCAACAAAAGGACTCGCTCGCGGGGGATCGGGACCCTGCCGAAAACGTGGCAGCTCCGGGGGCAATGTGCTGTCCCGGCTGCAAACGCCACCGCTTCTCACCTACCGAGTCCCGCGTGGGCTTCCCGCGTGTCCCCGGGATTATCGCTCTAAAACCGAGGGCATTCCCTCGTCGGCTTCGCGGCCGAACCTCCGCACGGCAGCGCCGCGCTCCCTGCACCGCCGTCCGCACCGTCCCGAGCGGGCAGCGCTCCGCACCGACACCTCGGGCACGGTCGCTGCGGCCGCAGCGAGAGCCGGGCGGACCGACGGCTACTCCCGCCAGGCGTGGGGAAGCCAAGGCGGGTATTTACCGGAGCCTCCCAGGTTTGGCTATAAGGAAAAGGATGTTCCCCCAGGCGGGCGCGACGGAGCGTCCTCAGAGAAATGCAGCGGCGGGGAGAGCCCGGTGCCGCGGGCTGTAGGTTCGCTCTGTCGGCGGAGCGCCCGGCGCGGGGCGGACGCGCCGTCGGGGCGCGCCCCGGCACCCCCACCCCGTTCCGCCCCGCCCGGGAGGGGTGGGGCGCGAGGCAGCGGAGGGGCGGGGGGGACCCCGGCGCGTGCCGCTCCTTAAAGGGGGGCGCGAGCCCGGCCGACACCGGAGCCGTCGGGGCGCCACGCGCGAGGCGGGGGCTGCGCGCGGCCCGATGGGCGCGCGGCGCTAGAGCCATGAGCCTGCCCTGGGCGGAGCGCGCCCGCGAGCCGCCGGGGCCCAGCGAGGGCTGCGGGCGCAGGTGAGCGGCGTGCAGAAGCAGCGGCGGCTGGCGGCCAACGCGCGGGAGCGGCGGCGGATGCACGGGCTGAACCACGCCTTCGACCAGCTGCGCAATGTCATCCCCTCCTTCAACAACGACAAGAAGCTCTCCAAGTACGAGACGCTGCAGATGGCGCAGATCTACATCAGCGCCCTGGCCGAGCTGCTGCACGGCCCCGCCGCTCCTTCCGACGGCTCCGGCAAGGCCGAGCACCGCGGGGCCCCCTTCGAGCCGCCCTGCGCCGCCGCCGGGGCCGGAGCTCCGCCGGGGCCGCCGGCGCCGCCGCCGGGGCCGCCCAGAGCGTCTCCCCCCGGGCACGGCCGGACTCGCTTCCCCCCGCCGCCGGCCGCGGGGGGCTACTCGGTGCAGCTCGACCCGCTGCACTTCTCCTTTGCGGAGGGCGCCCTGATGGGACAGAGAGCCCCTTCCCCCGCCCTCCTCCTGCCGCAGCCCGGGCAGCCGCCGCAGGAGAGGAGCAAAACGTCGCCCCGGTCCCACAGGAGCGACGGGGAGTTCTCGCCCCGCTCCCACTACAGCGATTCGGATGAGGCCAGCTAAGGCAGGGGCGTCGTCCCCGGCAGCCCCGCAAGGCCGCCCCTCGAAGCATAGACTCCGCCGTGGGGTGAGCAGCCGGACGCGGTGCCGCCACGGACGGCATCGGCTCCCCTCGGTCGCTTTGAAATCCGCCCCCTCGTCTCCCACCCCCGGCAGCCCCTGGTTTGTCCAGGGGGGATGGCTGTTAGCGAGTGACTGTACCCGCCCTGTCTGTCAGGGTCGGTTGGTTTGTTTTAACTCTTAGTTTACACTTCGAAAGTTTCTTTCGCCTAGAAGTCGTTGCCGTTCCCTCCTGCCAACACGCCACCTCGCAGCGCGGAGCCTGGCTCGCCCCGTCGGCGAGCGGGCGATGCGCAGGGAGAAAGCCTGGCCCCGCTGCCGGGGGCGCCGCCGGCGCCATCCATCCCCACCCAGCCGTGAACACGCCCTGACACCCCCGTCTTCCAGGACATCGATCCTGCCGTGGGTCGCATTGCTGTGGAAACACACACATACACACACACACACACACAAAGTCAATAGCGCACCGTCTTAACCTGTAAATAGCGGAGAAAATTTGGATTTTCCTTAGAGCACCATGTCGGCGTCTTTTGGGGGGAAACTTGGCGCAAGCACTTTATCAGCGGCTGGAGATGCAGTTTCAAGAGGAAAGCTACTAACTGCCAATTGGAGACCAATGTTTAATTAAGCCACTTAATCCTAACGCTCTCTTAAAAACGAAAACGGTTTTGTCGTGTCAAACTTTTATGTCAGTTTTATTTTCCTTTTGTGGTAATAGGAAACGTATTTATTATGCAGTGTTTGCAATTATTTCTGCTTTTCTCTTTTTTTAAAAAAAATTCTTTTCTACGACGAAAATCGTTTATTTTGATTTTAGCAACGCCAGCTGCCATTGTTTTATGTATTTTAATTTTGAAAATTTTTTGAGATCAAATAAACGTAGGAAAAACAAAAAAAAAAAAAAAACACCAAAACAAACAAAACAAAATCAGCTTCGAATCGTGGTCGGGTTCAACTTCTCCCTTCGCCCTCCCTGAGCCGGGGTGGTGGTGTCAAACTCCGCGGCGGGGGTGAGAGGTGCAGGGCCGGGGGCGATGCTGCGGGGAGCCGATGGGGCGCTCCGGCTGCCTGCAGAGGGACGGGCGGACCCCGGGGCCGGTGTCCGGGGCGGGCTGTGCCCCGCCTGGAGCAGCGCTACCTCCGCTCCCTGCGCCGCCGGGACCCTGTCCCGTCCCCGTCCCGCAGTTCCCAGCGGAACCAGGTAATTGCAACAAGTGCAGGGTAAGGAGCTTGTCGCTGTTTTGTGGCGCCTGTCCCCGCACCGCCGCTCAAGTCACATCGTTCCCTTCTTCCCCACCCCTCCTCTTCTCGGGGACGCGAGCGGATCTTCCCACGGAGCCCTCTCGGTATAAGCCGAGCGGAAAGGGCTGGGAGCGGGCGGAGAAGCCGGCGGGATTTAGGGGACACGCGAGCGGGTCGCCGGGGATCAGGATGTGGCCCCTGGGCTCGGGTTGAACCCGGACGGGAGTCGGGGATTGGCTGATGCTCAGCCAGCCTGCCCGTGACACCGGACCCGGGGCTAAACCGGAGCCGTGTCGGTGCCGGGGTCCCGCTGGGTTCAGCAGGTGACCCTGGCAGGGGGTGTCGGAGGGGTGATCACTTCACCGGGCGCGGCCAGGGGAGCGGCCCCCGCGGGTGTCGCTTTCCCTGCAGAAACAGGGCACCTGTCCCCCCGGTAACCCCGCGCTGTCGCCCTGCCCTGCTCGCCGCCAGCACACGGCCGCCGCCCGTACCTGCCGAAGCGGGCTACGGTCCCGCAGGGCGGAAAGTTTATCGGGAGGGTCATTTGCCTTCCTAATAAAATGCCTGCTTTGTCGGGGTAGGTCAGCTTTGGTTACCGGCACTGATTTCTGTGCTGTTGGAAGCCGGTCTCGCGCCCTGGGGTCCCATCACGGGAGAGATGCGGCGGAGCAAAAAAACACCAACTTTGAGGGCTTTGTTCTGTTTATTTGGTTTAATTTGGGGAGGTACTCGGCGCGGGGGAAGCGGCGGCCGCCGCCGTGACTGAGGGGCAGCACCCGCGGAGGGGTCCCGGCGGTGCCGGCCGTGGGTGGAAGGGCTGCGTGCGGCCTCTCTCTGCCCCGCCGTCCCGGGCTCTGCCTCTGCGGCTGCGAACACTCGGGGTGGTGGAAAAGAGCGCATCAAAATCCTCCCTGCTCCCTCGGTCGGGTGTCCCTTCCCCCGACAGACGAGCGCACTGCATGGCGCGGCTGGTGCTCGCAGCCGCAGCGCAGCAGCACTAGCCGTCTGAGGGGCTTTTTCTTCTTCTTTTTTTTTTTTTTTTTTTTCGCTTCTTTGAAAGAGATACCCAGCCGCATTCCCATTTTAAGGTTCAGCTATAGAGTTTGCATAACAACCGCTTGGCAGCCCCCCTCTCTTGCACTCCGTTAACAAGCTGTAACGTATAGCTGCAGGTTGCTATAATCTCATTAATATTTTGGAAACTTGAATATTGAGTATTTCAGACCGCTCATTCCCCATATGCCAGGCCACTCCCGCTATGCTGGCTGGTTCCTTTCTCTCCATTATTAGCAATTAGCTCCTACCTTCCAAAGTCAGATCCAAGTATCCAAGATACTAGCAAAGGAATCAACTATGTGTTGCAAGCTAAGCATGCTTAATATCTCCCAAACAAACAAAGAGACAACATTTCTTTAAGTAATGAAGATGGATAAATCGCTTTATTGAGCCTGCGACAGTGTTTGTTTTGTATAGACTACCGCAAAGTTTTTTAACAAGAGCGGGGACGCGCACCAGCCCCTGGAAGCAGTCTCGCCCGGTTTGCTTCGTGGGGTTTTATCATCCTAAACGGGCTTTTATTTGAAAAGGGCGAGTCAGAAGCGCACTATCCGAGCGTTAAATTTTGGCTGAACGCTGACTGTCCTCCGGGGTGTGCGAAACGAGCGCGGGGGCTGGGGGGGCTTGGGGAGGCAGTCGCCTTTGTGCGAGGCGCACGGCGGCTCCGCTGGCTTTTGAGCCCGGATCAAAGCCGGATGCAGCGCGGCCGCGAACTCCGGTGCGGGGCTCTGCCCGGCCGTCCCAGGGATTGCGGGGGCACGGAGCGGGGCGAGGCGCGGCGGCCGAGGCGCATCTCTGCCCTGCAGCTCTCCGGCTGCTGTTTGCTCAACCTCTGGCCTCGGAGAGGGAGGAGGAAAGGAAGGGGGAGAAAGGGTTAAACCCAGCGAGGGGAGACCAGAAAAGCGCAGGGACCGGACAATGGGGGGGACAGGGGGGCTGGAGGGCGGAGGGGGGTCTGGCCTCGCTCCCGGCCGCGGTGCGCCGTGTCTGGAGCGGAGCACGCGTTGTCAGCTGGTGAGCGCAGCGGCCTTTCAGGCGGCTCCCCAGGGAGCTGCGCGCCCGCGGTGAGCTCCATCGTCACCCCCTCCCCTCCATCATCATCGTCATCGGCCTCCTCCTCCTCGGCGGCCCCCCACCCCAGCCGAACACAACAGCCAGCATTCAAGCCCCCTTCCCTCCCTCCCCTCGCACAACAGCAGCGCAGTGGCAGCCACGCCACCTCCCAGCAACCAGCAGCACGCGAGGGCACCGCCGGGGCACCTGAAAGAGTCAAAGCCAAAGAAAGGGAGACAAAGGAGGAGAAAAAGATACGCAGGAACGGCCCAGCGTGTCTGCTCCGACAGTGCGGAGGGGCAGGCGCCCACAGAGGGATGGGCGAGCCCACGCGGAGGCCGGCACGCACACGCGTGGCACTCGCTCGCAGGGGTCCGAGCCGCTGCAGCACCGACGGAGACACGCAGAAATCCCCCGGTGCTAGTCACAGGGCACAGGGAAGCGCCCCGGCATCTTTGCGCCCACAGCCCCGTCCCCGCGAGGGGCACCTCCCGGCTTGGGTATCTCTGTGTGCCTGACTCCCCTGGCCCCACCTCTGACACTGCCACCCACGGGCACGGATGCCGGGACGCGGCAGGAGCCGACCTTGTGTCTGGTCACCCGCATGTGCCCGTGACGTGCCTGTCTGGGGAGAAAAATTGGGGGAACGTGGCGAGGGATCGGCTTGTGCGTGGGTGAGGCAGGGACCCTGCCGGCCCCGCATGGGAGCATCCTCCCCTCGGGCAAGCCAGGCTGGAGCAGCGAGGAGCTCCGAGCGTACCCTGGGGGACATGGGGTCGAGTTTTCCGCCCCTGGCCAAGTCATAGCAGCGCGGAAGGGGCTTTGCTCGGGGCTGTGTGTCCGCCGGGGTCGGCGCTGGGGCGCACGGCCGGCTGCCCTCCCGGAGCTGGGCTGGGGCCTCGGAAAGCCACATGCTGCCCTGCCGCCACCCTGTGTGAACTCCAGGCGGACTGTCTCTGGGGAGTCCCCGGGAGGGGATGGGAGCGCGGCTCCGCGGGCTGCGCTCCCCTGTGCCATGGGTGCGCTGCCACTGCCGCCGCTGGCCATCTCCAGGCTGCCCAGAGCGGGGCAGACAGAAAGGCTCTTCTGAAGTGCTATCGAATGGCTCGGGATGCCTTCGGGAGCCCAGCCAAGGCGTGTCAAAGGCGGTTTGAGCGGTGAAGCATTTAAACGCTTCAATGGGTGACTTTCTGGCGTGTGCTTTTCTCCCTCCCTGCTTAGGCCCGGGAGGAGGGAACAGGCCTTTTTACTGAGCTCCTTCGGGGGTGGATGCGACATCCCCAGCCCCCAGCCCGGTGCCGCAGCCGGGCTCTTCTCTTCCGGCGGAGCGGCCGCCTCTGCCCCGTCGGGCAGCGGGAAGAGCTCGGGTCTTCTGCAGCTCCCCGCATCTTGTCTCTCCCATCTCGGTTTAAGCTGCTCGGGGTGGGCAAGTGCCGGCCCGTCGCACCCGCTGCAGCACGGAGTGCAGATGGGACTTGAGACAGGAGCTTGTGCAGCGCGGGGATAGGCTTTCAACAGGGCTGACAGGAGATTTGGGGTGGGAAAACAAATTTCCTCCGTTTCTGAAGAGATTCGTTTTTGTATTTCATCCCGGTTTTTCCTCCGTTTCTGAGTGGGGCTTTTTTGGTTTGGGGATTTTTTTGTTTGCGGGGGGGGGGGGGGGACTTGGGGTTTTTTTTTTTTTGGTTGTTGTTTTTTTTTTTTTCCTTGTTGTTGTTTTTGTTGGTTTTGGGGTTTTATTTTTTCTTCCCCCTTTTCCCTTGCTCTGCCCACTCTGATCCCATCTTTCTTTCCCGGTGTCTTGCGGCGGCCATCCCTTTCCCCCGCTCAACACCGGGGCGCGCTGCCGCCGCCGGGGTGCCCGGAGAGCGGCGGGCGGCGGCGCGCCCCCGCCGTGGGCGAGCGGGGCTGCAGCACTTTTGTGGGGCGGCTAATCAATGGCACATCAGCGAGACAGCGCATCAGCCCATCTGCTTGATATATATTCAGAAGGGCTCCAGCCCTTTTGAAGTCTAATTTCTTCCCCGGGAGAACGCGCCGGATAATTTACCATCATTTCCCAGGCAGGGCGGCCAGCGCGTTAACCCTTTCCCCAAGCGCTGCCGCCGCGGGTTTTCCTCCCGAGCGAGCAGTTTTGAATGCCTCAGCGCCTCGCCACAAACTTGTAAAAGTGCCTCTTTAATGGTACGTGACTCGCTGAAACAGGACACCGGCCCACCGGCGTGGTAAACCCCTCTCCGGCTTGTCGGATTGGGGTATAAGAGACCTGTTCAGAACGAGCAAATCCCTCTGCCCTACCTGGTCAGCTCGTATCATTTCAGCTCCAACCACCCACTGATATTTTTGTGTTTCGAATCACACAATTATCTTTGGTCTTGGGGTGTTTTTTTTGTTCCCATCCGATGCTCAGACATGCAGTTTTCTCCAGAGGCAGGAGCCAGGGCGGGGAGCGAGCAGCGCATCGCTACGGGCTGCGGTGCGACACTGCGCTGCAAAATCCTCTGGCTCAGAGGGTGGCGGAGCCCGGCAGGTGCGGGGGGACGGGACGGGCCCCAAGTCCCCCCCCCCCCGGCCTGCGGGACCCCGGCACGCGTGGGGAACGCGCGGGCAGCACCGCTGCTGGGGCGGGACACACCGGGAGGTGGCCCGTCCCTCTACCCCGTCCGGGGCCGGTGAGCCCGGGGAGGATGCCGAGCCCGCACCCAGCACCCCAACCCATCTGGGATGCGCCCCGCAACGAGCCAGCAGAGCTTTCCGACTTCCCCGGGTAGGGGAAGGCGTTTGACTCTGCAAGTTTCTGAGCGTTTATTTGTTTTCTCTGCTCCCTTCCTCCCGTAAGGGCTGTGCCAGGACGGGAGATGCCCGGACCGCCCTGACTGAACTCTGGTTCAGGGGACAGGTTGAATAAGCCCGAGACGGTTGAGCGGCATCACCTGCTTCCCGTAAACCCCAAAAGCAAACCCTGAGGACCGACCGGAGCCGCCGCGGAGCCCGCAGTCCCCACCTGCACCTCGCTTATCTACAGTCAACATTTTTATCCTGCCACAGAAAGGTTCCTGCTCGCTCCCGGCTCCGGGGTGGCATCCGCGACCAGCAGCTACACCCCGGCCCCCGCCGCTCCCCCGGCAGTCGGCGGACACAGGCCCCCCCTTCCCCCCGAACGGAGGAGCCCCCGCTTCTCCTGGGAGCAGTGCTAGGAGATCAGCTTTTTTATTTATTTGTTCGTTTATTAAATTCACCAGCAATGAAAGAGCAATGCATGACAATGTGTCCTGCAACATCTCTTCTCTAAAGTCTGCTTCAAAAAAGGAGGAGGGTGGTGCATTTATTTATTGGGTTTTTTTTTCAACACAGAAAAGATAGTTCTTCTGCCTTCTCCTTTTGTGGCTGGAGAGGCTGGGAGAAGCCTTGCTGTTTCCACTGGAGCAGGAGTGGGCCGTGCACAGTCAGAGCAAAGAGAGGAAGCAGGGGAAGCAGGGATCCCTGTCAGAGTGGGCAGTGGGCTCCTCCATACTCCATTTGGAAAGCAATGGAAGGGGGGCTATGTACTTCCCTACAACTTGTCCGCTTTGGATTTCAGGGGCTGTGGGCAAAAGTACCACTTTAGTGTTTGCTTTGTATTAGCCACAGATGATATTATTTTATTTTTCTCATTCCAGTACCACTGCTGAACTTAGGGCCAGTGTTACATGAAGGTCTCCCCAAATGCTGACTGTCAGCAAGCTGTGACACTCTGTGGTGGGGCTGTACAGCCATCCGACAGAAATGGTACAGCTGAGAGCTTGGCTAAGGCTCACACAGGGACTACTCATAGTTCTCAGTCCCTGATCTCCTCTGGCCTAGAGGGAATTATCCTGTCTGTGTAGAAGGACGTGAGGCTCAGAAACGTTAAATGACTTGCTATGGACAGCAGGAGCCCAGGGCCAAAGGGATGAGTGTGGAATGTGATCCATGGCCTTCTCACACAACACTCTTTATTCCAGTTGCTTCAAAAGTATTTCCAGTTGCAAGACTGCTCAAATCAAAGAACGCTCAGCCAGGGGCTGGCTTTACACCTCCAGATATGTTTCACACAGGTTTTGATAGGGTCATCTTTTCCTGATGCCCCAGGAAGCAGGGTGCAGAGCAGTTTGTGTTGCCCCAGCTGTAGCCTGTTATCTGGGGTGGGTCAAGAGGGAGGGAGAGGTGAAATTTTCTGATATAGGATAAAGCTGAGCAATATTTTGGGAGGGATGGTGATTGGATGCAGACTTCTGCAAGCAAAATGGTTCTCCTGATTGTTGCCTCATTAAGTTCTAATCTGCTTAATTTACTCCTGCTGGAGCTTCCCCACTGGCGTGGGTGAGAACATGGCTCTGAGGTAGTCTTCCAGGGTACGTGAGACTCTAAGGCACAGTCCGATGTGCCTTACATACATACAGCACCTACCAGCCTCAGTCACCTCTCAGGTAGGAAGAATATATGTTATTTTTTTCCTGGTATTAGCAGTGCTGCAGTGTTTGTAGTGGAGATATGATGAATACAACCTGAATTGCTTTGTTACACTTCAGTGGTTACTAGAATGTTTTGCAAAGTTTTGTTCTGTGTTGTTCATCTCTGGTTGTGGAAAGATTACTGGATTCAATCAATTATACTGCTATTACTTGGCTATTAAGACACTCAATTAAACCCTCTTCCCTGCCCTACACTTTGGTGGCTTCCTCTTTGCATTGCAGAATATCCTGAAAGCTTTTTCTTTAAAAAGGCTTGAAGAGAAGAAGGTTCTGTGAGATTGGCAGCTGGGAAAGAAAGGCTGAATTGCTGTTGGATTCCTAGGGTTTTCCTGTTGGGAAAGAGAGTGAAAGCTTGCAAGCACTGCTGGCTGTAATTTTGGGCTTAGAAAGTAATGGGGTTACTTCACTTGGGCACTGCTGTTGCCTGTGATTGCTGACCCCATCCCTGACACCCTCAGGGGAACTGCAGTGAGCTGTGTTCAAAGCTGAGGGTGAAGGAGTGAGGCACCTTTGGAGGAAAGGCAGTTTTATTTGGTATCAAGACCCTGTGCTGTGGTTTTATGGGAAGTTTCTCAATCTTGGGCTGCCCCACCAGGGGCTGGGGCATGTCCAGTGTAGCTGAAGCAGCCGTGAGATTCTGGAAGCGCGCTGGAAGTTCCTTGCTCTGCCATGCACCTGCCTGGGGCTGCTATGGTGCTTGGTGGCACTTCCGTCACAGGTGTTCTCTAGGATTCCAGCTCCTCTGGAATCTGAACTTGTAGTGGCAGCTCCAGAGCACATCCTGCCTCAGGCACTCCAGTGCTGAAGGGTCTCTGTGTGTGGCTCTTACAGAGCTATATGTATCTAGAGCTGTGTGTAAGGGACATAAACCTTTGTATATCTCAGGCTAAACAAGAATTTACAAAATAATTCATAGCTTTTCCACTGGTGTTCCCAATCCCTGAGGAAGTGACGTTTGGAAAGGGTATTTCTATATTTGGTTTCCCTTTTGTTTTTCTAAATAACTGAGAAGTGTAAATAGAAGAGCATCTTCCAACAGAAAGCAGTGGGTCTAAACTTACCTTAGAGATGCTGTGGTCAAAATTTCAAGCATTCTTAAACCAGAAGAAAAAAATTATTCCCCAAAATAGAAACAAGATAAATGGAAGATGAGCATTCAAAGCCAGGGTTTTGGTCCTCAAAAGCTTCTGAGTATTCAGAGGTTTTCAGCTCTTTTTGTGGTAGTTGGGTACTTAGCAGACAGGGAAAACTGTGACTCTTACGGAATACTAAAGTGATATCTGTGGGTGCATTTGCCAATTGTACTTACTATCCTTGCACATCTTGACAATATTTGTGGAGCTGATGTAGGGAACTGACCTGCAGATTCCTGAAACAGAGGGTTGTGCAGGATCACGGCCTCCACAGAGAGTCAGCAGGCCAAACTGAATTAGGCTCTCCAAAGTCTGCAGGAAATGTTAGAAACAAATAGCTTGGTGTCCTCTTTTGGCAGACCCTTAATTTGTTTGTTCAAATAAAAACCCAACAGATTATTTAAAAAATATTTCCCCCCACCCTTCATTAATTGATCTATTTTGATAGAGCTTCTTGATTTTCAGTACCTGAAATCTGAGAAATATAAAAACACGAAGTTTCAAGATGTTAGCTCTACCTTTGCAGCTTTTTGAAAAATTATTAGAAATGCCGTGTCAGAAGATTTAAGCTTTTCTATTGCCTGAAAAAAAATATATATACTAATTAATTTTTTTATTACATTTCTATCAAACAAAATCAAATCTCTGCTTGCCAGCCTCTCCTGTTTGTCCTGATATCCAGTTTGTAGATATTAAACCTGCTGTGTTTACTGCTATCACATAAAATTCATACTCTGTGAATGGCTCACAAGGCATTTTCATTAGGAGACTGCAACTGTTGGAGGACTGGGCCATTAGCCTTTGGAAATGTGGATTTCATGAGGGAGAAAGTTCCCTGCTCGTTTTAATTTTTTTTTTCCTCATGTAAAGTTCATATTTTATAATTATGCCTAGAGAAAAAAAGGAAGCCAGTAAAATCAGTGCATTCAAACAGTTTTTGTGATTCTACTACAGTACCAACATCAATATATTTAATCAGATAATGTAAAAGAAAATAAAGCACTAGAAGTTCTCCTAATTTCCACTATTTTCATTTAATTACTCCCTTTGACAATTCTTGCATTGCACTTTTTTTTCCCCCCTTCATGCATTTTGAGGTTTGAAAACAAATGGCTGAATTATTCCATGAGTTCTTATATCCTCACTGGAAGAGAATATTTTAAAATCTCATCAAATGTTACTGGAAATTACTGCAGGACTCTGATTTTTAAAAAGGAGTATTTAATTATTTTGTTTATACAATGGGTAAGGGTTTTTGGGTGGCAGTTTAATGTTAACCTTTTAGAACATAGTATGGGAGAGGATTCTATCAGCAGATTTCCATCAGCATAAACCTTCTCTGCATTCAGGAAGGTCTCGCCTCTTTGGAGGAAAGAATTCCCACCTTCAGCACTGTGGTATGAAGTGAAATATGATCCAAGTTGGATGATGGAAACAGTTTAACCAAAAGAATAGACCATAGGAAAGCTGACCAGAAGTTTCCAAAATGGAAAAGATGAGAGAAACAACAAAGCCAGGAGATAGTTAATTACCATATTGTGTATATATTTGGGGCTATACTCATGCACAGAACTGGAAAGGTTGCTTGGGAGAAACAGCTTCCCTCTTTGTCTTTGGAAAGACCAGGAAACCTGATGAAACATCAAAAGAAATGTGAGAGCATTGCTTAAATCTGCCTGTGCTGGCCATTACACACATTTCGTGGGTATGGAGTACATGGTGAAGAGGAGATGTGCTAACAGCAAATGTCAGGACCTGCTTTGCAGGGGCTGCCCCTCTGAATGCATACAGGCCCTCTTGTGCAGGACCTGCTCCTGTCTGCTCTGATAATAGCTGGCAAACCAAGGAATCACAGGGTGGCTTGGACGGGAGGGCGCCTTAAAGATCCTCTAGCTGCCCTCACACAGGCAGGGACACCAGTGCTGATAGTGTGGGCAGACCAAAATGCTCGTTTTCACACTGTCCCTCTGTGCTCAGCACTGGTGGGGCCACTCCTGGAGTGCTGTGTTCACTTCTGGCCCCTCACTGCCAGGAGAACATTGAGGCGCTGCAGCGTGTCCAGAGAATGGTCTGGAGAATAAATCTGTGGTTACTGCCAGCAGCTGCTGTCCTAGCTTGCATAATAGTATTTTAGGGGTTTTGAAACTGAGAACAGAGCTCTTGTGGGATACTTTTGTGATGCCACGGATTTTACTGGTGAAGCCTGTCTTTTAATACATGTGCAATGGGGCTCTGTCAACTTGCATTTATGTGGACAAGTATTTGTGCATGTGGAATCAAGCAAAGGATTATTAAAAAGGTATATCCAAAGCTGAAATTTACCTTCCTCACCCCTTATTTTCCATTACTTTAGGTAGCTTTTCAGCAGCCGTGACCATGAGTAGTTTCCTGGTTATTACCCCAGAAGCAATGACACATCTGTCATCCAGCCCAATATGTATTTTGTACAACCATACCACCATACATAATTTTGCCTTAAGAAACAGTGAACCTTGAATAATATGTTACATTCCAGAGCATGGATATGCTTTTTCAAAGAGCACAGCTATTTAAAAACCCTCTCAGTACTCAGCCAGACCGGAGCACAACTTGGAGGACCACAAAATTGGTGGATATTCAATATTCAGTTCAATACTGTCATCAAGATCACCTGATTTAGAAGGCTATTTTTAATTTTCCATGGAAAGCTTAGTGTTTCTATGAAACTCTCATTTAGCCACAATATACTATTCAACCAGTTGTATTTTCAGGGCATTTTATAAGCTTTACAATGTCCACACTATGCTGAAGAAAGGGAGTAGCATTATCAACAATCCTGACACCATCAACAGTGTATTCTTGATATTCAAGCACCATCAACAGTGTATTCTTGACATTCAAACACCATCCATCAACAGTGTATTCTTGACATTCAAACATCATCAACAGTGTATTCTTGACATTCAAACACCATTCAACCAGAAGAATCCACATCATTACTTGGGAGATTCTCAGAAAATATTTTAAAAGTTATTGAAACTCTACCTAAGATTAAAAGACATGATAATATCTCATTATCTAGTGAAATACATCCAGAACTTTTTACTCTATGAAGGATGTAAATAGTGTCATTAAATAACATCTTCTGCAATGCACTTGGCGTCAAGTGTGTACACTAAGCACAGGTTTATGACAATTGAATATAACAGGTTTTCTTTTGAAATTTAATTCCTTTTTTATTGAAGTTGGGCTTTTAGATCAAACTAGGGAATTGGGATATTTTCTATTAGCTCTCTAAACTTGTTTCTAAATTTCTTCTCTCATCTCAAGCACTTAACATGGAGTCACAGCCTTCTCCCTGTATGTACTGCAGTGTGTTCAAATTCATATTTCCCTTTAGCATCACATTATCTAGGAAAAAATAGGTGAACTGTCTTTCAGGAGTAATGGGCTACAAAATCCATAACAGACAACCCCTGTGCTGAGTATACTGTATACCAGAAAGGAAAATCCATCAGGGTTTATATTTTAATTGCTTCTGCAGGAAGCAGTCTGACTAAAACAAAAGATATTTTGCCTCAAAGCTTTTGTGTTGCACATAGAAGGACGCTGTTATGCTTTCAAAAAAAATAAGCTTTGAAGTTGCCTATGAGCTGCTGCCTTGATTAATTTAAAATTTTAGGTTTACGCACCCGGCCATAAACTCTTTTATGAACTTTTTATTGCAACTGAACTGCACGGCCTGGCGCTGGGAGGCAGGTGTTCCGAAGGATGCCCTGGATCAACACGGGGAGCCCAGCCTGAGCCCGGCAGCGCCATAAACCGGGAGCGAGCCGCTCCCGGCCGGAGGCGCGGCGCTGCCCGGGGCCGGGCTCTGTCCATGGTAGCTGCGGCCTCTGGGCGGCTCCGGCTCGGCCAGAGGCCCTCGGGGGCTTGGAGTCTCTTTGCCTTCTTTTTCTTCACTTTTCTCTTTCCCTCCCTCTTTTTTTTTTTTCTCTGTTTTTTTTTTTCCCCTCCCTCTTTTTGTTTTCCTCCCTTCCCTCTATTTTTCCGGTTTTTTTTTTTTTTTCCTTTTTTCCATGTTTGTTTTTTGGGGTTTTTTCCCCGTTTTTTAAATTTCCTTTTAAAATTTCCTTTTATTTCCTTTTTTATTTCCTGGTTTTCCCCCCTTTTTCCCCCCTTTTCCCCCTTTATTTCCTTTCCTCCCCGCTTCCCCCCCCTTTCCCCCCTTCTTATTTCCTTTCCTCCCCCCTTCCCCCTTTTTTTCTTTCCCTTTTTTCTCCTTGTTTTCCCCCTGTTTTATAATTTTTTGCCTTATTTCCTGCCTTATTTCTTATTTCATTTTCTTAATTTTTAATTTTTTCCCCTTTTTTTCCCCCTCCCCCCNTGTTCTATTTCCATTTTTTTCTAATTTTTTTTTTTGTTTTGGTTTGTTTTTTTTATTTTGCTTTTCTGGTTTTCCCTCCTGGTATTTTTTTTCCCCTGGTGTTTTTCCCTCGTTTTTTCCCCTCCCCTTTTTTTTTTTTTTTTTTTTTTTTTTCCCTTTTTTTTTTTTTCCCTTTTTTTTTTTTTTTTTTTTTTTTTTTCCCCCTTTTTTTTTTTTTTTTTTTTTTTTTTTGCCCTCCTTTTTTTTTTTTCCCCTTTCTTTTTGTATTTTTTTCACGTTTTTTAAAATTTTTTTCTAATTGTTTTTCTTGATTTTTTTGGAGGTTTTTTGTAATTTTTTCCTTGTTCTCTCTCCTTCTTTTCCCCTCTCCTTAGTTTAGTCCCTTCCTGCCAATACAGACTCTTCAAAAAAACCCCAAAAACAAAACCAGCCCCATCAAACACCTCAGTGCAAACCTTTTCACCCCTGTTTAATGCAGTGTGTGTTTTTAATATATCCTCTTTAGCCAAAAGCCTTCAGTGGTGTATGAAGCATAGAAGCTTGGCTTGTTAAGCACGTGGCACAGTGGTGATTTCTTCTGGTCTACAGCTTTTTGTCATGACATAAGTGAAAACAGACAGTATTGTTCCAGTCTGTATTTCAATTTATGAGGTTTAATCTGAAAAAGAGATTTTTTAAAATGCTCAGAATGAAATATAAGTAATCCTTGCAAAAGCTGTGCTGAGAATCAATCTAGAGTCATACAGCCATAGAATCACTAATTTTGGAGAAGACCTCTAAGGCCACCAAGTCCAGCTGGCCACCCATCACCACCACCAATTTCACCACTAAACCGTGCTCTCAAGTGTTGTATCCACATATTTTTTCAGCACTTCCAGGGGTGGTGACTCTGCCACTTCCCTGTGGCAGTCTATACTTGATGGCTATTTCTGTTTTTTTTTTTTTTTTTTCTTAACATCTAATCTAAGCCTCCCCTGGTGTCCCCGACCTCCCCTTGAGGTCGTTTCCCCTCATCACTCGTTGCTGACCCCAGTCTGGCTGCAACCTCCTTTCTGCAGAGAGCAACAAGATCTCCCCTCTCTCCTTTTCTCCAGGCTAACTGCCCCCAGCTCCCTCCTGTGACTTCACTCAGACCCTGCCCCAGCTCTGTTGCCCTTCTCCCTCAAAGTCTTCCTTGTGGTGCAAGGCCCAGAACTGCCATGAACCAGCAGCTCTCTGCTGTAAGTAACATCACCCAGGGGACGTGGGCAGTGGCACATGCTGGGGCACAGATGTCCCCAGTGTCTCCCTCTCTGGCTCTGGCATTACAGTGTAGCCTGTTGCACGGGCAGGGGTAAGCTGTGGCACTATAGGCAAGGCCTTTACTCTCTTCCTTCTTTCATTAAAAGGATTTTATTCCTGTCAGTATAAATAAAGGATGCATTTAGCTGATGCAAAGTAACTTTCTCTTTTTTCCAGAATATCACCCATAATTTTTGCAAAATCTGATCCTTCTTTAAATCTGTCAACATGAGACATCTTGGTCTTAGAAAACTTATTTATTAGCTTCGTTTATCTCAAGGAAGCAATCTCTCTGGAGCTCAGAGTCTCTGGTTGTTCTCTGTGTTTGCACAGCCCAGTTGGATTCATACTGGCAGGAGCCTCTCCCTGAATTGCCTCTGTGCAGGGAGAATCCCAGTAGTGAAAGACTGGCAGGGAAAGATCTGTTTCCTTCTGAGCTGGCTGTACCCCCAGGATGTTAATCTGTCCTCTGCTGCAGCCTCCATCCCAGAGAGACAAGAAGCAATCAGGGTGAAAATCTTCACAGGCCAGGTGTACTTTCTGTAGGGAAAAAAAAAAAAAAAAAACAAACAAGAAAAGTGGGACAGAAACATGGAGGCTTATCACTGGTGGAAATAGACAAATCCAGTTCCTGAATCAATCCCTATAATTCATATGAATTTGCAGTTATAGTCCAAAGCAGTTGGATTTCATGTTGATCAAGTTAGTTTGTTTTGCATAAGAGTTTAGTTTTGATAGAAAGAAATACTCGTGGTGTGAAAAAATCCCAACCAACAACAACCAAAACAAAAAAAAAGGCCACCAATAACCCAGCAAAAACCCCCAAACAAACCCCAGAAGTATGGCATTTGAAAGCAGGTTTCATTTCTATGAAAGAAAAAATGACACAAGTGTGAGCCTTGAATCCACTGTGAAACAAGAATGTTTCATCCTTCTAAGAGCTGTAGTTCAAATTTCCTTCTCTGGCCTCAAACCACTACAGGAATTGGAAGCTGTAGGAGGGTCCTTGTTTATCCTTCTGTGCTTTGCTCAGGCACAGCTCAAAACGGAATCCGAGTATCTTTTTTTTCGTTGTTTGTATTATGATAAGATCCTCAGCGAGCAGGTGAGTGCTGGAACGACAAGGGTGTAACTCTTTATTACCGTAAGTCATCTTTATGCTCATAAATAAACCTTTAGAATTGGATGGGATTGCTCAACTGTGCAAGAGTGCACAGGATGTGCCCATAAAACAAACTAAAACAGGCCATGTAATGCAGTTTAAACAAAGATCCCATGCATGAAACAAAAGCCCTTGTTGTTGATGTTATAAAACAGTATTAAAACACTCTTAGTGTGTTCTGTGTTTGTGCTTGATGTTTTGCTGCATAATTCCATCTTTGGTGGTTTCAAATGGACATCTTTAGGGCCTGGAGAACCCTTCTCGCACAAACACAGCTGGAGGCCCATAGAGATCTCATTTAGGAGTCTGTGATCACTCAGATAAGGGTGGTAAGCCCTGGCTTTGAATGTCTGGTAATCATTTATGCTCTGTGTATTAATGTATCCCGAGGCAGTTAGAGCAGGTGAAACCCACGAGATCAGTGCCTCAAGGCTCTCTTCCACACTGCACAGAAGCCAGCTCGTGCTGTGTCTTGACAGAACCTTGTAAAAGTTAATATTTTCCATTTAGGTTTTGAAAACTGGGTGATCTTCTAAGTCATAAAACACATGAAGTAGATCCCTTGCCAGACACTTACGGAAGTATCGGAGTACTTATTTCCAGGAGCCTTTCTATTGTTTGGGTCATGTGGGACAGATCCCTGTTGTAAAAAAAAAAAAAAACAAAAAAAAAAAAAACCCAAAACACCCAAACTGAATAGGAAAAATTACCTCCTTCCCTTAAAAATGCCTTTAATTCCCATTTCTGTAGCAGACCCAACTGCTAAATGGCCAGCACAGCAATTTGTTCTGTCACTGAGAGAGCTGCTATTCCAGCTCTGTGGAACTCCTACCAGAGGGCCCCAAATCAATGGTGTTTGTAGTAGGTGTCTGCCCTCTCCTACACAGCCAGAAGGGCTGTTCCAAAAGCCTCCTACACAAATGAATACATATTCACTTGGCAGATGGGGCTGCAGGAGGGCAGGCAGAGCTGGCCGTGTGGTACTGAGCCCAGTCCATTCCTGGGCCCATTTTGAAAATTCAGGTAGCTGCACACGTGTGTGTGTGTGCTGTTTTTCAGTCTGAAAAGATGCACTAAATATTTCCTAAGAAAAGGGTTTAAACTGGATAACTGAAGAACAGCTTCATGTGATATCAAGAGGTTTGAAAGGTGTAGTGCTGCTTGTAACAGGGGAGTAGGGTATGGAAATGCAAAAGTCAATTAAACAGCTAAATATTTTTCCACCATAGTAGGTTGGTATTCAGGTTCTTCTGTGTTTTGGCTCTAATTTTGTCCAGGTTGGGGTTTTCTTGGAGTGAGTTCTGTTCCCTTTCAAAATTATGCAAACAAGGCTTTCTGACTGGGCAATAAAAGCTGAGCACGCACGACAGGGTGTGTGCTCCACTGCCTTACCAATGTCTCTTGGCCAGGTGGCATAAAGCCGTGTGAGCACAGCATAAATGTATCTTCTTGTGTTTCAGTGCTACTATCAAGTGTGTTTTATGGCTGGAATAAAACACACAGGAAGAATTTCCTTTTGAACTTTCATGCATAATTTTTGTCACAAAAAGAGAAGATAAAAATTACTTAATTCCTTGATAGGCTCCTTTCATTTCTCAGATACTTTGGCAATAACATGAGTACAAAAAAAAAGCCCCATACTTTGCATGCAAGACACAGGTGGATATAATTTTTCTAAATGTCTTTGTATGTTTCTGGTCTTGTTAGTGGAAATTATTTAACTGCTGAGTCTAAGCATCCTTTTTTATAAAAGCCTCTCTGGAGGATTAGAGTATTATATTTCTTAAAAGGTGTTTTGTAAATATTTAGTTTTTTAATACTAAGAATATAAATGTTTAGCTCTTGGACTTAACTGAAGATTAGGGAGCCATTTATTTTCTCAGTACAAGATCTTCCTACAGAAATACTTTCTTTCTTTGATAGGTTAAGAAATGTATTACTCTTTGGTTGAAGATATAGCCGTGATGATACCATAACTCCTTTCTTTTTCCCCCGTTCTTATCTCTCTCCTGATTCTCCACACTTTTCTTGAGCATCTGGACTAGACCAGACAAGTAGTGCTTGGACTGGACTAGAATAGTGTTGCTTACTCCGAAATCCTTCTAAAATCTTCCTTCCCTGCCCTTCATTCCATGTAGCAGTTTAGTAGTTACCTCATTCCAGCTATCTGGAATACGTCCTCACATGTCATCCTAAGTTTTCATGTGTCTCTTGATACCTTCCATACAAAAATGTTCGGACTCTGTTCATCTGCTGTGTTCCTTGGCCATCTTTTATTGACCTCTTTTGTTTATCCATGACTGCGGGAATCTTTCTCCCTTCTTCCTTCTCTTTCCCTTTTAACAGTCCCACCAAATTTCTTTGAACTTTGCTTGTATTTCATAGCACTTGTCATGCTAAAACTACAAGTCCTGTGATGTGCTTGGATGGAAAATGCCTCAGTATCCTGCTGAGCTATGTTTGGAATTAACATTTCTGCTTTAGATGTGGAAGATCTGATGCTGAGCTGCTTTTATAAGCTCTGTGATACTGTCAGTAATAAGCCAACATCTTCTGGCTCATAGCTCAACATCCTACCACTGCATGCTGGTTTCTGAAAGAAGAAATTATCAGAAGTTGATATTGCCTCTTAATGAGACACCAGCAATGGCATTTTGGCTGTTGCTAACCTGAACACAGTGCCAATTGTTCATGTCCCACTGACTACTTCCTTATCTTCTACCATCCTCCCCTGGTAATCTCTTCAAGTGCCCCTCTGTCTAATATCTAATTTTAAGCAAGTTAATTTTTCAGAATTTTCTAATTAAATAACTTGGGGGGGGGGGGATGAATGTTGCTTTGTAGTGTGTTTTGCAAACTGTTCTGCAGAAAACCTCTCAGGTTCAAGTACCGTTCCTTGAGATTTAGGTAGGTTGTCTCCTGTCAAATGTTCTGAGGCTTGAAGATCTTCTGCCCTTCAGAATTCAGCTGTGAGGAGCAGACTCAGACCTTCCAGCGTGAATGGCTCTGGGGGATGCCACTAATGCCAGGATCATCTTTAACCTGGGGGAAAGTAAGTCCCTGAAATCACCTAGGGACGATCTGGGGTTCTTGAATTATCTTGAGGGAGCCTGAAAAAAAGCGGTTTGAAGCAGTGGTAGTGTCTGGACCCAGCATGATGTGCCCAGAGCCTGGGACTTTGCAGGCAGCTGCTGTCAGAAACTCATTTTTCTCATTGCACAGGCATCCTGCAAAATGGATTTCATTTCAGAAATCTGAAGGTGGCAGGTTGAAAACCATGTCCCTCTCTGAATTTCCAGTGAGTGGATGCTGGAACAAAGTCAAGTCTCAAAGCAATGACCTTCCAGCCAGCTTGACTAATTCCCACCTCTCAAAAGGCAGAGGATTGACCACCAGTTCATTGTGTTGATAGAAGTGCTGCTAATGCCCAGAAATCTGATTCTGCCCTCTGCTAAGGCCATCACAGATGATCAGGCCCCAGATTAATTGGAATCAAGAGAGTCTTCCTTTTTTATTTGTTAGCAGGCATTAATTTGGCTTTCCCACAAAAAACTGTAAACTCTAAATTGCCAGATTTACAATTTATGTGCATTTTATTAATTCTTAGCTTTGCTTTTTGCATTTAATTCATTTTATCATCTTCTTTTTGTCAGTAAGTTTACAGTATGTGATGCATTTTATTATATGCACGTTAGCAATTTTAACAGGCTTTGTAGTTGTTTGCAGGAAGTGTATCATTGGGAGAACTGTAAAAGTATGTTGTCTTAACTTTTTGACCCACCAACAAAACCAGTGACACTCGCTTTTCTCTTCTGGTTCATAAGCTCCCAGCTGAATGGGTATTGTTTGTGGAAAAATATGAAGCTCATTGGCACTGCTCTGTAACAAAAGCTCCCTTCAGCAGGTTTAAACTAGACTGGTGTGCACTCTTTGCTAGCACAGGTATCTGAGTGCTCCTGGTTACAAAGTTTGGCTGCCTGTGATGGCAAAAAAAATATGTGCAACTTCAACTTGAGAAGGAAAAAGAGATGCCAAATATTTGAGTTTCATGGCATGCTAGTCTGGATCACGTGAACTTCTTTTTTTATTATTATTTATTTTAGTTGATTGTTCACCTGCAATTTGGACAGCTTCAGCTTCCTTGTGCAGGTGTTGAGGGACACATCTGGGCCGGCCGAGCACGTACACCGTGATGCCCACCTGTGACTCCAGCCAAATGCTGCTAGAGCTAAAGCAATGGAAGCAAGAAGACAGTCAGGTCTCAGCTGAGATGCTGAGCTGGAAAATCAAATTAAAAATGAGTCTTCAGAAGCCAGGGCCATCCCAGGAAAGTCAAAGGGAGCATGCCCTGACCCAGCTTTTGTCGCTGTGCAGGGAAGTGGAAGCTCATCCCGCATGGAGGGCTGCGTGTGCCCGTGAGATGGCTCTGCTCCACAGACTTTGGGAGCTGTCCCTCGCTGCCTGGGGCAAAGAGTACATTTTGAGGCTCGTGCATTGACTGACAAAATATGATAACACAAGTGATAAGAGGACATGAGTGTTTTGCTGAGCTATGAGAGCTGGAGCATTCAAGTGGCATTTGTGGTGCTGAGAAGATGCACTGAAGGACAGGGGTGATGTAGGCTGGTGCTGGAAAATGGGAGAAGTGCTTCAGAAAGTGGGCAAGGCATTTCCAGTGATTTTCTTGCTGCTCTAGAAGGGCTGTGTATTTTTAATTTACTTCACAAAATAAGTCTAGATCTATTTCATTTTGCTCTATAACAAATGCTACAAAAATGACCTACAAGTACTGTAGCTCAGGTTAACACGAACTTTCACCTTGTTACACTTTTATTTGATCCCATTTCTCTTCTTCAAACATGTAAGTGATACCAAGTTCTGTAAACCAAGCTGCTGGAATAAACTAGAAAATGGCATAGACCAAGCAGGAGAAATAGGGTGGGAGGGATTTGGCTGCAGGTTATCAGCCATTAATTATTCATTTTGTAAACAATGAGGGTGTGTAAAAGCAGCCAGGGCAGGTAGGAAGACAATTATGTTGGAAGATAACGGAGATAGGGGAAAATAAGGAAAAAATCCTGAGCAAACAAAACTGAATGTTATTCATAACTGTCACAAGCCTTCCTATACGATAAAAGAAAATGCCAGTGAATTATTAATCGCTTCCATTAACGTAATTGTGGCTCTGTTTGACAACAGAGTAGGATCTGGTGGATGTGACTTCAATAGACAGAGTTTTACAAAATATCAGTAGAAAAGATGTAACTTAGCGAAATTGTTGCAAGCATTTTTTTTAACCTTGAGTTTGAGTAAAAACATGTGACAAATCTCAGAGGAGTTTAGGACAAAAATGCCCAGTATTTTTCTTTTCTTCTTTTTAGTGTCTGAGTTTGGCAAAAGGAGGAAGTAGTGAGTTGAAAGAGATATGTGGTCATGTGCTTTCTCTCCAGTGTGTCTGAGAGTACTTACATGTTGTCAGTAGCTTTTGTGGCATCCTATCAGTGAGTACTCATGCAGAAATTATTATGTTGGAGTTTTCTTGAAAAGAAGGAATTGGAAAAGCAAGAAACACTAGAAATAACATTATAGCTGCACAATCTACTCTTAGATTAAAACCTCTTATCTAAACTCTCCAAGCAAGTATGCAATTATACCTTAATCCAAGTGCACTTAAATAAAAGCAAAGGTCTGTTTTTGCAGGAGAAATTAATTGCTGTAAATGCCATGGGGCAGCACTTGTTGCCTGTATGGACTACAAGGGAGGTGCTTTCCAGGAATCTGCTTTCTGATGCACAATTTAAGCATTAGGGGGATCACATTTGGGTTGCCTTGTGGGGCTGCTGTTCCATGTGGTGTCCAGACTTGACTGAGGCAGTTCCTAGGGCTGTCCAGCCTGCCAGTGCTGCTGCCTGCCTGGAGGGCAGGGGGCCTGGGGCTTCTCAGGCTCCAGCCCCACCTAGGCACCCACCTTTGCTTCCCAGGAAAAAGGTTTAGGGCAAGGGAGGCAGTACTGATTATCCTGCTGTGAAGTGTGAAGGGGTATGCTGCATGCAGCATGCTCAGATCCTGTGTTTTTTATAGTTACTGAAATCCACTGATTGCTGTGTGCCCGGTCCTCTTTCCTCTGAATTCTGCTTCCCTCAGGCACCATGCAGCTGCAAATGTTTTTTCTTGGGTCCTTCCTGTGTGCTGTGTCAGCCTCTGCAAGGAACTAGTGTGGAAAGAATGGTGTAAGTGTCCCTTCCACCCTGGCTCCCACCATCCCACAGAGAAGGCTCTGCTCAGCATCTGTACTGACAGCAGATGTGAGGTTTGGTCAGAGCAGAAGCCAGCACATAAAATGCCTTGAGGACAGGAACTTAGCTTGTTCTCCCACGAGGACTTGGCTTTCTGGGCTGCAAGACCCACACACTGCTGGGTCATGTCCAGCCTCCCAACCAGCAGCACCCCCAAGTCCTCCTGGGCAGGGCTGCTCTCAAGCTGTTGATCCCTCAGCCTGTGCTGATATTTGGGGTTGCCCTGACTCGGGTGCAGCACCCTGATCTTGGTCTTGTTTAACCTCATGATATTCCCAGGGATCCACTTCTTGAGCCAGACCAGGTTCCTCTGGATGGCATCCCATCCTTCAAGGGTGGCAACTGCACCACCCAGCTGGGGGCCACTAGGAAATTAGCTGAGAGTGCACTGGACCCCTCTGTCTACATTGTTAATCAAGGTATTAAATAACACTGGTCCAGGGACCCCTAAGAGACACCACTTGTCCCTAATGTCCATCAGGATCCTGAGCCATTGACCACTACCCTCTGAATGAAACTGTTCAACCAATTACTTATCCTTCCAACAATCCACTCATTTACCTTATCGCTCTCCAATTTATAGAAGGATGTTGTGAGGGACCCTGTCACAGGCTTTAGACAAGGCCAGATAAATGACATCTGTAGCCCTTTTCTTGTCTGCTGATGTAGTCACTACATTGAGGAAGGCCACAGGGCTGGTCAGGCAAGAGTTATGCTTGGTGAAGCTGTGCTGGCTGTCCCAAATCGCCTCCCTGCTCTCCATGTGCCTCAGCATGCTCCTAGGAGGATCTCGTCCATGATATCCCCAGGCACAGAGGTGAGGTTGACAGGGTGGTAGCTCCCAGGCTCTCTCTTTCTATCCTGTTTTAAGATGAGTACAATATTTCCCTTTTCCCAGTTACTAGTGACTTTACCTGACTGTCAGGATTCAAATATCACGAGGAGAGCGGCTTAACAAGTGCATCAGCCAAATCCCTCAGGGCTCTGAGCTGCATCCCATCGAGTCCCACAGATGCATGCACATTCAGGTTCCTCAAGTGGCCGTGAAAATGTATTTACAAACATGGGGAGAGACTTTGCTCCCCACATCCCCATCCTGCTGTCCATCCACTCAAGAGGTGTGGGAAGAGAAGTTGTCATTGAAGGCAGGCAAAAAAGGTTGAGTATCTCAGTCTTTCCCTCATCCATTGTTACCAGTTTTCCAGCACTGTGTATCAGGGGGTTAAGCCTTCTTTGACCTTCGTTTTCTGGTTAAAACTGGTTATATCCCTGCAGAGCCTCTCTCTGGTTGATCCACATAACTTTTTAAAAAATTATTTGTTTATTTTCCACACAAGTCTTCAAGTATGGAGGCAAGAAGCAAAGGTCTTGGGGGGGTGACGTGGCAGGAGGTTGGCTGAAAGGGGGAAGGCTGCTCCCCACCTCCCTGAGCCCACAGTCTCTTACTGAACTGAGCCACGTGCTGTTTTATTGCTTCCAGGGCTTATCTCCAGGATTTGGGGTGTTGGAAAGCAGGGACAAGCTTGCATACGGACCCTCAGTAACTGCTGGGAGTTTGTGTCCCCTCACACCTGGGGTGCAAAAGCATACAGAGAAGGGTTGGGCCCAAAGACAGAGCTGATTTCTACCAGGCCATTCTGCTTTCCACTGTTTTGCTTGATCTCTTAAAGCAAATAACGTCATTAATAGGCACGAAATTTACCTCTGAAATAGTTTTACAAATTAAGTGGCGTGCTACCACTCATAAATGACATCTAATGTGAGACAACAGGGATTTAATTACTGGGAAAGGCACAAATTACTTCCACACCTCAATCTTTGTAGCAACTTAGCAGTTTTCACTGTCCGCTTTTCCTATGTGTGTCTATAAATCAATCTTCTGTGTTCTTTTATTGCTCCTTAATTTTCACATCATATTAATTTTACTGCTAAAATTAAAGATGGAAAGAGGACTGAGTTTAGTGTTCATTTTTGCATCTGTATCCCTGTACAAGTTTGTTACAGGCACGTTTTCCACCTCTCAGCAGTGGTAGCTCGGGGCTAGCAAAAAGGGAGGGTGGATAATGTGACATGCATTTTACTTTCAGCAAGCTTGTTATACCAGCTCTGAATTTTTCATGAAGGCTTCAGTAACCTGTAGCTGAAGCTCGGGGGGTTTCCACCACAAAGAGGTGGATCGGCTTAGCTCTCACTTCCCATCTGGCACAGGGTGACAGGGACAGTCGGGGGCTGAAGGAAACCTGAAGAAGAAAAAAGTTCATGTGGGACATCCATTGTGATGCATGAAAAGCTGAACATGTGCCTCTTGTAGGGACGCAGCTTTGAAACACTTACTTATCTCTGGCTTCAGATTATATTTAGTCAGGGTGTTTTACTTCAGTCACCAGCACAGCTGTCCTGTCTGTAAATAATACTACAGATAGATTCCCTCAAACCTTTATTTTGCCAGGGCTGCGCTTTCAGCATCTCTCAACAGCTTGTGCCACAAATTCTGTGCCTGCTGCCTTGCTGAAGTGGGGTTTGAGTCAGTGGCACAGAAGAATTGTTTGTCCATTTATTGGCTTAGGGTTTTATAAAAATAATAAAAAGCAAAACTTATCCCAATGGAAGCGATTTTATTTTTTAAATTTTGATTTCTGTTAAAAGCGACTTCAGAAGGGTCTCTTTAGATATAAGAGACCTGTCTTATATCTAAATATAATAAAGTCTATATATTATGTCTATAATATATAAGAAATCTATAATAATTCTATAATCTATATTATAAATAAATATTATAATCTATAATATTATATATATAATAAGTCTATAATAAAAACTCAGGGAAAAAAACTCTGCAGTTTTGCAGTCCTTTAGCAGTTGATTTCCAGAAGCAATAAAACTCCCATGTGTGTGGGAGTTGAGCTGGTGCATCCCTCTGAAGGGTATTCTGCACTCAGTTATGTACAAAAAATTAACCATAAGTATTTTATAAACAATGTAAAAAGTGAAAAGACAAAGATTTCAGAAGTTATAGGGTGTCAATTTAACTTCTGTCATGAAAACACACTTCCTAAGATCCAAGATTTTATTGTTTTTAAATGCTTGAGGTGTTTTTTGGTTTTTTTTTTTTTGATTACATGATCATAGAGTGCAATTTTTCAGCACAAGGTGCTATTGCTGGTTAATTAGTTCAATTTCTGGGTAACTGCTGTTGTACTGACCTACTGAATGCATGATTCAGTTGGCCCCTTAATGCATGCAGTTTACATTTTACTCTGCACACAAAGCAATTATTTTGTTTGTGGGGTGTTTTTTCCTACACTGCTTTTTATTTTTTCCCTTATTATCTCAAGTGCTTCCCAGATACCACTTTAGCTCCAAGATTACTCTTTGGGATAAGGCAGTGGGGTCTGTGTGGAATTGGGGTTTTTTGAGAGGTGGAGGCAGGAAGAGAAATAATGAGGTATTCCTAAAGTCTGGACCAATTTGGGGTGTTCAGTCCCAGATGTTTATGCTCCTGGAGCAGGCACATACAGGCATCTACCACTACTTCAGCTCCAGCTGTTGCCACTGTGCTTTTCAGAAGCAGGATTTTCCAGGAGGGAGAGAAATGACATCTCAGCTTGTGAAGAATTTGGCCATGCCCCTTGCCCATGAATGTTAGGCCCAGATTTAACAGGGGATGCATTGTTTATAGTCTAGGAACAAAATTATGTGATGCCGAATACTAAAACAGACACTTGATAAAATCTTTGTAATTTTTTCGTTTATAAACAAGGAGAAAGGTCTCTCCAAAGACATTAAATAGCTTGGTTTTTATTAGCTTCAGACATGCAGTTTATTTGACTGTCATTGCAGATACTTTACTTTCTTAGTGAAAATTAAGTTTGCTTAATTTCGGGTTTAATTTCTATTTGTGTTTTTGAGAGAGGTATAGAAACTATATACAGCAAACATATATATACATATGATTTTGTTATGTAGCAAACACACTTTATTTTTTTATATAGCAAACATTATATATGTACATTTTTGAGAGCGGTATAGCAAGTCTATTGACCAGCCCTTCTGTCTGTCAGCTCCATGTGGTGATGTGCAGAGATGTGAGCAGGACCTTCTTTGGCCTGACAAGGAGCAGCCTCTGCTGTGGGGGATGATGGGCTGCCAGGCCCTTCCCAGGAAGCATCCATCCTTCCCTTCTCGTGTTTGGGTTTGGTTAATCCAAATGTGGGAAGGGAAGGATAGAGAGCGGCTCTCCTGCAGTTCTTTCTCACTGCTTGGTGGGACAGCAGCCTCCTGGAGAGCCTCTCTGAGCTGGGAGAGCAGGAGAAGCTCCAGGCACACTGATGGCAGGGCAGGAGTGTGAGCACAGGGCTGAAATCCCTGCAAGGGGAAGGCTCCTGCTGCCAGAAGACAGCTGTGCTTCCAACACACTCATGGTGTGAGTGTGTATGTACACACCAACAAGGTGTTACCGAGTATCAGGGGCAAACAATGCCCTGCCAGATAACAGACCTTTTTAAAATTATCAGCCAATCTTCAGGTGTCAAGGCACCGGCTTCCCAAGAAGCCTTACCTGGCAGATAAATGTGTTTGTACTCGGATTGCAAGCTGCTTGTGACTGTTTAGGTGGCAGGCTTGAGAAAGGTGTTTAACATGGAAACCCAAAGCTGCTAGAAGGAAAGGGTCTTTTATCCCCAAATAGATTTTCTACCTACCTCACACTGTCTCCTCTTTCTCTTCCACTTGCCAAACTGTTCTGTCAAAGCCACCACAAGCATTACACTCATTTCATGTGACTGGAAGCATTTTTCAACCACCTTACATCTGTGACAAGGAAAATGCCTTTGGTTTCTGTTTCTTTTTCTTCTCTAGTAAGATGCTTCTGTGTGTATTTGATCATGGGACATAACACAGCAGGCACCACAAAAAAAACCAAAACAACCACAATTTTAAAGTCCAACCCAAACCCGAAAGCCCAGACTTAAAAATGCCCAGAGTTAAATATATATATATTTTTTTTTTGTTCTGAGCTTCGTTTGTCAGGAAGATATTAAATAATCAGTGTCAGGTTCAGCTTTTGTCTCCAGGGGTCAGTGGATGTAACCTGCTTCCCGTAAATTCACAGTTTATGAGGCAGCGGCGATCTCTGCACAAGTGGGAGATGACTTTTGAACTCACGCAGCCTCAGACAGGAGGAGCATTACACTCTATGAGCATGTTCAGGGGCTGTTAAGGCTGTTTAGGGGCTGAAAACTCTTCCCTCATAAATAATGGAGATGGCTTAAGGGAGATGACTCTGTTTATCTTCAGACAAACAAACCCGCCTTGCAAACATACCCCCTGTATCTATTCCTTCTGGAGAAAAAAATAACAAGGACTGTTGTAAATGTTATTTCCTTTGCCTTTTTCTTTAGGGAATTCATGCAGCATTGGTGAGGAGAGTGATTGCAATCTATACTAATGTTTTGCTTTTCCATGTTGCTCTGTAGTCCAAAATGAGAAATAACCCATAAAGGGGAAAGGAAATGCAAAGTGCTTGAGATCAGAGAGTTTGCAGCTCACCAATGCTGGCTGTGTGCATTCCCTCCTGGAGGACTTGGGAGAATTCCTTTCCCCAAGGGCTGTGAGGATTGGTATGCACAGAGGATGCCCTGTGCTAAACTGCTTCCCTTGACCCTTCTCCAATCCTGCACAGGCCTGGGCAGCCCAAGACATCTCTTGCAAAAAAGCAAAAGGTTCTTCTTCACTGGAGGAGGAAACCACTTGAGTCACTAAAATCAGTGCTGTTTTTCCCTTGCCCTTCTACCAAAGCAGCTCACCTGTCTTGTCTGCTCTGGCTTTTACCTGCATTTCATCTCATGTTCAAGACTCTCAGAGCATGGGGAAGGTTATTATATCAGGTTAGAGGAAAGCAGGAAAAGCAGACTCACAGTTCCTTCATCTCCTTCCAAATGCAGAGAGGAGCAGAAGAGTCCAGATTCTGCATCTATTTTGCATTTTTTGGGGGGGGGGGGGGGGTGGTTGCTGGTGAGGGGGGAGGTTGCAACGTGTCCATTGGCATTTTCTGTGTAAAAGAGAGTGAAAAAATCTGAATCCAATTCTGGCTACAACATCTTCCCAAGTTCTTGAGTCTGTGCCTGAGCCTGGCTGTCAGGAGCAGGCTCTGAGCAAGTGCAACACCATTTAAACCCACACGTGTGCTGAGTGTTAGCTCTCTGAACAGCTGCTTTCCCCACTTTGAACTTTCTTCCCTAATTATTTGCAGACAGCCATGCTCATACTTAGGGGTATTTTGGACTCTTTCTGTTAAAGCAAGCCGAGCTTTGAATCCTGTTTTGTGCGTTTGCTAACTGGGAAATGAAATGACACCAAAATTAACAGTTCTCCCCTCAGTTCAAAACCAGCAGCTAAGTAGAGGGTGAAGGAGTTCAAATGGGATTGCTACAGCTCCCACCACCACCAAAGCCAGCTGAGCAGGCAGCTTTACATAACCACAGTTAAGTTACTCCTTCTCTACACTGTTGTTAGCAGTCATATACATATTTAATGGGTTTTCATTATATCCTATAAATGCTGGCACTAGAATGCTTTCCCCAGGGCATTCTCTGAATAAAAGAAAGGAGAAAATGACGAATGCATTTAGCACATGCACCCACAACTTCATGATAAAAGCCAGCATTTCCCCATACAACACCTGTTGTTAGAGCTGGGTTAATTACTTTTCATTGTAATCAACTGCCTGAAATATTTATCACGGGGCCTGTAATTTCCCAAATCTGAAAGCGACACCCAGAAAAACAACACAACTTTGACTCTAATATTTCAGGTATGACATTCAGTTAGTTCAGCTTATTTTTTTTTCCTTTGGATTCCTTGCAGTGTATAGTTCTTCGTTCTCATCTTCCATTAATTCAAAATTTTTTTTGTTTAGTAAGAGTGCATTTTCTCTGATGTGACATCAAAACACTGCTCCTTACAGCAGCATGTCTACAGCATTATGGTTACTGAATGTAGATTAGCATATTTCTCCCTTCTTTCTCAATTCTATCTTCAGTCCCCTCCCTGTTCACTGCCTTCTCCTAAATTAGAGGATCCATAAACCATACAGATCTGTGGTGTGGTCCTGATGAATAATGTAGAGTTTCTTTTGTCTGAGATATGAGACTTTTTTTTTTTCCAAGAGGTTTGCAGCAAGGGAAGAGGTGTGACTGGAGGAGCCCTGTGGCTAAGCTCTTGGGGGAGGTATGTGACAACCTGTCCTGCAAGACACCTGGCTGTATCTGATTCTGCTCCTGTTGTAGCTGATGGAACATGGTTTTTGTTGCCTTGCACAGAAGCAGGAATGGGTCTGGTAATGCCAAAGAGCAGCCAGTACTTTTCAACTTTTAGTACTTTATACAGCAAGAGCTAAACTAACATAACAATTATTGTCCCCAAGTTCAGTTTCCTGGCAGCTTCAAAAAGTCTTCTCAAAGTGTGTATTGAGTCAAAACTTGAGAGGATACCTAGCCATTGTACTCCAGATTTTGACCAAGGGCAGTGATGTCCTCGTGCTGACCAAGTTCTGCAGCGCAGGGAGGTGCATGGTTTAGTTTCAGCCTTCCCCTAAACCCAAATCCTTCATTCTTCAGAGAGCTCAAGGACATTCATTCTTTCTATATAAAGCTGAGGAGTGTTGTCTTTGCCCTGTACCTAGAGAATTCACATTAACATAGAAATAATCAGTTACCTTGGCAAAGCTGGCAGAAGTGGGAGGGAAAGCAAATCAGCAAGCCACGTTCTGCTGTCCAAAGCTTTTCCTTTCCCTGGCTTTGGAGCATGGGCTGCAGTTAGAGCTAAGGGAGTAGGTGTGAGGGAGACAATGCAGGAACAGAAGGGAAAGCTATACTGTGGCCCCTTGGGAGATAACCCACTTCCTAATCCCAGTGCACCTGAAGGAAATCCTCAGCACTTCAAAGGAAGCTGTGAGGTTAAATGGTCTTGGCACACGTAAATTATATTGATGTGTCTGATAGGGTGCTTTAATAATAATACTGCATCATTCAGCATCTGATAGATTGGGTCTTTTCCTCAATAGTGTCTTTTGAGAGTTATTCTCCTTGGAATCCTGTTGGCCAGGGCATGAATTAAACTGAGTGGTGCTGAAAACCTCCCGCAGGTGCCAGCAACACGGCATTCTGCTCACCTCTGATGTTTAGTGCTCTTCTCCAAAGCCCTTTCAGTGCACTACATGGCAGCAATAGCATTCCCTCTTCTGCTGCATTTGCCTGTGTCTGGTGCATGGGAGAGGGCAGAGTCTTTTGGCTGGGCAGGAGCTGCCAGGAGATGAGTGAGTTTTGGGGGACTGTGGTGTGAGCAGGTTCTGCTGCACAGACCCCTGTCATTCTGCACTTCTGCAAGGCTTTGCTTTTCTGGAGCTTCTCAAGGAAGATGAAAAGCCTGAATGATTGCTGACTAGTTATCTCAAGCTTTTCTAGTTGGAATGAGCACATGAATGGTATAGACAGAAACAGATGAGCTTGTTTGATGCCCTCTTGGCAGCAGAATACACAAAATGGCACAAAATGTATTTTGTTTGGAAGCTAGGATGATTGACTCAAACATGCATATCCTCTCTAATTTATCCTGATGAACGAATTTTTTTTGCTCCTCTCTATCACAGTAATTTCTAGTGCTCCCATTTGATAAAAGGTAGCAGTGGCAGGGTTCTTTGGAAGTCATACTCCATGAAAGTACTCAAGATAATTTTCAACCAAAATGAGGAGGTTTCCAATACCTGATTGGATAAATAACCTGGTCTGGTCTCCCAGCCAACCCTGATCTGGGTAGGAGGTTGGATTAGACACCTTTTGCTCTCCCTTTCAACCCAAATTACCCTGTGACCTGAAGCCAAGGCATTTGTCTGTAACCACACACTCAGCTGTTGGGTGGTAAAAATGCAATGTGAAACAATGGTGTTAGCTCCTTACTACCGCTTTTGTGACAAAGAAGGTGTGAGGTCTTCCAAAGAGTCACTGCACCCAGCTGGTGGGAGCTGCAGTGGCACCCAGACAACTCTGATTTTTGTCACTGACTCAATTGGTTTAGAAATCAGCTATTTTAAAAATCCATGTTTTACTGTTAATTTCACTTCCCCTCCCCACCCCTTCCACCC